>NC_040905.2:157522934-157839220 GCF_004126475.2 Phyllostomus discolor | reverse complement strand
TGTAATGAGGGATAAGCTTAGAATGTTTGAATGTAGAAGGAATGCTCCTGTGGCATGAACAGTGTGAGTGGAAAGAAGGAGGTGGAAGTGAAGAGGAAAGACATCTTGACAAATGGATGGCTTCTGAGGCAAACTGCTTTTGCCTTGCCCGCTCTTGTACTAGCAACACTTATCTGGACCTTATGTTTCTTATAAGTCATGAGATGATTTTTAGAGTCCTTCCATTTCTAAAATATCTCTTAAAATACTTTTTCTTTCTTTGAGTTCTAGTTATTTTTTGTATTTTTTCACATTAACTACTTCTGGCATTTAGACATACACAGTCAGCAACTGAAAGGGTTAAAGCATCTACCTGTGTTAGTAGTGTACTGAATTTTTAAAGCACAGTATAAAAATGCATTTGTAAAATCAGTTCTCCCAAAGTGCTCACTGTCATTAACTGGGAGTGTTGTCCACTTTTGGAAACTGCATTAAACTGTTTTAGGATGCTAGGATGCTACTTAGTAAATTGCTGCTTTGCCTCAGTGGGTATGAAAAGCATTTCCAGTTAGCTAAACTCTAAGCACATATAGAATATAAGAACCATTTCATATGTGGGAATCTATTTTTTAAATCTGTGCTTTCCAACCTTTTTCCAAATGTCACACCATTCTCATGTACATCCTCATTAGTAATATTCCTCAAGATGGAATGGGTATTACCCCCACAAAGGTATGCCTAATTTGCTCTCTCCTTTTTTTTTTGAGAGTCATCCTGGGGTAATGCACACACTTTTTATTATCCTCCCCAAGAATCTATCATCTAAAGTTATTAATTATACTTAATAAAATTCACTAAATTGAAATAATTTCTTATTTTTTTTTTTACTATGGCACTATTAGCCCTGTTTTATAACTTTGGCCACTTACTATTCTATTGAGGCTAATATCTTTCAGCCAGCATTCTGAAACAGTGTAACATTATTAGATGAGAGATGTGTTGGTTATACATCCATATACTTAACATATTTTTAGTGTGTACACACTGAGTGCTAGGCACTGTGCTTGGTGCTGGCAATAAAACTGTGAGGTAGAGAGAGAAAATTTCTATATTGTGGAGCTCATGGCCTGGGATGTATGTATAGGTGGAGCTAAGAGAGTGTCCATCAGTAGATGGGTGGATAAAAAGCTGTGGTATATTACACAATGGGATACTACCCAGCCATAAAAAGAAGGAAATCTTACCTTTTGCAACACCATGAATGGACCTGGAGATAATTATGCTAAGTGAAATAGGCCAGTCAGAGAAAGACAAATACCATATGAGCTGACTTATATGTAGAATCTAGTGAACAAAATAAACTGATGAACAAAATTGAAACAGAGGTATGAATATGTGGAATAGACTGACAGCGGTTATCAAGGAGGGAGGAAGAGGGGACTGGGTGAAAAAAGGTGAAGGGATTAGCTAAAAAACATGTACACATAACCCACAGTTACAGGCAACAGTGTGGTGATGGCCAGAGAGAAGTGCGGAGGGGCCTGGTGGAGGTGGGCAAAGTAGGGATGGGGAGGAGGGGACATCTGTAATAGTGTCAACAATAAAGATAAAGTTAGTATATGTATAAAATCATAAAGATTAAAGAAAAGGTACTACTGTTTTTCAAATACACATAGGTAGTTTTAATTATAAAATAGAAATTCATTTAAAATTGAAAACAAATTTAAAAGGAATGAGACTCTTGATAAACACAACATTAATGAAATTCTAAACATTAAATTGAGCATAACAAACCACACACACAAAATGCCTATTTTAAGATTCCATTTACATGAATTTTAGGAGCAGGTAAAACTAATTATGGAAAGAGATAAAAATTTTGCTGTTCGTGGGTGCTGCAGTTGTAGAATTGACTAGAAATTTGTACAAAAAAAACTTTCTAGAGGCATACACATGTTTTATATCTTGCTTTATTTTATGTGGTTATTTCAAGAGTACATATATCATACAACTACCAGATTTATTGGTCTTAATACTATATCAATAACATAACAAAATATAATTTCATTTTATTTTATACAAATAATGACATAATAAGGATGAGCTATGTCCCCCAAAATTCATTTGATAAATTTAGCTCTTTTTCCAAACTAGAATATATTTAAGGCTATGTTTTGGTGATGGATAAAGGAGAAACAAATAACATGCTGAAATTTTTGCAAGTCTCATAATTCTTATTTCACAGATAGGACCAAGATAAAGGCCATTAACCTTGAACATACAGGAAACAATGAAAAAAATGAGTTGGAGAATAATGAACTTTGGTCCTGGGTTTCTTCTACTTTGTAATCCAGTCCCTACTACAATTGTGTACACTTGATTTTTCTAAAGGGTTACTTACTTTAAAACATGAAAGTAGTTACTCTAGTGAAATTGGAAGAATATATATTTATTTTCAAGTAACTTGTGTTTATTAAATGTGTATTATTAGAAGCTACCATTTTCCAGAGCTCTTAAAATTTTCCTTGAGTCCAAATATTATCAAGCACCTGTCAGATTAGAACTTCTACCTTCAATTTTTAAAGCTATTCCAAATTGCATGAAATTGGACTTAATCTCCCTTGTAGGAAATGCATCAAAGCTACTGCCCATATCTCTGTGATATACATCAAAATAACCTTGGTGTGAATTAAGCTGGTGAATAAATGGTGAGCATTTACAAAGCCTATTTAATATCAACCTAATACCAAAGTGTTTCTTCTTAAACTGTCTTTCATTTTATTTAAAATTGTAGGTTTTACTATTTTCCTCAACATTTTTATCCTAACAATATGATAAAGTGCTATTGACTATTCACAATATTAATTTGTGGACAACTTTAATTGATTGAATTAAATATTTATTTTTAAGTTTGCTTATGTCAAAATATCTTTTATTCAATAAGGGGTGCCAAAAGTTTTACCCTGTTTAAACATTTTCAGTTAGAGCTCATTGTCATTTGTTAACTACATGACATAGTTTCTTAACTGTATTAAGGCTTATAACCTCAATTAATAAATATTTCTTTCAAATACTCTATCTTGATAGGTTATATACCTAAAACCATGATGTCTAAAGTATTAGGAGGACTACTTTTGAAATTGATCCTTAGAATTGTTCTTTTAGACTTGATGTCACTTAATTTTGATTTTGGTTATTTCTTTCTCTCTACTTGCTCTTGAGCTTTGTTTGTTGTTCCTCCAGTTGTTGTAGATGTAGGGTTAGGTGGTTCATTTAAAAGTTTCTATCTTTTTTAGGTAGGCCTGTATTGCCATGAACTTCCTTCTCTGTCCTGCCTTCACTGTGTCCCATTAATTTTGGACTGTTGTGAGTTCATATTCATTTGTTTCCAGAAGCTTTTTATTTCTTCTTTGATCTCTTTCTTAACCCATTCATTGTTTAATAGCATGTTATTCCATCTCCATGACTTTGAGTGTTTTTGAGTTTTTTCCTTGAGGTTGGTTTCTAGTTTCAGGCCCTTGTGGTCTGAGAAAATGCTTGATATTATTTCAATTTTCTTGAATTTGTTGAGGCTTGTTTTGTGTCCTATCATGTAGCCTATCTTTGAAAATGTTCCATGTGCATTTGAAAAGAACCTATATTTTGCTTCTTTGGGATGAGAGGTTCAGTTTAGTTCATTTGATCTAAGACATTGTTCAATGCAGTAATATCCTTGCTGATATTTTGTTTGGAAGATCTATCCAGTTTTGACAGTGGGGTGTTAAGATCCCCTAGTATAAAAGTGTGTTTCTGTCAATATCTTTTTTGAAGTCCTCCAAGATTTCCCTTATATATTTGGGTATTCCTACATTGGGTATACATATGTTTATAATGTTTATGTCTCCTTGATGGATTCTTCCCTTGACTATTATGAGTTTCTTTTTATGCCTTTGTTTCAAAGTCTATTTTGTCTAATACGAGTATTGTTACTCTGGCTCTTTTTTTCCTATCCATTTTCTTGGGATATTTTTTTCCAATCCTTCACTTTCAGCCTGTGTAGGTCTTTTGTTCTGAAATTGCCTTCAGATCAGTTTGAAGTACAAAGAACCTAACTTTAAAATAATTTAATTAACCAAAAAATATGATATTAATCTGGATACACTCTTTGCATGCATGCAAATTAGATCCATATGGTCTTTTTCTGTGCATCCAAAGACCATGATGAGATATCACCTCACACCTGTCAGAATGGCTACCATCAATAAATCAACAAACAAGTGTTGGCAAGGATATAGAGAAAAGGAAACTCTTTTGCACTGTTGGTGGGAATGCAGATTGATGCAACCACTGTGGAAAGCTTTTTGGAGATACCTTAAAACATTAAAAGTGGATCTACCTTTTGATCCTGCTTCTGGTAATATATCCAAAGAAACCCAAAACACTAATTCAAAAGAACATAAGCACCCCTATGTTCATTGCAATGTTATTTTTAATCATTAAGATCTGGAAGCAGACCAAGTGTTCATCAGTAGATGAACAGATACAACAACTATGGGACATTTATACAATGGGATACTACTTGGCCATAAAAAAGAAATTTTTACCCTTTGTGACAGCATGGATGAACCTGGAGAAGTTTATGCTGTGAAATAAGCCACTCAGAGAAGGCAAATATCATGTAATTCTACTTATATGTGCAATCTAATGAACAAACTGAACTAACAAGCAAAATAGAGACAGACTCAGAGAGAGAGAGCAGGAT
Source organism: Phyllostomus discolor (assembly GCF_004126475.2). Lineage (NCBI taxonomy): Eukaryota > Metazoa > Chordata > Mammalia > Chiroptera > Phyllostomidae > Phyllostomus > Phyllostomus discolor. The sequence goes on along the minus strand of NC_040905.2, from coordinate 157,834,500 downwards.
GACAGCTATTGGTGGGCAAGGGTTTAAGCAAAATGGAAAATGGACTCATAGGCATGGATAACAATGCGATGTTGAAGGGGGATGGGGTATAAAAGGACTAAATGGTAGTAGAAAAAGCACAATATTTTTTAAAATTAAACCTCACCTATAAGAGGAATCTAACGAATAAAATAGAACCATGGGTATGGAAACATGGAACAGACTGAAAGTGATCTGGGTCGGGGGAGGGGGAAATGGTGGAAAGAAGGGGAAGTGATTAGTCAAAGAACATGTATGAATGACCCACAAACATGAACAATGGTGTGGGAATTGATTATGGGAGCCAGGGGGTGGGATGGGTGGAAGAGGGCAAAGGGGAAAAAATGGGACAACTATAATAAAAGAATAATTAAAAAATGAATGATTAAAAAATTAAATGAATAAAACAGATTATTTCTAAATTGTCTAGGGAAAATTTAAAATAGCCATTAATTAGAAAAATTTAAAACATGAATGAAAAACAGAAAATAAGAAAAATACATATGAATCCACAACAAATGAAAGAGGGCTTAATTTTGCTTTAAATAACATGAGATTTAGGTTAACTGAAACTTCCAAAGTTATTCAGAGTTAGTCAGAAACCTACCTTAAATAGAAATGTGCACTATGGACTAGAATTTACTGATTTGCTGCACAGTTTGTAAGTGAGTTTGTAATCACAGTTTGTGAGGTGATATCTCATCATGGTCTTAATGTGCATTACTCTGATGATTAGTGATGCTGAGCATCTTTCCATATGTCTATTTACCATCTATATGTACACTTTGGAGAAGTATCTATTCAGGTCCTTTGTGCATTTTTAAAAATGGATTGTTTGTTTTTTAGGTGTTGAGTTTTTTAAGTTCTTTATAAATTTTGGATATTAACCCTGTATCAGATGTATTGTTGAATATGTTCTCCCATTCCATGGATTGTCTTTTTATTTTATTGATGGTGTTCTTTGCTGTGTAAAAACATTTTAGTGTGATATAGTCTCATTTGTTTATTTTCTCCTTTATTTCCCTTGCCTGAGAAGGTATAGCAGATAAAATATTGCTATGAGCAATGTCTAAGATTTTACTGCCTATATTTTCTTCTAGGACTTAAGGGTTTCAGGTCTAATATTCGAATCTTTAATCCATTTTGAATTTCTTCTTGTGTGTGTTGTAAGAAGATGGTCTAGTTTCATTTTTTCTGCATGAATCAGTCCAATTTTCCCACCACCAGTTTATTTTACTGAATAAACTATCTTTAGGCCACTGTATGTCCTCTATTGAATATTAATTGACTAAAAAAGGTGTGGGCTTATTCCTGGGCTTCTTTATTGTGCTCCATTGATTTATGGATCCATTTTTATGTCAGTGCCATGCTGTTTTAATTACTGTGGTATTCACTTAATTTTAATGTTGTTCTTTTTTAACTTTTTTAATACAATATTATTTGGCAATATTATTTTTAGCACTTTTTTATTTCCCATTACTAATTATTTTCTACATTACCTTTTTTATATTTAAAATCATCAATGTCCTACTTTGAAATGCTTCTTTTTACCCCCATATTGTGTGTTTTTAGAAATAATAATAATCATTAAGTTTTATTGACTACTTATAATGTGTCAAGTACTGTGCTAGGTGTTTTATATTCATTATCTTACTTAATCTGCAAGGAACGTTTAAAATTCTTGAGATTTATAGAGTATATTAAAATATATGTCATGTAGATATTTGAAATCATTATTGTATAATGAAGGAGCATAGAAAGCACTAGATAAATAAGGGAACCTTATTAAACAATTAGTGATATTAACAGATGTTAAGAGTTCACAATCTGAATTCAGTAAACTTTTTGTCTGAACCCTAATGCCAGGGCAGAATAGACCCAAAGCCAAGTTATTCAACCTCTTAAAACCTCAGAACCCTTATCTTTAAAACATGAATAATTATAGCCTGCTTTAGACTGCTTTGAGGATTTATAGGTAAAAGGAAAGTGAAATAAAAATATTTGCTGAGTAATAAAATATAATTTGTCATCAACAGATAGGTACTTCAAGGAATAATAAAGGGAATTCTTTATGCTGATAGAAATACTACCAGATAGAAATTAGAGTCTACATGAATGAAGGTGATGGCTACCAATTATAAATAACATGTAGGACCAACAGAAAACAAATAGCAAAACTATAAACATAAACTCACATTTATCAATGATTATATAAAATGCAAATACACTCAAATGTAGGTTAAGCCCTCAATTAAAAGCATAGCTCGTGAGTGCATGATAGACCAAGATGCAGCAAATTGCTGTTTATATAAGATACTGTTATATAAAGACACAAATAGGTTAAAAGCAAAATGATGGTAAAAATTACACCTTGCCAGTACTACTCATGAGAAATTGAGAATGCTACACTGGACAAAACTGACAAGAGAAGGAACATTACCAGAGACACAGAAGGATATTTTATAACAACAAAATGGTCAATTCATCATGTAGACATAAACAGTCCTAAATGTATACGCACTTCAGAGAGCTTTAAAAATAAATGAAGCACAAAATGACAACAGTACAGAGAAAAGAAAAAATTCCAAATCATATTTGTTTATTCTTTATACTTGTTTCTATCAATTAACTTTAAAAATTAAATTTTAATTAGAATATAGATTTGATCAACAGTATCAATAATTTGACATAATCAATATTTTTAGAACACTATACCAAATAACTTCAGAGTATATCTTCTTTTTGAGAAAAGCATAGGCAAATTTTGCAATCTTGGAGTAGGCAAAAAAAGTTATTATGTAAGACACAGAAAGCAAAAACTTATAAAATATTTTTAAAAATTGAGCCTCATAAGAAATTTATAAAATTCTGCTTATTAAAGTATACTGGTTAAAAATGAGTAGATAATCTACAAGATGAGAGAAAATTATAAATAGCACATAAACATATAACAAAGGCCTAGCATCCAGAATATATAAATAAGTCCTGAAACCATTCAAAATACAAACAACTTGATTTTTTAAATTGGTAAAAAAGATGAACAGATACTTCAATAAGGAAACTTTCTGAATAGCCAACAGGCACATTAAAAAGTGTTCAACAATATTAGTCATCAGAAAAATGCAAGTTGATGTCATGGTTAGAAGACAATACAAGTCCAATATGAACATATAAAATCAACAAGACTGCTATCACCAACTACCAGTGGGAATGTGTTAAATGTCAATATACCCTAGGACCCAGCAATCCTGTGTTGGAACTTATCCCCTAAAATAGAAACATATAACAAAAATACTTTTATAAATCGTACCCAAACATATAGGCTGTACTGACTTTTGACAGAGCTGCAAAAGTAATTCAATGGAGGACTCATTCAACAAATGGTGCGGGAGCAGTTTCACATCTATAGGCATAAAAAAACAGCGAACTTCAACTTAAGTTTCAAAACATAATAAAATTACCTAAAAGTACAGCATATACTTAAATATAAAACATAAAGAAAAACTTTTAGGGTAAAATCACAATACCTTGGGGGCCTGGGACTAGGCAAGTATTCTTGGAGTTGACATCCAAAACATGACTGATGAAAAGAATATTGCTACATTGAATTTGTGATGCTTGATATATTGTGTCATCTTTATTAGATTATGGTGACCGGCTGCTTGGTTAAATGCCAATCTAAGTGTTGTATTTGTTAGAGGTGATTAACATTTAAGTCAGTAGATTTATAATAAAGCACAATATTGTCCATAATGTGGGTGAATCTCAACCAAGCAGTTGATAGTCTTTGAACAAAGACTACATATATGTGTGTGTATTTTATTATTTAAAATTTCTCTGGAAAACCTTAACAATACAGATTTCATAAAAACTTTTTGCCTGTGAATTCCCACATGATATATGAAGGAAAACTATATCCTGGGAGAAACTATTTGCCAATCACATATCTGTCAAAAGGCTAGTATCTAGTAAAAATAAAGAACTCTCAAAATCATCAGTAAAAAAAATCCAGTTAGGAACTGAACAAAAACATGAACAAACAATTCATGAAGTTGGATACAGAGATGATGAATGTGGATATAAAAAGATATTTAATATCATTAGTAAATTATAGTCACAATGATATATCACTATACACTGATCCAAATGGGTAAAATAAAAATTAGTGATAACACCAAACGGTGACAAGGAAAAGGAGGAAACACTCATACATTTGCCAGTGTGAATGTAAAATAGTATAGTCATCTGGAGAATGGTTTGGCACTTTCTTAAAAAACTAATCACTCAACTACAACCCAGCAATTCTACTCAATACATAAAATCTTTCTACATCCCAGAAAATGAGAACTTATGTTCACATAAAAACCTGTTCATGAATGTTCACAACACCTTTACCTGAAATAGTTCCAAACTGGAATCTGCCCACGTGTACTTAAACAAATAAATAGTTAAATAAATTGAGGCACATTTATACCACACTTCAACAATAAAACAAAAATAAATCATTGATATGCACAGCTTGGATGTGTCTCCAGAGAATTATGCTGAATGAAAAAAGCCAACCCTAAAATATTATAGACACCACATGATTGCATTTATATAATATTCAAAGGGACAGAACTTTAGAAATGGAGAGCAGATTGGTAGTTGTCAGGAGTTAGTAATGGAGGGTGAGTTGAAGAGGAATGTGCATGTGGCTGGTTATGTCAGAACAACATGAGGTGTGCTGGTGATGTTGGAACATTAAGTATCTTGATTGTGGTGGTAGAGTCACAACCTACCAAGTGAAAAAATCACACATAACTTAACACACACACACATACATGAGTACAAGTAAAATTGGGAAAATATGAATGTGATAGGTAAACTGTATGGATGTCAATATCTTGGTTGTAATACCACGGTATATTTTTACAAAATGTTACATGGGGAAAACTGTGCAAAATATGCAAGAGATTTCTGTATTAATTCTTATATATGCATGCAGGATGTAGAAGTATCTCAACAACAGTTTCAATTAAAAGACATAAGAATGACCATAGAAGCTTCCTTCATAATACGCAAACTGGAAACAGCAATTGATATATAAATTGCTATATAGCCAAAGAAATATCATTCAAAAATAAAATGGAATGAACTAATAATACACAAAAAAACATGTTTGGGTCTCAATATAATTTTGCTGAGTAACTAAAGCAAGTCACAAAACTAATCTATGGTGACAGAAAGCGTAACAGTAGTCACTTCTTGACGGAGCATGGATTGTCTGGGAAAGGAAGTGTGGAACTTTTCTGGGTTGGTGGGAATATGCCATGTATTCACAATTACAATGGAAGAAGCATTAAATACTTAATTGAAAAATTTTATAAATCTGACAATTTCAGCTGAAAAGTTTACAACTTTTAGAAATACATATTTAAAGTAAAGGTCTCTAATTACTCAGTAAAGCTAAAATAGTTCCAGTTTTCCAATGGTGATAATAGGTAACATTGTTTATATTTAATTTTCCATCAGTACAAGTACTGTCTTATATACCTAATAATATGTAAGTAGAATGGTACTGGAATAGTTATAATTATGTATATAAGACATTAAAATAAACATATCTAAAACATAAGTTAATTGGTGATATACTCAGAAACTTTACAAAGATGTATCAGGTCAGCAAATTCACCCTGCCTCTACCTATTAGAGTTCTGAAGTAGGTTTTCTATGACTCTAGATATGAATTCAGGGAACAGAGGCTGAGGGTATTACATTCATGTTTGGTTCTATACAGTTCTTACTATATCCTCTGCCCTCCTTTGATTTGCCTTCTTTAATTCTGTTAAACCCCTTTTTACTGATAGATGAGGACCTGTGAGTCCTACTACATAAAGCCAGTGAAAAATGCTGAACCTATAATTCCCCTAACCAAGTCTCAGCAGTCTGCACCAGAGTTAGGCACAACAATCCAAGCCAATTTATGTATCTGCCAGTGGTCTATAAATTGGGGTGTTGCTAGAAGATAATCCAAAGGGAAAGAGTGACTAAGTGAACAATGCGACATTTTCTCAGGGAGTTTGAATTCAAGACATGTGGAAAGAGACCACTCACAGTTGCCAGAGGCGAAAGTGAAAAAACAAATCTATCTATCATCTATCTGTCCTCTATCTATCTATCATCTATCTATCTCTATCTATCTATCTATCTATCTATCTATCTATCTATCTATCATCTATCTATCTATCTATCTATCTATCTATCTATCTATCTAATCATCTGTCTAATCTATCTAGCATCAATCAAAAGGAGGTAAACTGAAGCCCAGAGGCAAAAGAAGCAAAAACCCGAAATCAAAAAGATACAGAAGCCTAACTGCTCATCACCATCACCTGGAAGGCTTTCTAGGCATGTGGATCTGATGCTCTACTTTAGAACTTTCCCTAAATTTCAGGATTATCAATATTCAGAAGTTTGGCTACTCTTTTTTAAAAATACTTTTTTTAGTGCTCATCTGAGTATGTGTTTTTTAATGACTTTAGAGAGAGGGGAAGAGGGGAAAAGAGAGAGACATCAATGTGAGAGAGAAAAACACGAATTAGCTGCCTCCCGTACCTGTCCTGACAGTGCCCGGACCAGGGATCAAACCTACAACTTCTTTGGTGTGCAGGAGGACACTCCCATCAACTGAGCTGCCAGGCAAGGACAGAATCTCATCTACTCCCAATATTAAGACAAGTATCTCATATTTACAAATAAGGAAACTAAAGCCCAGAGAGATTAAATCATTTGCCTAGTCTATGATTTAATCCCCAAAACCCAAGCTCCTTCCATTATCCCATGAAGCCTGTAAAATAAAACAAAATAGAAAAGAAACAGAAAGCAAAGAATATAGCAAAAAGAGGAAAATCATTTTAATTTGAAGTCATAGAGTCATTGCTTTGACATGTTTAGAAAATTTTCATTATCATTTGCCACTTTCCAAGTTTCATTATATCTCAAAACATTAAAACCTCTGAATCTCTAAAATTTTGTTAGACAATGATAAATTTTGAATCAAATCCTCAGAAATACTGAATATCAAACAACTTTATTTAGTTCTATTTTATAATTTCATTCTACTTATTAAGTGCCTATTTGTAGTAGGAGTTCCTTAATTAATGTTCAAATACTTGCCTCTCTGTAATGAACCTACCACAAGCTTGTTCCAGATTTAAGAACACTCTGAATTTATCTACTAATTTTCAGTGTTGCTCCCTGAACTCAAGGTTAGTGCTTAAGAAGGCTCTAGAGATTCCTGCATTTTTATGAAGCAGGATTTGATGTGACATGGATTCTTTGCAAAGGTGAATGCTTCACTCGGCAGTTTGCTTCACTTCCTAATACAATTGAAAAGTCATCTGCTGACAGTAACCAGTGGCAGGTGTGCTTTCGTGTTGACAGCTGTAGTTCTGACATGGATCACAGGCAAGCTCTGCTGGCAGTGCTCGAACATCTGGAGCATTGGTCTGAATTCAAAAGCCAATTTGTGTGGACTGTCTTCTTCCATATCAGAACATAAAAGAAGTTCTGGATACTGGGGTCAAATTTGCATTGTGGTATACAACAATTCATTAGATTTCTTCTTTGTTAAATATGGGTATACCAAGACTTCTAATATCTGGAAATATGATTTTAAAACAGGTCATTACAACTCTGCTTTTCTTACAATTTCCTTTAATAGTTTGAATGCAATTGATTGGCAGAAAAAGAACTAATATTAAGTCCCTAGAAGTTTGTTTCTGAGAAATTATACTAATTTGTATATAGCATATTTTAATAAACATTGAAGAAGTGAATGAATCAGATTATTACTTTCCAATTTCTTAAGAATAACATCCATTGCTAACACTTACTAAATACCATTCTGGTTCTTTAATATTTGTACAAAATGATTAATGCAACATTTTTCCATAAATGTCTTATCTTGTAGTAGCAAATGACATCACTCGATTTAAAAAATGAGGCTACTCAGATTCAAAAAAATTAAGACAATTGCCCAACCCCATAAATAGGAAGTAGAAAACAGGTTCTTTCCCAGGTTGGGATTCCAAAGATCATGCTCCTTAATTATATTTTAGTACTTCTAAATTACTACATTATGAATATTCTGAGCTTGCAAAATATATGAAGTAAGGAGAGAATATAATTTTTCTTTACTATCAAGTAAGGCCAAATATGCCAGACCATATTGTGGGAAGTAAAGAACTTCCTATCAAAACAGTCATGTTGTAAGCCATAAATGCCTGAAGATTTTTAGAAAAGTGAGGCTTCAGGAGCTAAATATGTTTCAAAATTTAACAACTATACCTAGACTAAAACATTTAAATATCAGTTACTTGCTTGATATTTATTGGGCCCTGTGAGAGCGAGGTAGACAACTGACAGCCCCAGACACACACCTCCAACAATAGAGCTTATATCAGGAGTTTTGTCTGCTGCTGACACTGGCTTTCTAAGAAAGTGAACTAGACCCCTACAGGAACATGGTGTCTAAGGATTAATGCCACTTTGGAACATTCTGTTATAGATTAGATAGAAAAGCTAGATTCAAACTTCTTCTACTTTTTCATATTACAGTATTTCAAAGGAAAGTGGGCAAGAATTCAAAAATATTAATTGCATACTCCATTAATGTGCTCACACGGGTGTATGAAATACAGGAAAGGCTACCAAGTAATTTATCTTCAATGATGTGCCAACAAGGATGCGACTTCTTCTAATTCACATGCCAGAGAATGTTCATTCAAATGATATTTGAGCATTTTATGGATGAGTGTGTGACTAATGAGTAGGGACTAATATATTCATCTGCCCTAGCATTATTAAGATCAGAGTATTTATTTACTAGTATATAGTGTGACAAATGGTTGTGTTTTAATATTTTTCTTTAATCTGACTCACTCCTTTTTTTAGGTTACACTGTCAATTATTTAGAAAAAATCTTGACGTGATTTTTAAGGGGGAGCACGTCAAGCACAGATAGTGTTAGGGTTACATATTTTGAAAGAAATGTGTGCTGGCACCACCCAAGAGAAAATGAACATTCATACCCACTTTGGCACCTGAAAATGTTGGTTGCTATTTGGCACCTGAAGAAATTACCCATGAAATGAACACTTGGGGCTTGACTCATTAGAATTCAGCTCCAGTGTCTTCAAATGAATAAGAATCTCTACACAGATGCTGAGAAATAGGGGTAGAGAGAACTGCAGAGGAAACAACACTTAACTATGTAGAAAATATAGGTTTAATGGAATTTGCTTCATAATGCACAGGTTATGAAGGGATGACTGTAGGTCAACAAGGTTATAAAGTCCAAGCCAAAAAACTAAGTATATATAGTTATTCAATAAAACAAAGTCATTTAGAAAAAATACAAATTTTAATTTAATTTTGTGTTCATAGTTCACTACATTCTCTATTATACAAGTTTTATTTTATATCTATAACTTAGTCCAACATGGTTTGGAAATTTTAGTATTTATATATAGAAGAAAATAATATACTCAGGACATTTAGACTCAATTCTAAAATTAGGTCTTGTTAGAAGACAGTGTATAATGTGACATATTCACAATTCTAAGTGTTTTTAGAAGGCATATATAACACTGCTAATATACAATGTATTCATTTTCTGTATACTATTCAATATATGGCATTGCTAATTTCTTATGCTTCTAGAACAATTTCTAATATAATAAAATATTTAATTAGGGCAGATATATGGGTGTGTTGTATGCATTATTTTCCTCTGTCAACCTGTGTTTTCTCCATACTCATTGACCCAGTTCACCTTCCAGATATCACACGTGATTGACTGGGTTCACTAGGATGAGGGAGAAAGTTGGTGTTTATAGAGTTGGACAAATCTAAACACTAATGATTAGATTCATTGTACTGTAGCCTCACCAACTCTGCTGACATATACATAAACACATACACAATGATTACACAATATTTCATACAGTGTCTGGAACTAAATATCAGCATCACTGTGGAATAAAGAACATATTTTATGAACTGAGTTCTTGCATTTTCTTTATATTTTAGAGACAGATTAAATTCAGTATCTTGTAAACCTAGTATTATGTAAAAAACTGTGTTTTGTAGTTTTTTTTTAGGTTACACAGTGTATCCCAAATCCATGTGTTCGCACTGATACAGATGAAAGTAAACATTAGTTAAGCAATGACATTCAATTATATCATATGAAAAAATCATAAATGTGAATCTAATTGCCTTGTATTATAACATTACTATTTAATAAAATAATATTAAAAGTAAAAGTAAAAACTAAGAAATGTTTGCAAAAGTTTAAGTTTGTCTGCCTCTTAAAATTTACATGTAGAAAAGTAAATAAATAAAATGTCTGTCTCCTATTACATTTAATTTTTGAATCCTAAATAATTTGTTTGTATGGACTTATACTTGTTAATGTCCATAACTATTGTAAATAGATTGTAAATTCTTGGAAGGCTAGACTGTTTCACTTTTTTACTGTAACTTGCCCCCAGTTTTATTGCCTGGTACCTTGCAACACTGTAAATAAGCATTTTTTTAGTTGATATAAAATTGGTATGTAACATATAAAGTTCAGGTGTATAAAATTTTAACTTTCCACCTGTCAGATGGTGTTATACACTACAAAGTGATCATCACCAAGTCTAGTTACCAATTTTCACCATACAATTAACCCCATTCACTCATTTCACCATCCCCAGCCCTCTGGTAATCACCAATCTGTTCTCTGTTATCTATGAGTTTATTTTTGTTTGTTTGATTTCTTGTTTTTGATTTTTTTAATTCCACATGAGTGAAATCATATAGTACTTGTCTTTGTCCATCCAACTTATTTCACCAAGCATGATACCCTCAAAGTCCATCCAAGTTGTCACAAATGGTAAAAAGATTTCATTCTTATTATGCTGAGTAGCATTCCATTGTGTGTGTGTATTACATGTTCCATCACCTGTGTATAGGGAACAACACTGCTATGAAAACAGGGGCACATACATGTTTGGGTAAATGCTCAGAAGTGGAATGCTGAATCATATAGTCATTCTACTCTTAATTTTTTGAGGAATCTTCATACTGTTTTTCATGATGGCTGCACCAATTTGCATTCCCACCAATAGTGTACAAGGGTTCTCTTTTCTTCATATCCTCTCTGACACTTGTTTTCTTTTAGTTGATAGCCATTGTAGCAGGTACAAGGCAATATCTCATTGTGATTAGGATTTGCATTTGACTAATGATTACTGATATTAAAGACCTTTTTATGTACCTGTTGGTCATTTGTATATTCTCTTCAGAAAATTGCCTATTTTCCCCTTTCCAGGTGGCTTAGTTTGTTGGAATGTCATCCTGAACACCAAAAGGTTGTGGGTTCAATCCCTAGTCAGGGTACATGCTTAAGTTGTGGGTTCCATCCTGGATGGGGCATGGACAGGAGACAACCAACTGATGTTTCTTTCTCATGATGTTTCTTCCTCAATGTTTCTCTGTCTTTCTCTCTCTCTTACTTCCGCTTTCTCTAACCCTTCCTCTCTCTCTAAAATCAATGAATGTATCCTCCAGTGAGAATTTTTTAAAAATTATCTATTTAGGTCCTTTGCCTATTTTTAAATTAAATCATTACTATTATTTTTTGCTATTGAGTTTAATAAGTTTCTTATATATTTTAGAACATAACCTTTCATCAGATGTGGCTTCCAAATATTGTCTCCCACTCTGTAGGTTGCCTTTTCTTTGTGTTGATTTTTTTTTGTTGTTTGTTTGTTTTGCTGTGCAGGAGCTTTCCAGTTTAATGTAGTCCTGCTTGATCATTTTTCCTTTTGTTGTTTGGTCTTTTGGATCATATCCAATAAATCATTGCTAAGACCAATGTCAAGGAAGGCAAGGAGGTGGAAAAAAGGAAACCCCTGTGTACTGTTGGTGGTAAGGAAAACTGGCACAGCCAGTATGGAAAACAGTATAAAGCATCCTCAAAAAATTAAAAATAAAACTACAATATGACTCAGCAATCCCACTTCTAGGATGTATCTGAAGAAAATGAAATCACTATTTTGAAGAGGTTTCTATACTTCCATGTTTATTACAGCATTGATTACAATAGTCAAGACATGAAAACAACCTATGCCCACCAATGGATAAATGAAGAAAATATGATATATACACACAAACATTATTCAGCCATACTAAAAAAGGAAATATGCTGCTTGCAACAACATGGCTGAACCTTGAGATCATTATGCTAAGTGAAATGTCAGAAAGAGAAAAATACAATAAGCCCTTATATGTGGAATCTAAAACAAACAAACAAACAAACAAACACATAAAAACAAACCAAACTCATAGATAGAGAATAGATTAGTGTTGTCAGAGGTAGGGTTGAGGGGAGAGCAAAATGGGTGAAAGTGGTCAAAAGGTACAAGCTTCCAGTTAGAAAGTAAATAAGTTATGGGAATGTAAAATATGGCATAATGACTGTAGTTAATGATACTGTGTTGAATATTTGAACATTGCTGAGAGAATACATTTTTAATATTCTCATCATACACACACACACACATAAATTTTGCAACCATGTATGGTGATGATAACTACATTTAATGTGGTAATCACTTTGCAGAATATACAAATATCAGATCATTATATTATATACCTGAAATTAGTATGTCAATTATATCTCAATTTAAAAAGAACATGTAGTATGTGCTTAATAAAAACTTAAATGACTGACATGCAGTTTTCACATTGCCTATAACTTGTGTCTCCTATTTCCTCTTAACTATCTCAATCTTATATACACTTATAAAAATTAAGAAAGACAAAGATAATACTCAAATATTTATTAAAACTTATTACTGGTCACACTAGTAAATGGTCTCATACAGTGTAAAGGACCGTCTAACTTGGTAACTTTAAAAAACAAGATATTTTGTTAATTTTCCTTTCTCTTTGACACTCTACACTGACATTTTAGGCCCACTAAATTCTGCCTTGATATATTTTAGTTAGGAATCCTTCTGAATTGACATAATATGCAGTGTTTTAAATTTACAATTTTGAGGACTGTAGAAATGGAGATAAATTTCTTATGAGTGAAATGTTCAAGTTTAGAGGAGGAAGAACTGCCTGTTGTGCATAACTGTATTTGCATATGAATCTGTACAAGCACTGCAAAGGAAAGCGTGAAATGCCTGTTTACCTTGATGCTTCAATATCTATACCCTGGAGTGATGGATATAATTAGGATGCTTTACTTCTGTTTTTTATTTTGTTATTTTTTCTTATTTTTATATTTGTTCTTAATTTACCAAACTATTTTTATAAAGATATGAAAACACTTTTACATATAAGAAATAAAGAAAATACTTCAAATATCCAGAGATGTCAAAAACAAATTATAGGCCTCTTTGTTTTTTAAATTCACTCTTTATATTTTTTCTATCTTAACATATTCCAAGAATTGTACATATTATTTATCTCTTTGTGCAATTATGAAAACAACCAAATGTCCTTGGTGGAATCAAAAGAGGATATTAAACTTTGGCCCTGCTTCCTGGGATTTATGTGTTATGTGTTACGGGTTAGAGCTGTCAAGGATGGAATGGAGAGAAATGAGATAAATGAAAATGACCAAATAACCCTTCCAAAACCCCTTGGTTGATGGTGTCATCTATAGTAGGAAATCTATAATTTCATTTTCAGCCCTCCAATAGGCCAGAGATGTCAGATGGATTTATAAATATGCTATGATGGAGACAGAATGAATCATTTATTGGCTGCCTCCTCATTTGTGACAACTCAAATGTTATGCTGTTAGGAACTGCTTTTCTTTCCTTACCCACTGATTTCATCGTGGGATATATTTTCTTTTCCAATACTGTCTAAAGAAATCATAATCTACTAATTTCATTTATAAATGAACATAAAGCAAACTATTCTTTTATTTTAAAGACTATTTTATACATATGAGTCTTTGAATTCAAGGAGGTAAAATAATTTTCATCTGTTAACCTTTTCAGAAACAGTGATGTATATAAAGATAAATTATAACAACACAACTTTAAGAATTTTGTTTAATATACATTGAGATTAAATTAGTTACTCAAGAACACTGCAATTAGCCATGATGTTGTGAACAAAATGTTTTATCTTATAGATTATTTTCTATTCTCTTAAATCTATCCTTCTTGATTAGAGAATTCAACCCCTTAGAAACTGTATAATGGCTTGCCTATGGCATCATGATACATAGGCTGATTCTTCCTGGAAATCGATTTTACATAATGATAAATAAACATTTTATGCTAAACAAAACCTGTATATTTATGATATAGATTCTAGATTTATCAGAGGTTTAAAAGGCTAAACATTATAGAACATAAAATTAGCATGATTTTAAAAGATTAAATACCATCCAAATTATTTTCTGTAGATTGTTCTTTGTAGGTCAAGCTTTGGGGTAGGAAAATATTTTGTTGTTTGTGAGAAATTTTGAAAAGGATTTCTCTAGGTTATATTATTTCTAGGCTTATCTTATTCTTATAGAAAAAGAAAAGAAATATCCAATCATTTGCTTGGTTTATGTACACCAACTGTAATACCATTAGTTGCATAGGCACTCACTCTATCAAACACATAATAAATCTTGCCTTATGCCAGTTTTTATAGGATCAAATACAAAAACAGCAAGAACAACAACTTTACCCTCAAAAATTGTGAAGTCCGGTGCAGAAGAAGATCATCACATGAATATAAAACCATTACATCATCAATCTAATAGGTATGTGCTCAAAGTTCAATGGGAAAATGAAAGTGCAATAGGTAACCTGAGGACTCATTAAGTACTTCACAGTGAAGTATATCACAGAAAATTAAAGAAATGAAGAAAGAGTAGCTCCTTTCCTGTCAGTCACATATGCATGAGCCAGTCAGGTACAAGGGACAGTTCAGGGAGGATTGATAAGGGGGGTGGGGGAGGGTAGGTGCTACTGGGGTTGTGAATATTGTGGTGTTGAGAGAACAGAATGGCCCAGGCAGCATCCTGCAAGCTAATGGAATATGTATGCAGGTCACTGTAGATGGAAACAGAGCTGAGTGATTCAGCAAGAGACTACATTGTTAATTGGGATGTTTTTTAATTATTTTCCTGAAAAAGAGTAGTCACTAAAGAATTTAGGGGAGGGATGAGAATGTAAACTATACGAATTGCCTACTTAGTATTTTCATATCCTTAGAGACATTTTGTTCTAAAGTAGACTTAGAGTTTATTTGGTATTCATGGAGTATAAAAATATTCATCTACAAAGAATGTAATATACCAACAAAGTATTATAAGCGTAAGAGACACCACTGAATGCCTGGCCAAGCACTGTTCTTCCTTATCAAGGAACTTGAATTTTTAAGTTCCTTCCTTCCATGTGCAGCCTTGGGCTTCTGTGGAAGCAGGACACATTTTCAGAAATAGAGGGTAAGCATAATTGGGCTAAGCCAATAGTAATTAGTTCTTTAGGCTGGGTCATATGACACATTGGATCAATGAGACGTGAATAGCTATTTGCTGGCACTAGGCAGTCAGGTGGGATTTTTTTCAAAACATCTTCCTTAATCTTAAAAGACAAAACAAACAGAGCAAAGTGTCTTTTCTTCCCCTGTGTATCATGTGTCCAGTTGGGAAACCTAAAACTATGGCAGGTGTCTTTCAATACTGAGAGGAGCTGGTTAGGCTCAACCCTATGGCAGGAGATAGAGCACAAAGATAGACGGAATCCAGGTCCTTGATAGTGTCAATGAGCCCCTGAATTGATCATTTGTGGAACTGTACAGCTTTTTACCTTCTTATAATATATGATAATAATTTTTTTAGAGTTTAAGCAATTTAGTTTTCTGTTACTTGTGGTTAAAAACATCCCAACTCACATAATAAGAATAATTAAATTTAAAGCCTGAAGGAATTAAAAATTCACAACAGTGCAGATCTTCCTTGTTTATATTTGAGCAAATGGAGGACCTGAAAAAATAAATGACTTTTGAGGTCATACAATTAATTATAGACAGAATCAGACTTCCTAAAATCCACAAGTATTCTGGTAACTTGTCTTTTACATATTTCAGTTTTATTTCCAAAAGAGTACTCTCTTACTTGTATAAAGTCATCCAGTAGTGCAGTGTGTGATGAATAAGTGCTTGTCGAATACTTGACCAAAACCCTGAATCCTTATTCTCTGCTTTGCCCTGGCAGTAAACAGTTTTGACATTAACCATCCGATTATGACAATGTGGATAATGAATGCACTTACATACAACTCAGGGATACATCCCTTGTTAGATATACAGGTTTCTGCAGCTGCTTTGCTCTCTCTATAATATTATCCTTCCTTTCTTTACCATCATCAGATGCTCTGTTTCTTAATCCAAATTATTGTAAAGTCACTCTAAAGGTTCCTCTGATGGGCAGCTAGTTTTCATGAAGTGACAAGGACAGGTACAACACAGAGAACTTCCTATGTGACAGCCCCTTTGTACCTAGAGAATGACCTTAGACACTGCAAGCAAATTCCCTGCAGGCTCAGTCAACTTAGTTTTAAGCTTTTGTTTTCCAACACTATCACAATGCCTATTTCACACAGACACTCAGTGTATTTTCTTGAATTAATAAAGGTATGAGCAGTAGAACATGGGTATGTACAACAGAGTTAGGGGAACAAAAGAGAAAAACAGCAAATAAGCTATACAGAGGTAGTTTGAGACAATGGATTTTAACAACTTCTTGACTTTGTTAGGTAATAAATTTAAAGTAAATTTTGTTAGGTACTAAATTTAAAGTAGATTTTCCTTCTTAATTTTTAGTCTGCCCTAATTTTATCTTCCTTAAAAAAAACTGTGTCTATTTATCTATCTGTTTGAAGTCACATAATGCTCTAGTGGTTTTTAAGATACAGGTCTGGCACAAATAACATTTCTTTGTTATTACAAAATCTTTTATTACAAAATCTGTAATTCTATATGCAAAATCTATAACTGCAAAATTCTAATTACAAAATCTATAACTCTGTATGCATGTAATTCTGTAACATAACAATATCACACTCAAGCACACCACATGACATTTTAGGTGAAATGTTTGAATTAAAACGATAAATTATTACACCCATGTTTTTACCCTTCCAACCACACTCAGGCGTTACTTCTGCTGGACCCTGTCTGTTAGTATAATGAAATTGAAACCATTAATTAAATAAGACAACAATTTCTACAGATCAGAAAAAATTGTATTTGAAAAGAGAAACTTGTTCACAAAGTAAAGTGAAGAAAACACATTTAAGTTTCAAGTTCAAAAATAGGCAATCACCAAAGATTGGTATCAAGTGATAACAGTGGCAGTTTATTAATAATATGTCATGTAAAGCTGACATGTTAGAAGCTGAATTCTGTTCAGCTTTACAACAAAATTCCAGTGATTTTATTACTACCAGAATTAGATCCGTTCTATTGAAAGGCTTTAGTAAGCTTAAATATGCTTTAAAGCTCTTTTTGTCCAGTACATTTACTGCTTTTCCTACCACCTCATTATCAAAAAGTCAAATCGACAAAGGTCTAATCTTGATTCTCGTAGATATTCATGGCATATCAAACAAGGAACAAGATAACATACACATTTTTATAGAGGTTGATAAGTTTGTCTTTGGACAAATGAAAAGTCTTAGCAACTAAATTACTTGTTGGGAGCAGGAGAAGGCTTCAGTGTGGAAATAATATAGAGCAAGTATTAAAAGTTAAGTCTAGGGGATTCATCAATAATTTATTTAATCAGAATTATGTGGAAGTTAGTCAGATAGGGACAATCTATCCAAAGGTGTAAAGAGAAGATAGTCCATGTGTATTCAGACTAAAAAACTTAGGTGAGACATTTAATAAGTAAACATCACTGGACCAGTTTTTTTTGCAAATATTACTTGAAAATGCCCACCAGAAGTTGAACTACATTTTCTCTATGTACTGTCCAACTTGTTAGGCCAGAGTTATGTCATGACCTAAACACATTTTACATGACTGAAATCAGCCTCAGACTTCCAAAATCTGCTGACTTTAAGGATTCGGGGAAAGATGGGCTAAGAGCATGTGTACTACTCCAGCAGTAGGTAAAGGATTAAATGGCTGGGTATAGAATTAACTGAGCAGGGTTCAGAGATTTTGATTTAGGATTTGGTGTGGCAAGTAGAAAAAAATATATAGCAAATGTTCTGTAAATGGAGTGAGAGTGCTAGTTTTCATCTGTCAGATGATTAAAAATATTTTTATTACTTAATTCCAGGGTCATAATTTTAGATTCAGTTTTCTTTATTGCATGATGGAACCCTTTTGCAAATGAGACTTTATTTTTTTAATATATTTTTTAAAGATTTTATTTATTTACTTTTAGAGAGGGCAGGGAGGGAGATAGAGAGAGAGAGAGAGAAATCAATGTGCGGTTGCTGGGGGTTATGGCCTGCAACCCAGGCGTGTACCCTGGCTGGGAATTGAACCTGCGACACTTTGGTTCGCAGCCCGAGCTCAATCCACTGAGCTATGCCAGCCAGGAGACTTGATTTTTTTTTAAATTTCACAATTAAAATATAAATGCTCTTGAGAGATATCACACTTGAATCTCTTTCATTCAAAATATTAATCACCAGTTAGTGATATTTTAGCTCCTACTAGCAGATAAGAGTGTGAGAGAAGAGGGAGGGCTAAAGGGATTCCAGGAGGTAAGTAAAAGTACTACCAAAGATAACATTTTTCCATGAATACTATTATAAAATTAAAAGTATGAGTGCATGTGTATTTTTCTTATCCTTTGGAGAAAACATTTTATAATAATACTAGTTAACAACTTTCTAAGGAGAATATCTTTAGAAATTCAAAAGAAGAATAAAAATAGAAATCACCACTCTGTGCTGTAACCATGACTTAACAATTCAATTAAGCAGTGAAGGGTATGTAGTCTGTTTTTTCTTAAGGCCCCAGCAAACCCTCTGCTTTCTCAGAGTATGTAATAAAGCCCTGTGTTTTCATTTCTTACCTAGCTTTATTTTTATAGCTTAGAGAAGTATGTTTTGGGGGTGAAAGGGCTGAGTGACACCAGTGGTGAGGATCCACAGGTATCCACAGTAAATGTACAAATTCCTGTTTGAAGGAAGAGAGCACCAAAAGGAAAGGAGGAAGGTCAACAAAGGGCAGATTTGCACTATACTCAGCAGCCTCCCTTTCCTGTGTTCCCACTTCTCAGAAGTGGCACTTCACATTCTCCTTCTCCGATCTCTTTGTTCTTCTTTCCCTCTCCATCTTTACAGAAGCCTTTGCCTGCTCAGATTATAAGGATGGGTTTTCGAGGACAAAAATCTCCCTATCTTCATGAATTGCTGGCAACTTGAATAAACCACTTTCCTTGTCCTCAGTACCTGTCTCACAAGGTCAGCTTTTGCCCTGACAGGTAGTCAGACCTAGGTGTTGGTCTTTTCATGGTTTCAGTGCCTCAGGCTCCCCACTTCTAAATTCAGGTAATGGAAAATAACTATTTCTAAAATCTCAAGCACAAGGATAAATTATTTTAACTGAATTCTCATAAACCAAAACTGACTTGTGATAAAGGGCAAAATGGTTTAAAGTTTATTCATCATATGAATGTAAACAAAAAAAAATTCTTTTCTTTAAAATGTTTTTTTTTATATTTTATTTATTTATTTTTAGAGAGGAAAGGGAGAGAGACAGAGAGAGAGAGAGAAACATCAATGTGCGGTTGCTGGGGGTTATGGCCTGCAACCCAGGCATGTACCCTGGCTGGGAATCGAACCTGGGACACTTTGGTTCCCAGCCCGTGCTCCATCCACTGAGCTACGCCAGCCAGGGCTTAAAATGTTTTGAAGATCAAGATGAGCACAACTCTTAAGAAGTTGAATTTATTGGCAATATATGTAAACAGAGTTTTAAAGAGAAAGTACATAGTGTTAGATTTAGGCAAGGCTTCTGGGAGCATTAATGACATAATGAAGATTGTGAACAAATCTGTAGCCATTAGTTTCCATGTGGTGAACATCCTTTGTGTGTGGGTGTATGTGTGTGTGTATATATATGTGTGTACAAATGGGAGATTGGGACTGTATTTTCCTTTATTTATTAGTCCTTGACATATAATTGGTACTTGGCTTTTTAGGAAAGTAATTAATACACCAAAACCAAAAAAGTGTTAACCTTTTTCTGAGATGTTGCTTAAATGATTTATTTCTTTGTTGTCTCACACATCCCCCAACTCTGCTTTGTATAGAAGAAATAGAATAAACTTTGGGGTCTAATATATGAAAAAATCATTGATAGTTTTAGGTCTCAGATTTCTATTATATGAGATGCATCTCACAGAGATTTTATAAAGATTAAAGAAAATAGGAAGTGATTAGTTTTAACTAAGTACTTTAATACTAGAGTTCCTCCTCCCCCCCTTATTACTGCCCCTTCTCCACTTTTTTATTACTTATTTTCTCTTCACTTTGCTTTTCATATAAGAATATTGTGGTATACACACACACACACACACACACACATATACAATGGAATACTATTCAGCAGAAGGAAGGAAGGAGCTCCTACCCTTTGGAACTGCATGGATGGATCTATAGAGCATTATGTTAAGTGAAATAAGCCAGGTGGTAAAAGATAAATACCATATGATCTCACCTGTAAGTGGAACCTAATGAACAAAACAAACAAATGAGCAAAATAGAACCAGAGGCATGGAAACAAGGAACAGACTGTGACCAGTATGGAGGGGGCTAATGGGGGAAAGATGGAGAAGGGGCAAACCAAGGAACATGAATAGAGGATTCATGGTCATGAACAATAGGAGGAATTGACTGTGGGAGCAAGGGGTGGGTGAGGTAGGGGAGGGAAATGGGGGGGGGGGGGAATTAGGATAATAATTCAACAATAATTGAAAAAAGAAAAGAATTCTCTTCTTCATTCCTTTCAAAAGTAGTACTGTATCTCAAAAGGCGATCTACAAACAACCTGCAGCAGAACCACCTTGGAACTCTTATTAAAATGCCATTTCCTAGGCTTTGCTTCAGATGTACTGAACCAGACACTCTGGATGGCAGGGTACTTGGAAAGCTATACTCTAACAAACTTGCTCTGAGCAATGTCCTATACACTAAATTTGCATACAATTGCTCTAAACCATTATCCTTTCACAATGGTTTAACAGTTCTGTATTCTTATGTTCTAGCGCTTCTTTTCTAAGAAAAGCTTGATGATAACTGTCAGGCTGCCTTCTAAATTTGACAGAGGAAAATATAAAAATGGAAAATGGAATCAATTTCACTTAGCACCCTGCCTGGACAGGGATGAGAGTGGGAGTGCTTTATGGAAATAAAGGACTCACTAGCAACTGATGGTTGACTCTACCTTTGGTAGTTTTTTGGACTTATAGTCTGAATTCTTTGTATTCCTTATCACTAAATACTAATTAAAATATTGCTTTTTCATTTTTTCTTTTAAACCCTAATTTTAAGAAAAAATATCTTAATATGCCATGGAAATTACAAAGGGAGAATCTATGGTGAAGATTATTTTGCCAATGTTCTCTGCAAATTTGAGTATTTAAATGACAAAGCAACAGTATAGTGAAATACATTTTTTATATTTGTTTGAATTTGTATTCACACAAGTATAAATATTTCTCATTTATGTTTTTTAATATTTTATTCATTTATTTTTTAGAGAAAAGGGAAGGGAGGGAGAGAGGGAGAAAAACATCAATATGTGGTTGCCTCTCAAATGTCCCCCACTAGGGACCTGGCCAGCAACCCAGGCATACGCCCTGAGTGGGAATTGAACCAGTGACACTTTGGGTTTGCAGGCTAGCATTCAGTCTATTGAGCCACACCAGCTGGGGGTTATTTATGTTTTTATACATGAAAGATAAATCTATTTGCTATAGTCAAATGAATATAACATACATTTCATGTAATTTCAAACTATAGGTTCAGTGAAGGAGATTAAAACACATACATATGTTGTATCAAGTTACATGAAAGGAAACTTTAAAAGTTATATAATAATATTGTCTGGGTCTCTAGTTATGTAATTATGTTCTCAAGGTAGTGCACAAAATTTTGATTGAATGGAGGTAAAACATTTTTCTAAGCAGTATTTTAAACTCATTTTTTAAAAATAAATTCACTGAGACTGGCTGGAAGAAATAATATTACCTTTAATTTTCCAGTTTCGCATTCTCAGAGAATGTAAGCTTATCTTGATTTTTTTGATAAGCAGACAGTAATGTAGCCTTTAAGAACTGAGCAATTAAATTACTTTTTCTTTGCAATGTAGTTTTAACAAGCAATAATTATTATATTGACTAGCCCATTCCAGAATTAAAGAGAAAGGCAGGCCATAAAAGAAGTCTAAACTCTCATTATTCTGGTGGTGTGTCCACCAGCATGCACTGGTTGTTACTAGAGATGTACTCTTTGATTTGAAATGTTGTCTGTCAGCATTAACTTTCCAAACCTATATCATTCTAAACAACAGGCAAGTGTTGCCTTCCCCTTACACTATACTCCTGCTTTATTCTCAGATGATTTTGTTCCAATAATGTTTCCAATGGACTCTTGAATATCTACTTCCTTTTAAAATGAAGTCTCTTTTTTAAACAGCTGAAAGTGCTTTCAGGTTTCTTTTCTGGTATAATTATACTGTTTTAAGACCAAATTTAAAGACTCTGTTAGCTGTCAGAGAACATAAAAATAGGAACACCCAAGGGCCTTAAAATGAATTTGTTTTTTTTTCTTGTTTCTATTACTTCCTCTACTTGATACAGAAACATACAGATGACATTTTAAAACAATTTTTTACTTTATCAACCATATTCAAGAGAGTTTTACATCAGTATTATTATTACTATTGATGTTATTATTATATTTCTACCAAAGAGACAGAATAATCATGTAAACCAACTGGATTACACAATTGTAAAGGTAAGCACATAGTCACATATATTGATGTAGTCAATATATCAGTTTGTCAAAATACTCACTTAGGAAAAAAAAATTTCAACATGGTAAATAAATTGCAAAGATTTCAACGGCTATTTCTTCACCAAATCCAATGGTCCTGTCTTGATCTTGTTACTATTACTGTTATCATTATCATTTATGATGAATTAAAAAATCATTGAGCAACTATTATAACCCTCCCTTTTAGAAATGAGGCAGAGTAGAACTACTTTGCCCCAGTTACTGAAGGAGTAAATGCCTGAGCTAGAATTTGAATATAGGCCTCTTAGCTTGAGAAACTACTCTTTCCCCTCTACTTCCCTGTTTTTCCTTCAATTTCTAATCCCTATTGGTTTTCTTCTTTCTGTTAGGAAAGTTGCTCATTGATACGATCTCCAATACCACCCTCAAAACCATGAATTCCAAAGGCACATCTGCAGGTCTTTATACCAAGGCATCAGTTTCATATGCCTAAGGGTGCCCCGTTGACTCTTGTAATAATTCTCAACACAGAAGTGTTCTCATCCTCCCCTTGGCATATACACAATTGCCTTGATGTATGTGACTCTAATTATTTTAAGGCAGATATATTTACATAAATAGAATCGCTCTGTATGTACCAGTTTTTCTAATTACTGAGGTCCTGAAAGTTCTGATTCACCTAGGTAACTTTTATAACTTTGCTCCATTCTTTCAAAACTCTCCCTAAAATAAGAATGGAGGTTTTCTCATTTTTTTTCTTGGCTAATAAATCACGCTAATGTCTTATAATCACAGATGATATTGCAAAACTTTTGGAAACCCTTCACAACAAATTAACTGTAACTCTATTTACTCAATATCCCATAAAGAAAAACCACAAGTCAGAAAGCATGTACAATCATGACCATTTTTTCCTGTTTGTTTTCTTTTCAATGCCAATGACAGTGGCTTTCCCTTGGATTCTAAGTGGTTCTCTCACCATCAGAACTGTGTGATACCTCTATAGGTGCTAAAATACCTTGGCTCTTCCCTCATGAATATGGGAAATCCTCCTGTCTAAAACATAAAATTTTCCTAAAGTAACTAATAAACACTTACAGTAAAAAGTAGGGGAAGAAAGGCCCACCTAGAAGTAAATGAGACTATAGAATATGGAGTCCTGAGCTATCAACTATGACAGATCTGCAAGGCTGTCAGCCACTGTCACTGTATAGTTTCCTCCGTTATCCTTTAAAGGAGACAAAACTAGACTCACAGTCAGCTCTCTTTGGAGAGAATAGATGATGTTTTCTGCATGCACTAGATAAAATAAATCTTTCTTTTTTGAGAATCAGTAGGATTTTGGGCAGAAGTCTCAGATGCTTCAGTATTTACTCATAAAGTTTATTATTATTTTTATTATCATTATTTTTATGTAGAGTAAGTAAATATAGCATCATAAAATTCTGACTTCAAAATATGTTAGTAATCATGTCGTCCACTACCATACATTATAAATGATATACTGAAAGCAGAAGGTTACGCTCCCAGAAAATCTTGTTAGAGAGAAACATTCCCCTCATCTGCCTTCACTACCAAGCAAACCTCATATTCTTTCTGAGACCTACTTCAAATTTTACACCCACTAAGGCGGATGACTTCACAGACTCCTGTAGGCATTTATTATTATCCTAGACTTCCCTATCACATTTGCTTCACATTCTTCTAATAGGATCTATCATCTCTGCTACACTTCTTCCTGGTTGTGAAGCCTTGAGCAAGCTTCATATCTAAATCTGTTTTACCAGAAGCAACAGTCTCTCTTTGACGGGGTTATGTGAGGATTAAAAGAGATAGTTATCAGATGATCACAACTAAGGCTTTAGCACATTGCTTGGCACATTCTGCATGCCCAATAAGTCTTACTGTTGTTGGGCTGACTTACATATCCAAATATCCTTTTCATTGCCAAAGAGGTTAATAATGAGTGTTTATTCAGTCTGTAGCCCAGTGATTGGCACTGTGCTGTGCACACAGCTTACTTTCCATAAGTCATTGTTGAACACATTAGAGAATGAATATTCTCATATGCTTGGTTGGTCCCTGGTGAAACTCTCCCTCCATGTGGCCTTCAGACTAGGCACTGTGTTTTTGTAATGCTTTGTGTATGTATTCTTAACCAAAATAATTTCCAAATGTTTGAAATAAAACAATGAACAAGGCAGTGCTTTTCTTATGTTTGCTTTTAGCAAAGTTAAATTTTTTTATTACTTGAGAAAACTCATACCAAGTTTTATAAGTGTGTCCTTCTTTGGTTTCTCAAAAAGAAAATGAAGTCCCTCTCAAATATATTAGATTTCATCCTTAATTTATATTCAACATTTCCTTATGCATGTGGTTTGACCTGAAAGTTTTGTAGTTATATCTCTATTCCATGCGTGGGCAAATGTTCTAGCAATAGTATGTAAAACAATTTTGCATGGTAAGCCTTTTATAAAACATCTTACCTGATATGCTTGAAATTTATATTAGAAAAAATATGACTCCCTAATTTAATATTTTTAAGAAACAATAAAAGATCATGAGTAAAATTAAATTTTATGAATAATTTGAAGTGAACAATATTACTTAAGTGACTGCATTAAAAGTGTATTTAAGTATGGTAAAAATATAGGTATGTGTGAAAATGAATTATAAATTTTGAAAAAATACATCTATGAAATACAAAAGTAATAAAATGTTCTCAGTGATAAATATGTTTGCTATGGCAAGAACACTCACTAAAATACTGACGGCACAGTGATTCCATCTCTATATAGATTTATATTCTAGTAGAGGCACAGATCCTATGAATATGGAAAAATAATCTTATTAATAAAAGACATGTTAGAATCTCTTGGGATTAGATATAAACCTCATAAAGATGATTGCTTGAATTTAGGTATAAGTTGATTATAAACATCTCATCACTTATAATAAGAGAGAAGTACCACTTTAATATCTTTTTGTTTCAAAGACTTACTAAAATAAAAAGTCCACTTAGCTAATATTTTCATATAACACTTCCAGGGTTGCTGGGATAAAAATTCATTTTACTAATCTGTACTTACAAAACTACATTGTTTTAAAATATTATTAAATGGTATTTTTAAGGTGGAGTCAAAAGTAATGGAAAGTGGATCTCAATTATGCTACTTCAGAGTATTTAGAGAATCTATAATTTCTCTCCCTGCCTCTGTCACAGACACACACACACTCCACTAACACCTATAAATATAAATACCCAGTATAATAGAAATATCAACAGAATAAGAATTATTCAATCTGTTAAAAGTTGCTATATATTTTGGAGTGATAATAAATTTTCCTCAGCTTTCTCCACCCTCCACATTGTTCCATTTCCTCTTGCAATGATACAGATTATTGTCCATTACAGAACACCTAACAAGCCTACTGGGAACCAGCAGCATCTCTATGTCATGTTTGTATTGATATCCATATAATCCCTTGTGATGATTTATTTATGAACTAAAATACTCATGACCTTGTTTTGAGTAGATCATAGAAACTTATCAATTTAACTTAAAAGTGTATTTACCTCTTTGAATACAGCAAAATAAAATATGTTACCCAAAATTTTTTCAAGATAACAAGGTATCCATAATGGCATTATCTCTCCTTATAACCCACTAGATTGGAATAAGATGCAATAATTGAAGTAAATGCATATTGTAGAGTGTTTTACATTCAAGAGAATACATTTCCAGTTTTATAACAATTACATACTGAAATCAACTCATTGGATATGCCATTACAATGTGTAACAAGAGATTTTAAATAAACATACTTAGCCTATTTATTTGATTCTGAGATTGAAAATTCAATATATATATAACTGATGGATAAAATTCTGAGATAATTAAAGTTTTAATTTTTTGGCTTTTACCATATCATAATTCTTCTGCTGCCAGCATAAATTATCATTATCATGGGTAAAGAGGAGCTTTTTAAATGAGAAGCCATATGATTAAATGCCAAGTTTTTTTTCCCTTTATCTATTAATTATAGCTAAATGCTATTTGCTGATTTCAAGATTATAGTTAGGGATATGCTGGACTTAAATTCAGATCTGCCAGAGGTGAGGATCCCATGATGGCCTCCTCTCCCCTTAAAGGTAACATTCAGATCTCCCTAGTGTGCAATCATAAAATACATTCCTGAGCCCTGAGGTCATCTGAGTCAAAGGCAAAAAATTCCTAAAATCAAACAGTCATGTAGAATGTGTCAGAATACTGGTCAGACTGTGGTATTGCAGATGGAGGTAAATTATGATATATTTATGCTGCTAAATAAGTGAAATAAGGCAACAGGGATCTCATGCTGCCAAGACAATTGGATGGCAAATAGTTATCCCACCTTCACAAAAAGCTATAAGGAGTAGCAGGCACCATGTGGTTCCCATGCTTTCAACTCTGTCAAAGTAGTCAAGTGTGAATGTATAGAAACTTCTTTCAAAGTTAATAAAATGAGGGCAAATGTTTTTATTTCTCCCCTATCAGAATCCCTCAGGTTGAGAGATGTGATTTTCTAGGGAAGATAATAGTAATGAAAGTAATGGATAAATACTAATAGAAGTTTATAGAGGTCTTTCAATTTTCACTTATTCCAGTAAATTTGTCCTCCCATATTGTTTCTACTTTTATTTATGTTCAACTGTAAAAGGTCATGTGAAAGTTAGAAATTCTTAGCTGACTGAAGTAGTATTTTCCCATGTTTCCCAATTGTTTCTTTAAAGAGAACCCAGCTTCTGCTTCCTCTTTCCCTCCATGTACTGTCCAGATCTCACTATAGACTCATTTTAAAATCCCAAAGATTGTTGGAGTCTCTAATACTAAATAAATAATCTCAGCCTCAATCTCAGCAATCTATAGATTGCTTAAGTCTCAATAATTACCATATCTTTACAGCATCAATTCATATATATGTCTATAAACATCAACCCAAGACATTAGCTCTAATAACCTGGCTTGCCAAGCCAATGGCTTTAATGAATTATTAGAATATCCACTATTAAAACTTCATCCCCTTCTCCTAATTTTGTTTTTATCTGAGGTGACAATTGCATTCACACCTTGAGTGCAAAGAGGTAAGACAATACATCAATCATTCATCTCATCAGGAGTTGACTGATTTTTCTGCTAGACCCTGCCTCCCACTTTTGCCTTGACCAAGTCAGTTGTGAATGGTGTTGCTATACAATGAATTGCTCAAATATACAACTCATGTTTGTTTTCTCTTTTTCTTTCACCCTCTACATTCAGTCAATTATTCATTTCTTTTGGTTCTGTCCCCCGATTAGATCATAAATCCATCTCAGTGACCCCATTTGGTCCAGGCCATTGCATTTCCCTTGCTGGGAACTCTCCACAGGTCTCATCTTAAATGATCCTCCCACTGCTAGCATGACTTCCCTCTGATTCATTCTCCACAAAACATAAAAGGGATTACTACACAGTTTTGCTTACATGCATTCAATGGCTTCCAATGGCATTTATAAAAAGTCCAATATACTTATTATGATCTACTAAGTTTACCTCATCTCAAGCTCCTCTCCTTTTCATTTCCTATGCACTGGATATAGGAACATTCTTTTAATTTTATGAACATTCCAAGCTCCCTTTTCCTCAAATCCTAGAAATCCCTTTAAACCCCTACCCCCTTCTTTTCCATTCCTTCATGTAATGAACACTTTTCTTTAAATTATTGGGATGACCAAAAGTTCATTTGTCTTTTTTTTTTTCATAAGGTGGCTCCAGTATCACTAAGTTCTCTTTAACATCATTAGAAATAATTCTGTTAGATTATATTGTGACAGCTGTCAGACTAGCATGCATTTAAAAAAACATCAAAATTGATGAAATTTTGGGTAGTCATTTTAATATTGAAGATGGAAGAAAATACACAATGCTTTCAGCATATTATGCTTTATTATTTCAAGAAAGGTAAAAAAGCAACTGAAATTCAAAAAAGATTTGCATAGTGCATGGAGATGGTGCTATGACAGATCAAATGTGTTGAAAGTTGTTTGAGAAGTCTGTGCTAATGATTTTTTGCTGGATGATGCTCATTGGTTGGGTATACCAGTTGAGGTTGATAGCAATCAAACTGAGACATTAATTGATAACAATCAATGTTATACCACATGGGAAATAACCAACATACTCAAAATATCCAAATCAATAGTTTTTGATGAAAATGAAAAATGTTACTTTTATTTTCAGAAAAAATAAATGGACATTCTGAACAACTCAATATTAGCTTGAAATATCAATTCCTATTTCAGGCATTCTATATTTGAAAAAGGTTCCTTTGTAACATTTATCAAAATTGCTATTTATTTTATTTTTATTTAATCCATTTTTTTCATTAGACTGTAATGTCAGTAAAGATTTAAGTCTTGTCTGATCCCCTATTGTAACATAAATTAGCCATCTTCCTAGCACACAGTAAATTCTTCATGTTTATTAGTAGATGGAGAGAGGGAGAGGAAGAAAGGAAAGAAGGAAGGAAGGAAGGAAAGAGGGAGGGAAGGAAGGAGGGAGGGAAGGAAGGGCAGAAGGAAAGAAGGGACGAAGGTTGGAAAAGGATTATGTTTGAGAAAACAAATATTTGATTTGGCAAAAGCAACCCAAAGTTTCTTTCTAATTCCTGTACCGTTGATTTTTCTGGATAGAAAAAATTATAGAACATCTGCTATTGCCAGACAGTGTGCCAGGAACTAAAAAATATTTCTATTTTTCAGGGAGAAAAATCATAATACTCTACTTGAAACAGTTCAATGAAAAAATATATATCATTGAATAGGAACTAAAAAAATACAGAGAATATTTTTGTGTTCAGTTATTTTATTCTCAAGTTCAATCTTCATTTATATTACCAAAACTTCTCAGTTATGTTTTTTTCTGATTGAATTTTACTTCTTTTTTGCCTTTTTAAAGTGTTTATGCTCTCAGAATAGAATTTTACAGCATAATTCAGCTTTTAATTTTGGGTTCAAATAATTCATAATAAAATATTTTATATGTTTATAATTTTCAATTTTCTACAATATTCCTTCATGTAATATGCTAATTACATGTCTTTGAACATTACTTGTCCCCAAGTTCTGTTATCTCTGAAAATAAAGTATATTTAACTGACACCAATTACTTGTATCTGTGGCCTCTGTCTATTAACTAGATATTTTGCCCTTTAACTATCCTCTTCTTTCAGGGACCCCTTCATGAATTAAATCCTGAAATGTTTACCCATATGACCTGTGCTGTATCTTACAGATGAACTCATTATTTAGTTCTTTGAAATGGCTAGTGGAGGATCAGAGATAGCTACTCATGTTATGTAAAGTATTGAGCTACTCTTCAAGACACCTTTCTGTGTTTCACCTTTGTTCTTTCTGCTTTAATTATGCCACAGAGACAAGTGTTTTAGTAAAAGTGAAAAATCACCTAATTAGTTTTTAATTAGTAAACACTTTAGACATTTCATCACTTTGGCTACTAAAATAGACCAAAAAAGAGTCTAAAAGAAAAAGAACAGCTCTGATACAAATCCAATATTATTTAGTTGGCTATTGTACTCACATTGTTTAATTTATGAGTTACTCTGAAGTCAATGAAATGACTTGGATTAAGGAGCCAGAGATTTGAAAAATAAACAGTCTAAATTGGACATGTGCATATTGTAACTATTGAACTTTCCATTTGAAAATGATTATTTAATTCCATCATATTTTATTACATCTTTTAAATACTTCATCCATTATGGAAGACAGTGAATGCATTTAAATCAAGATGATTACTTCAAGAGGAAAAACACATGCAATTCAAAAAGTATGCATAATAAGACAACACAATCCATAACAAACATATTCATATTTGCATAATTGACTCAGAATTTTAAGGAAGAAAAACTACAGATTTTTATACTATCATTCCTAGCAGGCACAAATCAGGTATGTGATGCACTGCTCTTTGTTTTTCATTGAAATTTACACACACAGGTAAATCACAAGGCAATTGAAATCTTAATGAAATGCATATGATAATATCATGTAGTTAACCCCATAGGCTGTATTTATCATGGTGGTTATGTTTATGCAACTTATTAAACATAATATTTGGAAGCAACTCAATAGATTTTAATAATTGATAAATAATTCTATTGAATGCCTAAAGCATAGACTTATGTTCTGAGTTTTTAAATGATCCTATAGACTATTTATTCTGAAGACTTTGAGTTTGTTTAATAATGTATAATGAAAATAAAATGTCATAATGCATTTATGATTAAAGTCAGATATTAATTTTTTATGCTGAATACTTGTTTCAAAGTAACAGTCACACAACTGGTTGTGGTATGTGACACTGGTAGTGGGTAATGTATGAGTACATACATTAACTTCATAAAGTACTACATATAATTTAGTAATAGCAACATTAAATTATTAAATGAACTAATATCAGTGGCTTCATATTTATGTATTAACTTTACAACAAAATGATGAAATATACACAAAGCAATAACTATGCTAATTAAAATCTATACAGATAATTATATTGAATGCACAAGATAAAAGCATAGAACAATATGTTTAAAACCTAATAATCATATGTAAAAGTTTAAACAATAAAGGTTTTAGGAAAACCATAAGAAAAATATCTTAACAACCACAAAAAAGCAAATATTTCTTAAATAGGACAGAAAAAATCTTTAATCATACAAGTAATAAACTTAATAGAGTAAATTAAAATTAATAATTTCTATTCAGCAAAAGATGTCATCAGGAATGTAATGAGAA
Organism: Phyllostomus discolor; assembly: GCF_004126475.2. NCBI lineage: Eukaryota > Metazoa > Chordata > Mammalia > Chiroptera > Phyllostomidae > Phyllostomus > Phyllostomus discolor. The sequence goes on along the minus strand of NC_040905.2, from coordinate 157,802,604 downwards.
AATCCACTGAATTATTTGAAACTATACAAAATAAATATGTACACAGGTGTGTACTAGTAAATGTTTAACATTTAGACCTCCTTTAATAAGTAGACCTCCAGAAGAAAGAGTAAAGCCCTGTTTTTTAGTGTATGCAAATGCATGTAGTATAAGTATCTCTACCATGGCAGATTTCAAACTACAAAGCTGCCCTCAAAATTCTTGATGCTTTAACAGTTTACTCTTGTAAAACAATTTGAGCCACAGCCAACACATCACTACATGTATCTAAAGAGGATTCAATACCCATTTTATATATATAATATATAACATAGAATAAATTTCTATATTCTATATTCTATAAATTCTAGAATATATCTAGAACTTCTATATCTAGAAATATAGAATATATTTCAATATATATTAAACAGGGGTAGGTAATATAGTTAAAAGAATAGGTAATGTATTAGAAAAAGTCAAAATATATAGGCACATCAAAAAAGAGAATATCCACACGACAAATCTTCATTATCATGGCAAATAAGCATAAAAGCAAGTATTTAATACCATTAGGCTTCAAGATATTCATATTAAAATATCCCAACACACAGGTCAGATGGCTAAACCATAAGAATGAAAAATTCCAAGTGTTAGTGGGTATATGGAATTCTCACATCCTGCTGTCAAAAACTGATATGACCACTTTGGTAAACTGTCCCTATGTATTAAAGCAGAACATTTCCTACAACACCCAACAAAATACACATATGTGTTCCCTGAAAGACATGTCCCAGATGTCTTTATGACCACTATTCATAAGAGCTAAAGCCTGGAAGTTACCCAGATTCTTATAAATAGTGGAAAGAATCAAAATTTGGTATATTTTCAAGGTTGAATACTATACAGCAGTAAGAATAAGTGATTTACCACTGCACATAATCTTGCAAATGTAATGAACACAAGAAGCAAAGCAGTACTTACTGTATGATTTCATTCATAAAATGCGAAAAAGGAGGCAAAGAATCTATCCTTCTGGAACTCAACATCATGCTTAACCTCTATGGATATAGTTCATTAGAAAAAACAGCAAGGGAATGGGACTACAAGGTACCATAATGTTCTATCTTTTGGGTTTTTAATTTATGTGAGTGTAAGTCATATGGGAATGCTCATTTTGTGATAATGCACTGAGACTGTACTTCAAATATGAGTAATTTTCTCTATTATGTTGATATATGAAGATTAAAAAGATTGAAGATGATAGTACATTTCTAAAAATTTTGTAACATTTTACAAGTTGAAATGACTTGTGAGATAAATTCATTTAGGCATATTCATGAAATATAAACTAAAATTTTAAAAATGCTTCTTGGGGTTAAAATTATTGTTTTGTGCATGCCCACATAATATTTTTCATAAAAATTTCTCCCATTACCAGAAAAGTCCTCTTGGTGGAACAGAGGAATTCCCCCTTATTTCTCATGACACTGTTTTTAATAATTGTTTGTTAAGTGTTTCCAAATGTAACCAAAAAGTACAACTTAGAGTTCCCAGAGTTGCCTACAGTCACCTAAACAACTTCTTCAAGATACATTTCAATAATTCTGTGTGAACAAATCAACAGGAGTTTTAGTCAGTTACCTTTGTATTTCCAAGGATACCATTTTTCCCCAAATATAAAATGAAAAACATGCCCATATTACCTGTATTTTATGTCAATTACAACTTTATCATGTTTGCTATTAAGGAACAGATAAACTCTGAAAATTATCTTATGAAACAATAATTCATCCGTTTCACAAGCAAATAATTTTATATTCTCTTATAATCTATAGTATTCAATCATAAGTGCAACTCAGATTTACCTTTTTTCAAATGCTATTGAATGCATTTAACCATAGAAATTAACAAGTGCATAATGCCCAAAATACCACTTTAAAGTCAAATGGTTATTTTTTACCATTTCTATCACCATACTTACATACTTTACTGTCAACTCTCTCAAGCTCTAAAATGAAGTTTTCATAGAAAAACCCATTTTTGATAAATCTTGACAAGGGATAAAATAAACATTGCTTTCAATAATTCCTTGTCTCTGTTCATTGGCATCAAAGAGAACTTCCTACAAAAATATTATATAATATTGTCATTCATGTACAAAAACTACTTTCCAGTAGTATAAATCTTTACCTTTCTGAGTGATGCATTCAAATTCACTTAGTGACCCACCAAAACCTGTATCAAATGACTATATTACTATAATATGCCTAAGAATATAAATATTTTGATAGACATTATCATATAGCTTCTTCAATATTGATGTAAACATATGATAAAGTTTCAGGTGAGTCATGCAATTTTCTTTACTATTACATTTGCCAAACACTGTCAAGCAGATAAAGAAAAAAATCTCTAAAATTTAGTATATGAATCATATAGTCTTACCATAAGCTCACAGGTTAGGAATTCACAAAAGAAAAATCGCCACCCTGAGACCTAGAAAAGTACAATCACAAACATTCTCTATTAGTACTGGTATTGCATTTTAATTCAAGCACCATAAAATTTTAATGGTGATTCAATATTATGGAAAATTATAGTGTACGTGTAATTAGTATACATATAATTTAACAAATGATTTTGACTATAATATTTGTCAGAAATAGCATTACAGTTATTCCACTCACATCAAACTATTGTGATTTAAGATTAGTTATTCTAATTTGGGATTTTAGTTCAGGGATGAAAAACAAGCCAAGAATTCTTATTGTCTCTTTTGCTTTGAGATTACAGTAATTGAATGACACATTTGCAAGCAAAATGTATTTTGCATACATTATTTTAGAGAAGATTCTCAGTTACACTGAGTGTCAAATATACACACACCCATATATGCATGCAAGCATGTAGACACACACAAACATACACAAATGTGGTTATTATAGTATAATCCTATTTTTAGCTTTGTCTAATATGTTTTAATCATTGATAATATATAACTCTAGATGAAGGTAAATATTCTATCATAATTTTAAAGATTGCATTGTACCATATAGTTCAGTTTACATCTCAAATTAAAAATATTTAGTTTAACCACATTGCATGATATTGGTTAACACTAATGTGTTTAAATCAAGGTATTTGGTTACCAACCCATATGATCATATTGACCAGCTAATGTACTTTTTTAAAAAATCATTTTCATGCAGTGGTAATTTACCAATCAAAACATTTATTAAGACATTAAATGTGCTTATTTCTAGGCAGATACTGGTCTGTATCAATAAAAGAAGGTGATTAAAGATTGAAACTCAACTCTTAATGAAAAAATTAGTAATATTTATGAACCCCTTAGAAAACTCATGAATGACTGGTGTATAGGTAGGTGTTCTACTGTGTAATACATTGCAATGACTTTCATAATTTAAGTTAATAGAAGAGAGAATGTAATGTAATGTGAGGTTGCATCTATTACATCAATGCCTTAATAAATAATGTTGTTTCTTCAGACAAGATGTTTAGATTAATTTTTCTCAGATGTCTATTAAATTGTTTCAACAGTTTTCTACTGTAAATGAAGAAACCATTACATAACAGAATTTATCTGATAAAGAAATGGTATTTAACTCTTAGGAGAGATTATCAAATGTGAAAGTGATTCTGACATTAAGAAGAACCACCTGAGAAATGAAATAAATTTTTTTCTAATATGATTCTGATGAAATGTTAGAGGAAAACAAAATTTCACGATTACTAAGGTTTAAATGTTCATATTTATATTTATTGTTCTTACTATGCAAATTGAAATGCAGGTGTAGCATCAAATATTTTTTTAAAGATTTTATTTATTTATTTTTAGAGAGGGAAGGGAGGGAGATAGAGAGAGAGAAACATCAATGTGCGGTTGCTGGGGGTTATGGCCTGCAACCCAGGCATGCACCCTGGCTGGGAATCGAACCTGGGACACTGGTTCGCAGCCCGAGCTCAATCCACTGAGCTATGCCAGCCAGGGCAGCATCAAATCTTTAATAATGAATGCTCAGAATTTTTTGGTTGAAGTCACTGAGCTAATTGGTGGCAGAAACTTGACCATTCTCTGAGTCTCTGATTCTCAGTCTATTGCACTTCACTCTAGGTATTGGCCATTGCTCCAGGTCTCCTTGTTCTCAAGTTGAGAGACACAGTTTATTAACATCAGTAGAGGTCTTTACTGCCCAATCCTTTTACAAACCCCAAAGCACGTGAATTAACTTTGTGGGCCTCCCCAGTTCATTCTTCTAGTGATTTCTGCTTTCATTTTGCCCACAGGAGCAAGGAGTAAAAAGATGACTTCTGAAGATCCACTTCCTACTAATATTTGTTAAAGAGGAGGCCTTTCCAAGAACTTAGTGTGATTTGAGGATTTATTGGATGTGACTTGGCATTTGGAGGAATTCATGGAATCGTCATTTTATCTGATGATTTCTCTGACTACACCACTAATTTCTTTGACTAAATCTACATGAATTGTAAATAAATTAAAACCCTTCTGGTCTTATAACTTCAATATATTATGATTAATTTTAGATAGTCACAGCCCCACAGTGCCCAATTTATTAAATATTTAATTGAAACTTTTCATATTTATCAAGCATGTTTTCTAAAATTTTCTGCCATTAGAATACACAAAATTTTGAAAAATATGTACATTTTATGTTACATGCACAATTTTGTTATAGGTTATTGAAAATGTTTATTTTGAAAATCAGATAGCTTTCTATTCATTTAGAAAAATAATTTTTTTAACTGAACTCTTCTTTGAAGACTGTCAAATTTATCATCTCAGAAATAAAAGCCTTATGATTATAGGCAATGTGTTTGGTGAAAAAAATGGAAGACTGTTTCAGTGAAACTGGGCATACTGTAAACTCTCAATAAATAACTAATGAATATCTAAATGTTCCAATAAAGAAATAATTTCTGGACAGGCCCTTAAGAAGAAACCTATCCTAGCACCTTTTTGTGACAAAGTTTACCTAAGCTCAGTAATATCCAAACTTTCTCAATGTCTTATTCAATACCTAGATTTTCTTTTTAAAGCAGTTCTTAAATCCTGAGAAAGTTAGAGTGAAAGGCAGTGATGGTTTTGAGGACTATCAACTCATCCAATGATTAGATAATTTGTGTAAATCTGTTGAGTAAGTATAACATGTTTATAATGTTAGGTTAGTAATTAATTCATTTGTCCAACAAATATTTATTGAGCAACAATGTGTCAACTACTGCCCTATTAGAATATGAGTTTAAAGTGATGAACAAAATGTATATGGTCTGCTCTCATAGATTTATTTCCTGGCCACTGATATTATACTTAATCTTTTTATAATGGATTGCCAATATCAAAAACCAGTAGACATTCTGCTTTAATCATCTATGATCTTCTAAGGATTGCTCTTTATTTATTCCAAACTTTAGCCTATAAGCCTTAAATAAGTTCAGGTGGGTTTAAGACTATGGCAGAATATTCTGGTTATCCCCCAATATCCATCTTACCTTGTTTTTAGAAAGAGAATGTCTGATTTTTAGCTAGTACATGGCTGCTTGGAATAAGGCTACAATCTTTAGTCTTGGTGCCGTGAGACTCAGTTTTGGCAAAAGCATGTTTGTGGAAGAGGGGTAAGCAAGTCTAGAAAGTGTCACTGAACATGGAGAGTATACCCATCTTTGTCCATTTTCCCTATTGATTTCTGGTTAGAATGCAGAACTAATGCCTGGAGCGCCAGCAATAATTTTGTATCAAGAGGGGATACAAAATTACTAGCCGCCCTCTTTTTCCTTCCCCTCCCTGTTCCCATAAACTCCTATGTAGAGTAATAAGAGGGAGAGAGTGAATCCTGGACAACAGAGAATACCATCTCAGGTTTAGATGGATTATCTCTTGAATTTGAGTAAGAAATAAACTGTAGAGACAGAAAGCAGATTAGTAGTTTTTAGGGAATGAGGGTGGGAGGAATGGGAATGACCTCTATTGGGAATAGGATTTCTTTCTGAATGATGAAAGCATTCTAATATTAGATAGTGATGCTGGTTTTACAATGCTGAATATACTGAATCCACTGAATTGTATACTTTGAAAAATTTTACAAAAGAGGTGAATTTTATGGTGTGTGAATCATATCCCAATAAGGCTGCTATTTTTAAAAAGTATGCCTTATATCACACTATGAGTTGAATTTGATGGCTTAAATAAGTTGGATACATTTTTACTGTGCTATAAAATTGTGTAACATATTCTTTGGGTGCTCAAATTTGTCTAAATTTATTAACTTTCCACAATGCATTAACATGCTATATATATTAAGAGAAATACAAGTAACAAAAATAACAACCACTGTTCTCCATAATCTAAAATCTACTGAGAAAAAAGGTTATTGGTGAATTAACACCAAGATAAACCATTAACCTCTCAGGACTTTTGCGAGGATTTCATTATATAATTGAAAATTATTTGAAAACTACTATATAACAAAATGCATTATTAGAAAAAAAACACTATAGGCTGAAATCTGTGTTTTAGTTGTTTGGCAGTAGTGTCTTTAAAAATCTTTGTAACTGAATATCTGTTTGGAAATTGTGCTTACAAAACACCAAAGTGTTAAACTCCTAAATAAAGTTTTATCCTCAATAAAGAGGTATAAAATGAAAGTGATATTTACACATATTTATAGTGTCCAGTAGATATAGAAACAAAATTAAACGATCCATTTTGGGGTCAGAGATTTACATCTTAATTTAAAATGTATAGATTCTTATGTTTGGTACTTTGATTCCTACACATCACTCTCCTGAAAAATGCCTCTCCAAATTATTCAAAACATTGAAATTTTGTAAAAGTATTTCATATTGTGTTGGTATGCTTGCCAACAATAACCTCAAACTATAAATAGGTATATTACAAAGAGATCTTGCAAACTCTTTTTTATGAGTGACATTGTCATGATTTTTCTAAATTGAAATTCAACTAATTGGTACAGCTTTAAAAAAGTAATAACGCTTATCGTAAAAGTTGCCATGTTATAATTACCTATACACTTGAGAAAAAATTACAATTGTAAATTGTAACTCCAGCATAATATAATGATCCTTTAGTTACTAGAGACCGTTATACTGGAAAAGCTGTAAAAATGTGTGAAAGTTCACAGGATTGGCTTAACCTTTATGTAAATTAATTGGTTACTATAGCGACATTCATTTTCATGGCATTTGAACTGTTGCAGGAGCTCAGATAAGCTTTGGAGCTTCAGTTCTGTGATTGCCATTATGACTATTAGATCCGTATCCCTCCCTTGTCTGAACATAGATAGCATATTTGGGCTTACTTACTCTGCATGGTTGGCTATTTTAATAACCCCCTGGAAAGTATCCTGCATTCTTATTCCTTTTCTTTTACTACTTTCTTGCCAATTATCAACTTAGAGGCAAAAATATACAGCAGTACCTCTCAAACTAAATGCACATACAAATCACCTGGGATACTTAAGAAACTATAGATTCTCATTGATAGTTCTGGACTTCTTAGAATCGCAGGCCGGGTTACAGAAATTTGAATCACAATCTTCATTTTAACAATACTGACAAGGTTTTCAAAAGCTTCCTACAGCACAGAGGCTTTATCCCTAGGACGAGATAGTCATAGATCATACAGTGTGAAGTACCCCACTTCCCTGGATTCCACTGTAATCTACCCTCCTCCCCTCCTCAATTAGATAATGTTACATAAAGTCCTCTCGATTTCTAAGCATTGAAAAAGATAGCTGATATAGTGAAATTTTTGCTCCCATTTTTTTCTTTGCTACACTACCACAAAACTAGCCCTATGTATTGCTCATGTCTCATCATTATTACTATCTCTCCACAGTTACCTACCCATTACATTATATTAGCCGCTAAGGTGAAATATTCCCAGTCCCACCCCATTCTACACCTGCCCCCCTCTCTCCTGTGTGATATAACCTGCTCATACAGTTGTACCTGTTTTAAAAAGATTCATATTAACAACTTCAATGTTAATATGAATCAATTCTCCATTGTAAAAATGCATGTGTATTTTTACAATGGAGACAAATTTTAGCCTTATTACATTTGGCCAATTATTTCACTTTTTGAGGTTTCAATAATGACTATTGACCATAATAATAATGATGATCACAAACACTTGTAAGGATTATAAGTGTTACAGGATTTTTCAAACATTACTCAATTTAAGTTAATCCTCCAAACAACCGTAAGTGGTAGGCACTTCCATTATACTATTTTATAGATAAATTAACTGAGAAACAGAGCAATTAAATAACTTGCCCAAGAGCACAGATCTAGTCAGGAGGGGAATCTGCTTATGATACAGTCTTGTACACTATTAGAATTTAAATGAGGTGATGTAATTGAGGTGCCCACTCTGGTGACTGATTCCTGGTAGCTGCCCAGCAAACATTAGTTTGCTTCCTTCCAACTGAGTATGAGTTATCACAGTGCTTCTCAAACTTCAGAGTACAGCAGAATGGCTGAGGGCCTGGGTTCTCCCCACAGTGTTTCCAATTCAATAGAAGAGTAGAGTTCCCAAATCTGCATTTCTGACAAGTTCCAGAGGATGTTTCTGGAGCTGATCCAGACACCCCACTTTGAGAACCACTAAGTCAGTGCTCACTCAACAGAATCACAGGTATCCAGCCTTGGACTCTCAAAGCTTAGAATCCAGTAAAGGCTCTGGTTTGAGAATAAGTAAAGATTTATACAAACAAAAGGAAAACAGGACACACAGATTAGTTAGTAAATTAGAGACATGACCATATGAGTTCTTTACATTTTTAATAATCAAATCTGGATAAAATGTATGAATAAAAACCCAAATGGAAATAACAACTGAGTTGACTAAATATATAGGAAAATCACTTACTTACTTTGGGGTATTCACAGTGTTTCTACAGCACCATAAATTAGAATCATACTTCCAATTCTCTTCTATAATCTATGTTTGCACCGAGCAGTATATCACAATCATTTTCTACATTCTCTTACTATGTGAGTTTCACAAGTGCAGGGATTTTTACTTCCCTTGCTAATGTATAGCAAGTGCTTAGAACAGAGCCTAGCATGTAGAAGGGGCTCCTATACGTTTGTATGTCTCTCACTATTTCTTTTGATTAAGAGGAATTACAGAATCAAAAGATACGAATGGTTCTACAGCCATTCTGGATTGGTATTGCCAAAATGACCTCCAGAAAGAATGTACCAGCTTCTACTCCCACCTGCCCTGTGTGCTTGTGCCTCTTTCCCTCACTTATAAAAACTCCCTCATAATTTTTCCAATAGTAACCATTACTGCTCCATGTGTTTACCATATGCTGTTTCCAAATTCTAATATCTCTAAAACCAAGATGCATATCCAAAGGAGTAATTTAGCTCTATTTTTCTTTTCATAGAGCTCTATAAAATAATGATTTGTCTTACAATTCACAGCACTTGAGTTTCAAAAAAAAAAAAAAAAATCCTATGGCACCTAAATCTTAGAACTATATTTGTGAATACTAGTCATAATTACTTCAAAATCTATTTAATGCTGTTAAAACACTTTGAAATACCACTGCAACACTATGTGCTTCATGTTGTCATATATCACTGATTAACTTCTTAAGAAATATACTATTTACCATGAGCTAAATGAGGACTCAGAACTCACATAACCTGTCATAATTGCTACAAATCAATATTAATTCTCCTATATTTAAAAGACATAGAAGAAAAAGAGACATGTTACCAGATTTAAATGAAAACTTTTTGAAAATAAAACATATATTAGGAGATCATGAAAAAAGTTAATACAAATGTGGCAAAAAATCTAATTTTTCTGTGGAAGAAATATATAAAATATTTAAAAGGATTTTACTAAATTTATGTGTCTCATGCTATTTTATCCTGTTTTTACTCTTAAATATTAAATATTAATCATATACCAGATAAAACTTTGTTGTATGCTGTTTCACTATTGTATGATTTTCAACATTAGATCTTTAGAAGCAAATATTTCTGTATCTAATTACCTAGAAATAAGAAACATGAAATTGCATGGATTGTTTCAACTGACCAATAAGCATAATAAAATGGTCAACTTTGCTAGTAATAAATACATAAAAATATGGATAAAATTTTACCACAAAACTGAACACATCTTATTTGAATGTAATATTAAAATTATAATATTAAAATTTTTCTAAGACTCAGTTTCATCAAAGGAAGACACAAAGAGTTCATACTGATTACAAGGATTAACTGACATAATGCATGCAAAGCTTGAGAAACATTTTGGCTCACAATAAGTGTTAAATATCAACAATGATGGTGATGTTGATGATTAAACTGTTTAGGAAATAAATATGTGCAGCTACTCTAGGTTTTATCTGTTTTAACTTTCACTTTCATAGTTAACAGTTGGAGGATACACAATAGTAGTAGTATAATTGCCCACCTTCATAAATTTCATATATTTATATTTATATATATACATATATACACATGCACATATATTAGCTTCTTTTTCTCTTCTGCAAAAGGAGCAAAGAATGTAAATATGTATATGCACACATACATGTACATCTAATATTATATCTATATTCTCTTCTGTGAAGGTTAGAAGCTTTTAAGGACTGTGACAGGAGTCCTTAAAAGACTATTGAGAGAATGGGGCTTGAGGCCAAAAGGGTAGCTGCTGAAGGAAATGCTGAGGATGCGGGGGAGGCACTCCACATCACAAGAAGTCGTAGGACAAATGCCAAGTGGCTGAGCATGGGGGCATTCCCAGAGAACACCCCAAGAGCTAAGACAGGTTTTTTAAGAAGTGAGAGCCCCCTCCATCCTGAAAGTCAGACCTAGCACAGAACCAAAGTGAAGGTAATAGAGGGAGTTTAGTCATGTTTCATTAGCCTTTGCTCAAGTGGGAATCTCTTGGCCCTCCACTGTCACCTGGAGAAATGCTTCCTTCCCACAGCACCCACACACTGACTGTGCAGGGGGAGTGATACCCTCGCGACTCAGTTCAGAACCTTTCCATTCCCAGGGAAGGCATTTGCTGCCCAAAGACTTAGGACACCTGCAGCCTGAGGACAAAGGTAGTTGGTGCCCTAGCTATCTACTGGCATAGTAGTATACATAGGATAGCACCATTGCATCCCTATGGAACCATGGATGGTAGTTAATGATGCAGTTATCACAATTGTATACTGTTGAATAAAACTGTCAGTTCAGTATGAATCAGCCTAGAACACAAAGGAAGAACACTTGACAATATAGAATAAGAAAACAAAAACAATCACTCAAAGATAAAATGAGTCAGGACAATTTCCTTAGACATCAGTGTTAGTGTTTTTTCAAGAAAGGCTATATGATGGAGTTAATACAAACACAATTCCTGTTAGCATACATTGCAAATATTTTTTTTAAGTTTTCTCTCCTTCTTCTTCTAATCCTCATCAGAGATATGTTTATTGATTTTATAGAGAATGACAGACATCTGTGTGAGAAAGAAACATCAATCAGTTACCTCCCATACATGCCCCTGCTGGGGATCAAACCCACAACCTAGGTATGTATCCTGACATGGAATAGAATCCACAACATTTCATGTATGGGATGATGCTCCTACCACCTGAGCCACCCAGCCAGGGCAAGGTTTTTCTCTTTAAAGTGTGTGTGATCCTATGAGCACACATGTCCTTCAGAACAGTGGTCCCCAACATTTCTGGCACCAGGGACCGGTCTGCCGCTAGGGTGTTGGTGATCCCTGCTTTAGAGGACAATGTGTTTAACAGAGAAAAAATATATTTACTTAAGGATAATCATAGTACATATATTTATGCATGTGCAAAGGAACCCATGTATATATTATTTATCATTATACTTAAGTATATAAATATAGTGTTTATTCTAATATTTGAGTCATAATGCCAAATTAAAAAATAGGGAATATTAAAGTTATCTTTCATGAATATTTTTGAGCAGATATGCCAGATAAAATTGGTATAAATAGTATGTCCATATAATAATTACTGAGAAATAATTCTTACCTAAGTGTTATACATGTTACACATGTATTACATTGAATACATAAACATCTTTATATATTCAGTCAGAGGTATCCTTTGTATTTCCTTAATTGTTCTTAGAGAGATAATATCATATTTTTCCCATTATTTACTTTATAGAAAACCATATATTTTTTATTTAGGGACGCTAATTATAATTAATACACAGACATTTTTTAAACAATTACCATCACCTAATATATCAGTTGTGATGTTAGCCTCAAATATTCTAAGGCTAGCAAAATGCATGAGAATTGATTGATTCCTAGTTTTCTTTAAGATAATACAGTGAGAAATAAAAATCTAAAATAATATAGTCTAGGATGTGGTTAAATATTAAAGACTATATTGTATGTGCCAAACTGTATTTTTCAAACTGGTATCTAAATTGCTTAATAGAATTATGAAAATGTATTAGACAGTGAATTGAACTATTATATTAATATTTGGGTATAAAAATATAAAATACATTCTGCCCTCAATATAAAATGTCTTTCAGAATTTTAAATTCAAACATACAATGTTATTCACAAACCACAAAACTCAGGATACAAACTTAATCATTAGCAAAATTGGGACCATTGTTTTGGGGAGACCATTCTGCTCCCAAGAAAACTGGTGGGTGGGTAAGAGAAAGAGGAGGCTTTGGGACTGAGAAGCAAATTAAGTAATTAGCGGGAATGGAGATGAACGGACTTATGTGACAAATTCCCAATGTTCTCTGAAAAACTAAAACTTGAGTTAAAGCCTTAGAGGTTTCTAAAGATATCTCATTTGGCTTTCTTAGAAATCAGATTTTATGAAAGTTTATTTTATTGATCTATAAGTCATTTTGTCATTATAAATTAAATACACCCCAAATTTTCTATGTTTGCTTACTGGAATAGAAATAATTTAAATTTCCAATATGGCTCACTATATCAGTAATTATACCTGAACCCATTCTGAAATATACTTTTCCATGTACATTGGTAGCAAGCCTGTAGCAATCTGGTAGTCTGTAGCAATCTGGTACTCTGCAGGATTCTTAGTATGGAAACATTACAAGTTAAATGTTCAATATATCATTGCAATATTTAATTCAAATTATGAATTGGAAAAGTCTGGCTAAGATATTCTAAGTGAGAAGTTGTTTTAAAATTAGCATATGTATCTTTTTCTATGCTACGTTAACCAATACAAATTAATAGGCTTGCTCTTCTGCATTCAACACTAACAGGTATGATTATTCTTTAAATTAGCTCTTCAAACATAATTTTTAAAATTTTCTCTGCATTTATATGTAAATAATATAAAGATAATTATTTGTTTATTGATTTTTGAGAGAGACATCAATTTGTTATGCCACTTATATACGCATTCATTGGTTGATTCTTGTATGTGCCCTGACCCAGGAACAAATGCGCAACCTTGGTGTATATTAGGACGATACACTAAGTAACTGTGCTAGGGAAGACAATGGTGGTTTCAAAATATGTCTAATCCCTTTAAAATATGGCAATAGGTTTTAAAATATCAAATTCTTTGATACTCTTCCCTTCAAAGGTCAAGCTTAACATCTCTATCCTTGAGTGTGGGCTGAACCCAGTGACTCATTTCTTACCAATACAATGTGGTTATAATGATCGTGTGTCACTTCCAAAACTAGGTCACAGATGACATGCTGCATTTGCTTTGTTCTTTCTTAGATCTGCTCTTCTGAGAGAAAATCTAGCTGCTACATCATGAGGACACCAACATGGGTCCACACGACAAGGCACTGAGGCCTCTCACCAACAAGCAACACCAAATTGCCTGGGCTGTGAGTGAGTCCTTCAGAAGTGGATTCTCCAGCCTGCAAGCCTTCATATGACTGCAGCATGGTCAGCTGCAAACTTGAGTAAAACTTTGTGAGAGACCCTGAGCCATAGCCACCCAGCTAAGTTGCCCCTGGATCTTTGAGTATCAGAAAATGTGTGAAATTATAGAAGTTTATTGTTTTGTGCCACTAAATGTGGGTAACTTGTTGCACAGACATGAAGAATTAATATAATGTAAAGGGTGATGTGAGCAAAAACAAAATTTACAATACAGGGGTGGGCAAAAGTAGGTTTAGTTGTGAGTATGCAAAACACAGAGTTTATTTTTGTGTTATGTTTTTTATACAAACACCTAGAAAACCGTTTTTGCCCAGCCCTGTCTGATGTTAAAGATACTATAATAATGCAATGGGCAAAGAAAAATCAGAAGTCAGCTCTGCCAGGAAGAATCAGGGAGGTGGCATTTGGACTGGGTAAAATTTGAAGAAAAAACAGGAACCACTCCAGGTGCAGAAAGAGATGCTTTTTGGGGGCAGAAGACTCAAATTAAAAAGGTATGGCAATCTGAAGAAGCAGCATGTTTCAGAAATGGCAGGAAGTTGGGTGCATAGGTTGTTTCAATGCATTTGAGGCCTTGGCAGAAGAGTCTGAAAAGTGACACACAGGTCCTGCATTTCTGGCAATGAGTGAGCATGCATGTGCAGAGGTAAAATACTCAGATGGAGCACCTGAGCTCCCAAAATACATTTCTTCTTAACCATATGTATTTTCTACAGAACACATTTCCAAAGACTCATGATAAAGACCTGATTTTCATGATAAAATCCATCATAGACAAGTCCTTTTGCATTCAAGGATAGGTACATTTCTTTTTCACAGTTTGGGCATTCTCATTTCCTACAATTCTCAGAATATAGATTATTTAATCTAACAGTTATACAGCACATAATATGTGATAGTATATTTCTAAGTGCTTGAAAGATATTAACATAAGCCTGTGGGCTAAGTGTTATTGGTACTTTTGTTTTAAAAATGGGAAACTGAGGCACAGATAGGTTAACTGATGTCAAGATTGTCTAGAAAGTGAATGATGGGGCTTGGATTTCTGTCCAGGTAATTGGGCCTCGGTTTTTCTCGTTACCATTGCATTTTGCCATTTCTGCTACACTGAAATTTCAGAAAAGAATTTCCTATGTCAATTTCACTGGTGAATTTCTCCATGAACTCTCAACTTTTCCATCTTGAAATAACATGCTCTATACCAAAATGAGTTTCACAAAATATTAATCCTATGAGATAATTAGTGGGAAACAGTCAACTAATTTTGAGAAACCAAGACACTGGAAAATTTCCTTGGGGATGAATGACAATGTCAGTATCTTTAAAGCTCTGAAAATTCACACAAAAACAAAGTCTATTAAATAATTTTTTAAAACCATCATTATGACCTATTAACTCTACTGAGTCATTTTTAATTGTTTTCAGATTGACCTGGGGTATATAATGCTTCTAATTGCTCTTAACATCTCACTGACCACTCTTTGAGAAATGTTAATCTCAAAGAATCAAATACTGAATCTTTTACTTATTAAAATAGGCTTAACCACTAAAAACACCACTGTACATGGAAAAGCATCCCCACTAAGCATACATTCTGGCTCTGAAAAATCTCCTATTTATTAGGAAGGTACTATAAATGACAAAACCCTTTGACCAGCAAGCAGAACTTCCTTCCTTTTTTTTTTTTTTTTTGATAATGGAGACTACCTTATTTTTCCACTTTCTCCTTATTCCCAGGCCTGATGTCAATCTTACCTCATGATTATCCCTGACCCTCCTTTCTTCCTAAGGCTCTTTCTAAGCACTGCTCCTTACTTAGTCACAGCTCAAACCCCTTTTGATATTCTGATAATTGGAAGCAAAAGTAGAAAGTCAAATCACAGGATCTTGAGATGAAATTAAAATTAAATTAAAATGTACCTAGGCATCTTTTGGTTTCATTTTATCCAGGTAATAAGTGAAATCACTGAAACCTCAAGAGGTTAACTAATGTGCCCAGGGTCATGGATTTAATAAGGGTCAGATGTTGTGTTGAAAGAGTCATTTTCCGATTGCTGATTCAGTACCCAAGTAGTCTGTGGTATAAGCAATAGGGAAGAGGATGGGAGATACAGTGGAGTTCTGTCACATGTGCAGGCCTTGAGCTGTCACTTAGCTGTTAGGACTTGTACTTGCATTGTCCCCATCACTCTCTCAATACCAAGAACCTCACAACTAAGGCCCCTGACTCTGCCATGGTACAGACATGCAAGAATACAGTCAGAGGGAATACCAATTTAAAAATGGCTCTCTTTCCTCCAGGTGGACAGAGCTCCACCTCAGTGCCAGATGAGCTCTCTTCTTCATCCCCTTGGACAGGATCCCTTGAACAGTACACAACCTGCACTGCTCTTTGTGGTAGGAGAAACAAATAGTGGAAATGGGGTGAGAAGAATATGAAAGGAAAGAGAGGAAAGAAGAGAGGGAAAAGCCTTTTGTTTTATTAAGTTTTTCTATCCTGAATTCATTACATTTAGAAATGGTTTCCTCCCTTCAAAATTCCAACTCCAAATGTGGTTTCTTGCCTTTCTAAATCTTGTTTTAAAAGATTTTATTTATTTATTTATTTTTAAAGAGAAGGGAAGGGGAGAAGAAAGAGAGGGAAAGAAACATCAATGTGTTGTTGTCTCTCTGTGAGCCCCCACCTGGGGACTTGGCCCACAACCCAGGCATGTGCCCTGACTGGGAATCAAACCAGCAACCCTTTGGTCCACAGGCAGGCACTCAATCCATTGAGCCACACCAGCCAGGGTGCCCTTCTAAATCTTAAGTAGTATATTTTATTTTAAAAGGCCATTTTAATGAAATTATTAAAAATAATAAAAACTTTATGGTATAAAAATATGGAAAGTTATAAAGAGTAATTTTTATAGGCAACTAAATAGACTGTTTTAAGTTCCTTCCAGAACTTTTGAAACTTCTATTTTTTAAAAAGACAATGTTTTTATTAGTATATATATATATATATATATATATATATATATATATTTAACAGTGTGTGTGTGTGTGTGTGTGTGTGTATAACTAAATATACGTTTAATGCATCTCCATCACTTATTCTGCATTCAAATGACTCAGTACCTCTTGTGGTGGCTTATAAAAAAAGAGATACTCACAGAAGTGAACATGGGTTTTAATGTTGGCTTCATCCTACTCCACTGTGTAATCTTGGCAAATGACTTTTCTGAGCTTTAATGTTTTCTGATCCAAAGGGACCCCCCTACTCAGTACTTAGTTGCTCACAATTCTTGGTCCCTTCAACTGATAAATGAGAGTCATAGTCTTCTATTACCAGGAGATACGCACTGCTAGCTATGCATAATAAATCCTCTCCCCACCAGAAAACACTGTATATACACATGGTGATGAGGGTTTTGAGTATCATTTAGTATCTACATCTCCACACAATGAAAAATACATACTAATATAATCAGCAACACTTCTAGAAACCTATAATGGGTGACATTTCCTGAGTGGTTATGTACCAGGCACTATGCTGAACACCACCCTTGTATTAACTCATTTTGTCTCATAACAATGTAATAAATTAGGAACTCATATGATGTCTATTTAGAGGACAAGGAGCCTGATTTTTAGACAGAACACATATTTTATACAAGGCCATTCACTCTTTTAGTAAATGTCTGAGCAGGAACTTCAACTGATTCCATTTCAAACCTGAAGGCTCTGCCCTTAACTTTGAGGCTTCAGTGCCCCCTTGGGCTTCCCTGAGGCCCACCACAAGAAGCCCAGCTTTCCTGGGCCAGATTTAGATACAGCCCTTTCTCCAGTATCTATATCGTCCCTCTTGAGCTTTTTACCATAGACTGTTTCTCCCCATTTTATCCTAGAGGTACCGTGATTTCTTTTTCTTTGCAATTTCATTGTCAGTTATTTCCTTAAATTTGTCTTCTAATTTACTATTTTTCTCTTCAGATTTTACTCTCTAGGCTTTAATCCACATTTCTATCTCTTTAGTCATTATAGTCAGTGTTTCTAGGCCTTCTGTAAACTTGAAAACACCTGCACCTTTCTCTACACTAGAAATAAGCAGCTGGAAAACACAATGGATTTATGATACCATTCACGATAGAAAAATTGCTGTAACATATCTAGTTGTTATTTGAATCCAGGATACTTAAGACTTTCTGAAAAAATTATAAAACTCTATAAAATGATAATACCTGAAGAAACTGAGATATATATTCTATTAATGAACAGAATTATTTGGCATTGTTAATTGCCCCAAATTACTCCCTTTGCTCTCCATGCTTGCATGTTTGACAGCATGTAAAATGCATTCTAAGAGCTCCAGGTGAGTTTTTTTGAAAACTGCAGTTTTTCAGGTGGGAATTGGTTTTGTGTATGGGATACACAGACTAATTAAGTGTAAAAATATAATGATGTCATGGAGGTATGACAAAGCACAGGAACAAGAAATCTTTTTAGTTAAGTTTTTTTATAACACAGATTACTTAAGAAGATAATGAACTTTTAGGCAGATACTGAATAACGGCAGGAGAGACCAATGGACAAGTTTAGATAGAAAACATATCCCAGTATGTTTCTTTTCTATATGATAAAAAGACACAAATATAATAAACTCTCATCCTTGGTTGATACCACTTGTAAATCAACATTCATTCATTCATTCATTCATTCATTTACTGTCTGCCACTTGCCCCCTATTTTAAGGTTAGGTATATCATGGAGAATAAATGTTCCAGTCTAGCACACTAGCGTGTGAAGAGAGTCCGTCGTTTCAGTGAGAGAAGTATTTAATAGGATCTGTGTTACTGTAGAGGGAGGAGTGATGAACACAGTTTTAACATCTGCCTGCTTCCTCCTATCTGACAAGAAAGAGGCCCCTACAAAGAGCATCAACAGTCTGATGAGCTCCCTGTAACTGTTCTTTCTTTCCAGCTTATCCTTAGGCAGAATCTCACAAGACATGGCTTATATTCTATAACAGCAAAACTGTTCATCCTTCTTATTTCATTCACCGGCTGATAACTTAGCTATATAAAAAAAATCCCCTTTGTACTAAAATTTAATGAATAGTCCCTTAGTGTAAGAACATTTTTCCCTTCCTCACAAAATCTGAACTATCTTTCCACATTTTATCAGTTTATCTTCCAAATAGAGGCTGTGATAAAGATATATCAGCTAGTGATGTTACAAACTATTTTTTCCCACTTGATGATACATTTGGTTCTTAGGGTGACTTTTTTATTCTAGTTCATAGTGTATCTAAATCCATCTAACCACTGGTAATAAAACTTAGATATTTTAATTGAAGAATGGCTCAAAAATATGAAAGAGGCATAATAATGGAAAACAAAAAAGCAATAAGAACCTATCAACAGAGCAAAGACAAAATATGGATATTACACAGGGTAAATACACTGAGGAAAAATATGCAACTTTGTGTTTATATATGATTCAGAATTTGATCATTTACTTGCTATAATGTTTGAGTTATAATTACCTTTGAAAAAAAAAGTTTTTTCATTATGAGATTGTAAAAAAGCAATTTACACTCAAAGAAATGTTCAGTTCAAGGTAGTACTTAACATTGATAGCTAATAATCCTCCAGAGAATGGTGACTTTGACCTCTATACTCTATAGCTAACTATAACCTGGAAACTGTTTGTGGAGTCATATAAATAATAGTATATGGTTATCATAAAATCACATGTTCACTATTCCATCCAAGAAATTAATTATGTACAATCTATTACTTTGGAAAGGATGAAGTTAGGGATGTTTAGATAGGTAATTCAATGCCAGGCTCATAGTTCAAAATTCAGATCTTTATTATTGATACGAGATTTCCATACATCATAAATCTATTTATTGTCTCAGGAAATAAAAAGGACTGTTTTGTGGCAGAAACTGTTTTAGATGTACTGTTAAATAGAACAGACAAAGATCACTGTCCTGGGGTATGCTATACAACAGCAGGTGGAACAAACAATAAGTCCTAAATATAAGAGTAAATTATGTGATATACAGGATGGTAAAAAGTGCTAGGAAAAACAAACAGTTTAAGTTGAAGGGAATTTGGAATCCTTGGGGTATAAAGGTTGTAGAGAACAAGTAATTATAAGGTCTCTGGTCATTATAAATCTGTAGATTCTACAGAATGGAGCAAAAGTAGTTAACCAATTTATTCTTACCTTATTATTTATTATTATATTATTTTCCATGTGAACAATTGTAAACCTGTTTTTTCCCTACCCTGTATACTTCATACCACTACATACGTGTGGCTTTAATTTGTTGAGAATTGGAGGATTAGTAGATACACATGTGAATTTTCTTCTAGAGAGATAATCCATAAATGGATAATCCAAAAATGTCTTTCGTTAGACATTTAAATTGATTGTGTTCCAAAATAAAAAAAAAGTGACATTTTCAATATTTTGTTTTTCAAAAAACTAGACAGCATTGCTTTTTTCTTTCCTATAACTTTTAGTTTTATTAACAATAATCATGGGAGTTAGGCTTTTTGAAAAAGGCTAATTATTGCATGTGTTAACAGTTCAATCTGAGAAAAGTAACTAAATAAATGATACAAATAATACTGGTTTCTTCTTAAAATTAAGCTCTTTTTAATATAAAGATAAAAGGGACTTAGAAATAGTGAATGTGATCACAGTTACTGATCTCATCAATACATTAAATTTCTACATTGAAAATAAACACAACATCCAGAAAATGTTAAGTACATGATGAAACAATAGCTAATGATGCATTCTAAACAACTGTAATTTTATCCCTTGTAAGATTACATTGCTCCACTTATTTATATCTAAAATGAGGATTATGATCTCTGCCTCAAAAGATTGCTACAGGAATTAAATGAGGTAATATATGAGGTATGTCTGAAAAAAGTCCAGCATTGTTAATATAAAGAGAAAGGTTTGCATGACACTGATGTAACCTGGCAGCCGAGGAGAGTGGACTGGAATGTGCATGTGTGAACAATGATGACTCCACTGTACTAGTCAGTGGGGACTGTAGATGCCATTGAGTGAGCATGTGTATTGTGTGGCCATCACACGCAAAACAACTGAGTGAGTAGAGCAATGAATGTGCAGCAAATATTGTGTTAAGGTTGAACATTCCTCTACAGAAACTATTTGGATGATTCAGAAGGCCTCAGCTATGGCAACTCGTGATTGGCAGCTTTATCACAACAGTGTGCCTGCTCATGTATCATGTCTCCTGCAGAGTTTTTTAGCAAAACATCAAATTACCCAGGTGACTCAGCCCCACTACAGCCCAGATTTGGCACCCTGTGACTTCTGGCTTTTCCCAAAACTAAAATCACCTTTGAAAGCAAAGAGATTTCAGACTGTCAATAAGATACAATGGGGCAGCTGATGGCAATTGGGAAAACTGTGTGAGATCCCAAGGTGCCTACTTTGTAGGGGACTGAGGAGTTATTGTCCTATGTATAATGTTTCTTGTATCTTCTTTAATAAATGTCTCTATTTTTCATATTATCTGGTTTGGATACCTTCTGGACAGACCTTGTACATGTAAACTCATTCTACATCCAATTCCTTCTTTTTCTTTATGGATAATGTGCACCTATGATATTTTCATTATTTAAAAAAACCATACATATAAGAATCTTTTGCTGTGATGGAGTCTTCCTTGACATATAGTTTCTCCAGTGTTACTGTATCTTAATGTTATGCAGATGATCTTTGAAATGTTTCTTCATCGAGATGAAACTGCTTTTCCCCCGTTCTTCTCCCTTTTCATAATGAAGACCAAAACTGCCAGTCAGTTATTACTGGTTTCTTATCTCTCCCTACAATGTATCTTTGAGGGAAAGAATTAGCATGTAGAGTTCTAAATAATTTGAATGATAATTTGTGTCATGCTGGAGAAAATTATTTTTCATAAGGTCCTCAACTTGGCTGCTATGTTTTGGAAGATTAGTTTGTGTTACAAAATACATGAACAAAATAAAGAGTAGGGAAAAATAGATTAGCTCCCTTAAGAAAAAATTCATAATTGAACTTAATCTGTGAGCACAATGATTAAGGTTAAAATGCTGCAAATATTTGCTCAAAGGAAAATTAGAAGAAGCAATGAGTAAATGAGAGTGCATTGAAAGGGTGCTTCTGATTAGGTGAACATAAAGGTTGACCACGAGCTGCAGGCTGGGGTTGGGATGCCTGTGTGCTGTCTGGGTTAGGCAGAAATGGGTAAGGAGATGAGTTCTTGCACCTGTTGCATGGACACGAGAAGGTGACACTTGGGCAGATAAAACAAAGTATAAACTGGGCCTGAGCAAACTGAAAAGTTGTAAAAAGTTTAAGTACCAGCTTTAATAGTCAGCTTTGGTGCCCCAAGTTTAAAAACTACGAGAAACAGAAAATAAAGTTTATATAACCTATTAAATATATAGTAATCTCAGAAACCTAAGAAGAGTAAACATTTGCAACTGATACCAAGTGAGATATATGAGTGATTACAAAATTTCTGTAAACTATTTATTTAAACTGAAAAACTTATAGCATTAGTTTGGCTTACATAATTTTGCTTTAATTTCTAAAATTTCATTTTTATTCTTTACTAGGAAACATAAAAGTGTGTTAGTTGACATTTGGTCCCAGCTTTTCAATCATTAGCACTCAAGTAAAAGAACTATACTACCTGATGAATACATGTAAATTAGGCACCACCATCTCAGTGACAAATCCCGAGTTGTAGGTATAAGGACCCGATTAAACAATCTCAATACCTGCAGTGAATTCAATACTGTTTCAGTGACAACACATGCTGCAGAAATACTGAATTAATCCATTAACCAAATTAAATGTTTTCCTTTTAATTTATTAAAATATAATAGGAACAACCTTGAAAATCAAATTTCACTTATCAAAGTCAGTTAAGATTCAATTTGAGCAAAGGTACACTTAGATTTTATGAAGGGACGTTTGTCTTTTGTAATCTAAATGATTTCTGTATAGAATAAGAGAGATCAGAGGAATTTTAATGGTGACTATAACATATAAATGCATTTATATGTTTTACAGTGAGTGTTTTCTGTTAAAGAAAGATGTTCCAGCATTTAGTATCAGAAATTATTTTTAACTTAAAAAACACTGTAAAAGTTCATTATGTTCTACAAAGTGTTCTTTGAACTGGAAATTATGCTCTGGTCCTACCTATAATCACATTACTACCATACTTGATTTTATTAATACATATCTCCTTTTTGGAGTTTATTTTACTTAGAAATTTAAATCATGTCTATATGTATGAGTGACAAATTTTCAAGAACATATATTTCACAAGGTCAAATGAGACATGTCCGTGGAAAAAATTTTATGTTTTTGGTCTTTAAGCAGATATCCTGCAGTTCTTCAATATACTACCAAATGAAAGCAGCCCAGAAGAATGTTTGGTGACCAACAAACACTCATAGTTCACAGAAAAATACAGATTCCAAAAGAAACTAAAAAACATAAACAAAAATTGATAAGGAGAAATAGATTCTGAACTATTTTCTTATAAACTTCACAATCTTATTTCAACAAAAGGTTGTCCCTGATATTATTTAGGTAAAATCTACCAGACCAGAGCTTATTTTCCATTGTAAAATACATACTCATAAATTAAGTTGTTGCTTTTTTTCTTTTAAAACTATTCAAATGGAACTTGTACAGCATTCTGTTTTCATCACACAAAACATCCCCTTCCCCTTTTCCCAGTATTTTCATATAGTTTATACACAGAAACTTACCATAATATCATTCTGAGATTTTGCTGAAATTTTGCACTAAACAATGTATTACATTTTCTTTATTGAAATAAAGTAAAATAAACAATGTATTACATTTTCTTTATTGAAATAAAGTAGAAACAAAGTAATATTTAGAATATTATTGTTGAGTACCTATTATATATAAGCCAGTATGCTAGAACTGAAGAAAATGCTTACCAATGGGCAATTTAAAGAATTCCACTAGATCTGTGTAATCCCTAACCTATACCATCTAATGTCATCGGAAGCCATGACCTCTTTACAATTAAAAAAAAAAAAAAAAAGCCTAGCAAAGATTTGCAGCATCTGCTCCTTCCTAGATTGTCAATTTTTAAATAAAATGTTAGCTTGTTTGTGTGTGTGTGTGTGCCTGCCTTATAAAAAACCTGGTTCCCCAAACATGTGTTTTCTACCCTGTATGTTAGGTAATGATTTAGATTTTACCATGTAGGGAATAAGGAACCACTGCACTTATATAATCATGCAAATTAGACAATTTCAGTTATCAATATAGAGAATAAACTGGAAGGAGTTGAGACTGGAGTTAGGAGGAACAAGTAGGAAGTTAGGGCAATAATACAAGGGGAAGAACAATATGTGAAAATTCTTTTGTAAATTTCAAAGTTCTTACAAATGTTAGTTGTTATTATTAGTGAGATTAATGCTTCTGGTAATTAAACCTCCTTGGATTAGATACAAGAATGAGCTGCATTAGAAAGATTCCCTACCATAATGGGACTTGTCATAATGAGACATTTTTATGTTCTAAGTGAAGGCCAAAGTGCAAAGCTAAGCTACTGCATGGCTGTTCTGCACTACAATGGCCCAGCTGTCTATTTAAATAACTCTTGTGCTGAAAAGGAATGTTTTTATATCACTGCCTCTTGGTACTGTAGAAAACCATCTAAAACAAGTCCATTGAGTCTCTTTTAAAAGAGGATTTTCCATGTCAAACAGAATAAATTTTCCTCAATGTAACCTACTTTAAATAGAATATAAATCTCCAATTTGCCATTTGCTATACAGATAACCATAAGAAACATAGGTGTCATTACACTTTGTCAAATTTACTATTAAGTGACTAGCTAATAGACTTGGAAAATTGTACATCCTTTATCAATGGAGATGTCATTAAAAACGGACCCTAAAGCTATGTCCTGAATTTCATTCTAAAATCAAAGCACATTTTCATTATCCAGTTCTGTCTCATTATAATTAGTTTAGTCTCAATGCAACAGCAATTTCTTTAAAGCTTATTGTATGTTAGAATAAAATCTGGGGGCTTTGTTTTTTTTTTTTTAACTACAAATAGCTTTCAGGTGTTTGCTCCCTTTATGTCCATCCCTTTATCTTCTGTTACTGAACTCTTCTATCACATGGCCAGTATGGAGATCTCCCAGTATTGAAGAAGTTATGCTTCAAATATTCTCTGTTAATTTTAAAGAATAGTTATGAACCTATATGCAAAGCAAAAGAATCTCTCATCATAAAATTTTTGGGAGGAATGCCCTAATACTTCTGAGTTTTAGCCAGCAGCAAGGGTTGTATGTCGATAAAACCTAACTGCCTGGGGTGGGTAATACAAGCCTCCAACAGGAGTGTTCAATCTTTTGGCATCTCTGGGCCACACTGGAATAAGAGTTGTCTTGGGCCACACATTAAATATATTGCAACAGGTGACAAAAAAAAATCTCATGTTTTAAGTAAATTTACAATTTTGTGTTGGGCTGCATTCCTAGCCATCCTGGGTTGCCTTCGGGCTGTGGGCTGTAGGTTGGACACCCCTGCAAGGCTGTGTGACATCAGAAAAACAACAGAAACCTGTACCAAAACAATAGATTGAGAAAGACAAAAAGAATGCCTTAAGGCCAAGCACACGCAGATTATGTATGAGTATTCTCCAAGCATAGGCCTGCAGACTATACTTCTGAGAAAAGTATTCTTCAATAGTTAAGGCAGATTAAACTACCAGGAAAGCTCATTTTGGTGGAGAAATCTGATTCCTCAGCACTACTATAAAAATGATATGTTTCTGCCACATACAGCAGCATAATTCAGATAAATTTAAACTCAAATGAAAACTCTCCAATGCAAAGCACATGACTGATAACACTCTTTATACAGACTGAATATAATGGGTTATTTATGTATGCATATCAAAGCCCTGTGAAGGTGAAAATTAGAAGGGTAGCATTTTAGTGATTTAGACCAGAAATTAAACAAATCATCACTGGAATCTATGGTGATTGTTGGGCATTTCTGTTTTTACTTGCTTTTACATTAAACATGGGTCTTTAATCTGAATAACAAACTCTTTGTAGCTGGGGAGGATGAGCTCACGGGAGGCCTGTCTGGTGGCCCTTTTGGAGACCTAAGTAATCACATGGGATGGAATGAAAACTTTTTAACTAAAAGCAAGTCCTGGTGAGTAGTCACCTTAGAGGCTAGTGCCTTTCATGACAAAGGTCAATCTTTATCTTTACTGAATCTGTCTATTGTCTTTTTGCATCTAAGATAACATATCTGTGGAATGTTAGAGTAATCCCCTTTCTTCAGACACCTCGAGGCACAGTCTTCCACCAGAGTAGGAGACCATAGGACCCCTTGTTATCTTGTTGCGTAAGCAAATACCATCTCCACGCACAGTAAGTGTTAATTATTAACTGTAGTAGATCATTCTGCCTGGTGTGGGCCCAGCTCCCACTCAAAGATGCACAGGATCCACACCCACAGATAGGTTCTCCTGTGGGGAATCAGGCCTGCAATGTACCTAGGCCGCTATGAGTCTTGCTTTTTGCTAAAACTCCCTCACCCTGAATTGAGGACATTTACTGCAAAGCAACTTCCTAAAAACCATGCTAAACCTTCCAAGGATGAGTGTAACCAGTTCAACTACTTTTGCCTTTTCACTTGCAAATATCCCACTTCTGTGGCTGATTAGCAGCATTGGCTCCTTTGTTTTCTGTAAAAAATAACTGCCTAAAGTGAACCTGTGCATAATTATGAGGACCTTCTTGTAATGTGCCCAGTAAGACAATAAAAGCTCATTGAAACAAGGGTTGAGGCTTTTGCTCCCCCTGAGAGAAAAGCCATGCTGTCCCTTTTCCTTCACCAGACTCAGTAGTCTGTGTGAATGTCTCATTTCATCCAAATGACGCAGACACTGGGGGCTGATGTCTGCACCAATTAACTATTCTATACCCACCGATGTAAAAGAAGTATGTGTCTCTCCGTTTCATTCTTTATCCATTCTCACAGATTTCCACACTCCCTAACCTACCACCAATGGATGTCATGTAATCCTCCCCGACACCCCCACTCCCCCATTACATATCCTCCTCTGACCGTAATGTATAAAATAAAGGTTTGGATGTTTCTTATATCAACATAGAGAAAATCATATTTAGATGTTTTAGTTCATATGATGCAGCAGGAATTTAGCCAAGTTTATTCTCAAAACAGATTTCAGAAAGATAAATTATTAATACGTCTTAGAGAGAAAACCCCAGGCCCAAACTGGCACCATTTCTGCTAAATGATTGTGACACCAAACCTAGATTTAATACCTGATCTAATGGCAGTTTTAACCTTGCCCAGCAACACGATCTTAGCTAACCAGTCTGGAATTTCCTGGTCAAGCACCTATAAAGTAATCAGTCACCTGGGCCCTCTTCATCCCCCATGGAAAGAAGAAGCAATCTACATGATAAAAACCTTCCCATTCTCTTCCCCCAGAGGCTGTTCCAGCCCCCAAATAATCCTTTCTTTTCTTTTGTTAATATTCCCTGTCCCACCCTTTTTCAGGTAAAAACCTTCCATTTATACAAACTCCTAGGAATGTTCTTCCAGTTGTTAGGTGGGATGCTGTCCCAGCCATGACTTAATAAGGCCAATTAGCTTTTGAAATGTATTGGGTTTAATTTTGTCTTTTAACATCCTCTAGTCTACAAATGAGGAAACCAGCTCAAGGTCACACAGCTACAGTGAGCTAGGATTTAATAGTTTTCATTCTGACCACTGTGTCAAATGTCCCTTAAGAAGCAAAAGAACAAAAGTTTGTAATTTTTTTGCCCCCAGCCATGCTGTTGATTGTCCAGTTTTGCCGCTCTCTGGGCCAGGAGCTGGAACACAAGTAAGGGAGGCCTACATATATTGGATGTTAGTCAGAACCTCTTTGTCCCCTGGGCTTAAATCTTGAGGGTTATTCTCTGGGCCCCTTTGTTTGTACCCCCTCTAAAAGGTCTATCCAGATGACTAGCAACATGCCAGAGGAGGAAAGGTCAGGGCAAGGACTGAATTACAGAAGAGGTGATGTACTAGCAGGGGAAAGGCTACCAGGGTGGGGGGCAAGGTTCTTATTTTCCCACTTTGCTCCTTGTTATGCAAGCAGAGCTTTCTGCCCTGGTCTCCTTCTGTACCTGGCCCATTGTCCTTGCTTTGCTCATGTCAAAATGTGTACCATAGCTCTACATATCTAGAAACTGTCCTCAATGGAGAAGGCTAAGACTTAAATCTGTAAACCCTTGTTTACTGTTGAAGGGGAGATGTCACCCCAAAATACACCTCTTTGGAATATTATTTTAATCTCTTACTTGCTTTCTACTAAAAAAAATCAAGATAGAAGGTCTTTTCTGGAAAGCAGCCATTATCATAGACAACTATAGTTTAACACAAATTAGCCGTGGTAGACTGGAAGGAACTAATCAAGGCCTCTTTGATCAAAGTCCTCTTTTTGTCTCATTGTCTCTAGATTTCCCAGCAAACATTTATTTATTAAACATTAACTCTTCCCATCTCCTTGTGAATTGCACCACTTCCTCCTGAAGTCCTAGATCTGTTACTGGGCAGAGGCCTGGTCCTGAGTGGGTCTGCCTAGGGCCAGCTGTGGTATATGGGTTCTTGACTTTGCATAGGAAATATTCTATAACATGAGTCCAGGTGACTATAAGGATCCATTTATTGAATTTGGGGACAGTAAAACAAAGAAGGTCTTAGCATAAAAGAAGCAAAGGAGAGCCTAGGCTGGGCTGCCTTAGCTCACCAGGAGTTACTCAGAGAAAGGGGGGTCTTAGGGTCAGGTTTGGGGGATCAGACTGGAGCAAGCTGCCTGCTTCCCCTTGGCTTAGAGTTTAGGAGACTCAGGTCTGTGAAGAGAGAAGTGGAGAATAAGAAGGGAAAAGAAATGGAACAGGCTGCTCCCCAGAGGGAGAGGCGTGCATGCTGGGTCCTTTGTCTTGAGGCTTTGATCTCTTTCTTGCAGGAAGGAATCTTAGAGGCTGTCTCAGAGGAGGGTTTCAGTGGAATATTCACCAGTTCTCCAGGTGTGCCCTTTCGGGGTCATGGTCTTCACTGATTGGTCAGAGGGAGAGCAGGGGGCCTTTAGTCACTGTGGTGGTTCTGGCCTTCACACACATGGTTTTGCTACTTTTCTGGGACTGGAGCTGAAATACAACTGAACTCTAGATGTTATCTCTGGGGAGTGACCTTTTGTATCTGACTGTAAATTGCTCAGCCATTGTGTTCAGCTGTCTGTCTCCATTTCTCTGGTCAACTTGCCAAGGGATTTTCCCAGCCTACTACTATCTCATCCCAGATCCATAGCTCCTTCTTAGTCCAAATGACATACATACCTCATTTTGCCATATTGTCTTTGGGATTCTTCATGTTTACACAAATTATCTGTGCATATGTATTAAATGTGATTTTCTCTGGCTAAATTGCCTTATGCCATTTTAATTATTTGAACAGGTATAAGAACCAGGAGAAGGGAGGGATTTCCCATACTGTGCTTTGTTAACATTCCATAACTGGTCCTTACACTGCCACATCGTTTGTCTTTAGCTGGAAATGATGCTTCAGGTGACTGCTTGGGCCATTTCAAGGAGTTACTCAGTTTTCCTGAGTGTCTGCTTTTCTTCTGTTAATCTGTCTTTTATTACAGGGGGATCTTAGCCAAGAACCTAGAACGGTAGAGGAAACTCTGTTTTTCCTTCCTTACAGTGGCAGATGGGTAGCCTTTGAGAAAATAAGAAAACAAAAAACACCGGAGAGGCCCATCAGTCAATGTTGTTCTAAGAAACATCAAAAGCCAGCATCAAGGTCCTTTCCCTGCCATGGGAACATTTCCTGCAGTATGCTCTACAGATTGTGGTTAAAACAGGGTAAATATATATTCCCAGTGTAAATATACACTTCCAGACTGGAAGAGAAAGAATTTTCTGGGTTTTTAGTCATCAGTTGCATCCTGCAGATCCCTCATTTGTATACAAGCCACCTTGGCAGAATAGAAAGAGTTTGTATTTTGAAGAGCTATAGATGTGGATTAAATATGGATTAGAACCAGACTCCATGGCCTGCCAGGCAAAACATCTAATTATAATGAGGCTCAGAATCAAACTGATCAGGTTCAAAGGCCAGCTAATCTGTATTTCCATAGCTGAAAAACAGATGTCATAATAGGAGCTACCTCACAGGTTGACATTAGTATTAAGATGATCAATTCATTTGAGGTACACAATATGTTTACTGAATGGTACTTACAAAGGGTTAATTACTATTATTTTCTTTTACTACTACAATAAACAATCATTTTAAAATTTAAATTTGAATACAGTAGGTAATGTATGCAATTTAAAAGCATCCGGAGCACAGTATTTAATTGCAGCTATACTTTCTCTTAATTAAACCTATCTTTATCTAAATATTGTAATAAAATCTTTGAATCAAGGCTGTTCCATAGGGGACACTTTTCCATTCTTACAGCTGGGTGGGTCCTCAAGTCAAGCATATCTCTCTCAATACCTCCTTTGCCAGGGGCATCCCGGGCAGAAGACTAATATAGACACCACTTTTTCCCCATGGGTATTCAACAACTAGAATATAGATGTGTATGAAAACAAATGGCCATCCTTGAGGCTACTGAGATGAGCAAACTTTGCTTCACATTGTCAATAACATGGAATTCTCCATGTCTGTATTTTTGTCTTGCCCTTACTCAGAATTTTAGCCTGGTCCTCTGGTGACGGCTGTGGCACAGGCTGACAGCATTTAACTGGCTCTATGGTTTCTTGCCCAGAGCTTTATTAAGAGTTTAAAATTTATTAGAAGAAACAGAGTTTGCTTGATGCCTTGGTAGGTTATTCTAAACATAACTATTTAAGAATTACCTTCTTCCATGACTCCTTGCCTTGAGTTTATAGTTACTAAGACTTGGTTCTTTTGTTTATTCTTGTTTTGGGGGAAAATTAACCTACTTTTGTTCTGGTTCTTTATTTTCCCTATTTACTTTTGAGATGCTAGGACATTTTGATTATACCTAGCATCCCAAATTCAAAATTTATTATTCATTGCATTTTCTTTAAAAATTAGACTGTAGATCTAAGCATATGCATTGCTTAAGAAGCAAGGAAATTGGATGGGTGATTTTTGCACATATACTTAATTTTCCTATATTGTTTCAGTAACTATCCACGACATTTATGAACCTACATTGATTTATTATCAAAAGATTTTTTAAAAGTTCAATAATTTAAAAAGCAAGCACATATTTAAAATGATAAACAACATAGAATCATCTCTGATTGAACATCAATAAACTAGGCTGAGGGGGTTTCTATACACACACAGAGACATTTTAACCTTTCTCTAAAGTTTTCCCTAAACAAGCCCTGGCTGGCATAACTCAGTGGATTGAGCATGGGCTGGGAACCAAAGTGTCCCAAGTTCGATTCCCAGCCAGGGTATATGCCTGGGTTGCAGGCCATAACCCCCAGCAACCGCACATTGATGTTTCTCTCGCTCTCTCTCTCTCTCTCTCTCCCTTCCTTCCCTCTCTAAAAATAAATAAATAAATAAAATCTTTTTAAAAAAGACATTAAGTAAAAAGCTTAAAAAAAAGTTTTCCCTAAACAAAAGGATCTATGTCAAGAAGGGATAACAGGCAACGATGTGAAAGCTTCACCAGCTTGAACTTCTCTGTGGGAAACCAAATCCAATTGGTTTGCTGTATTTGGTCCACTCAGCATTTTTAATGATTAGAAAAATTTATATTTAAAAAGTAGATTTTTAATTTAATTAAAGGTCAGGAAAATCAGGCTACTACTCCTGATTAGCAAAAATAATAGCAGAAGCTGAATACTGGCTGTCCCTTGTACTTGTAGCACATATTCTCCAAATGCTTCTTGGTCCCCTTCTTCCTGGCCTTCTCCACTCATTCATGTTAGTAGTCTATCCTCTGTATGCATTCATGCTTGGGACCACTGACTTAGAGGTGACCAGGTAGATCTGCCCAGACCTGACAATCAGCAGTGTATAACCTGCTAGGTAAGGAGCCTTCAGGAGGTTTTATAATGTGGGTTACTCAATAAAATAATGGCCATAATGCAAGTGAGAATAATTACCCACTTAGTACTTAAACAACCACACATTATACAGTCATTAAACAGGATGATTTCAAAAAATGACATGCAAATATGAAAATTATTTGGTTAAATGATGAATCACAGGTACAGATTGTACAGTTGCAGGTAAATGAGTTGTATTACAAAGAAAACCCAAACTGGATTGCACTATCAAGGTGCTACTCTCAATGGATGAGCAGTCGCTTAGAATTTGAGTGCCAAATTGGGCCAGGGAAATCAATTCCAACACCTAAGATTCATATTTGCATATTAATTGCAACTAGTTATATTTTTGCTTTTTAAAAACAAATTAGTGAGAACAGTATGCTCCTTTTGCATAGAGGGGAAAAGTAAAAGATTTTTATGTAAGTGTTGTCTGAAGTTTAAGGTGCAGAGAGATTGGTCGAATACTTGAAAAGGACTAGTAGGGATGTCCAACCCATGGCCTGTGGGCTGCATGTGCCCCTGGATGGCTATGAATGCGGCCCACCACAAAATTGTACCTTTACTTAAAACCATTTTTTTTTTGCTCGTCAGTTTTCAGTAGTGCTTGTGTATTTAGTGTGTGGCCCAAAACAACTCTTCTACTTCCAGTGTGGCCCAGAGATGCCAAAAGGTTGGACACCCCCGGAAGCCCATGTTTATTTCTAAGAATTATTAGCAGAGTACAACTTATGCAACATTTTGAGTAGCATAATTGTTTTTCTGATATATTTTTGCATTTTTAAGTATCTGTGCATTTGTTACCATAAAAGTCATTCTCAATATGCATGGCTGGAGAATAAAGAAAGGTACAAATAAGAAAATTCAAATTATTTATAATCTTGTTATCAAGATTTTACCATGGACATTTTTGAAACTTTTGTTTATGGCCCTGTTCCTGCTAAAATATGGTATGTGAGAAATAAGGACTTCTATTTTGCTCACTAATATATTCAAATATTTAAATAGTGCTTGCTAAAACAAATACATAGGTAGGCATTCCAAAGATCGATTGAACATGTGATTTCAAAACTGGGATTCTCTTATATTTTAAATTTTGTGTATTTTTTTTTTAAATTAACAGCATATCGTTAACATTTTCCCTGTTTTTAAAATGTTCTAGCAAAGCACCTTTTAAAATGGCTATATGATATTCTGTACATATTTTCTATTGTTGATTTTAGATTTTTTCCAAATTATTACCAACTTCAAATTGCTTGAGTAAACATCTTTGCACATAAAGATGGTTATATCAGACTGTTAATGCCAGGTGAATGACAAAAGGAAAAAATGTAGATCAAAACACAAACTTTACGTAAAATGTTTACTCAATATGCCACACACATGTCTCCACTATACGTGAATTGAGTATTTATGTTGACTGCTAAAACTTTTGTAAATATTATAGAATAAATGGTGTCTATTTGTTTTTATGTGTCATTCATTACTTGATTACTGATAATGCTGAATATGCCAATAACATTATCTTTAATTGGAGATATTGCTCTAAAAATTTAAAAGAATATCCAGTGTATAAAATATTTGGTATAATCTAATTTGTATATATCTATAGAAACATAGGCATATATAGTCTTTTGCTTTATAACTGTATTATTCATACTACATTAGGTCATCATGGTTTCAGAACATGCATATACACACACATGTTGTGTGTGTATCAATTGCCTATTCATTAACTCATACATCTATATTAAATATCCGATATACATATCCAACTAAAATATAATTATTTAAGAATAAAAATGTTACTGTTACTATAGTTATTTGAAGTAATGCAGAATATTAACTCCTGTTCTATCGTATACTTTGAAATATATTTATGCCTTATTCAGATATCTTTTATACACACAAACTTTGAATTGGCTAAATATTACATTGGCCCAAATAGCCCATTTAGCTTTTTTCTGTAAAAGAAAAGACACATTTTCATTTTCAACAAACCCTTAGGCCCCCTTGAAATGACTCTGGCCCCAGCCAACAGCTTAACTAACCTCATAAGAGACCCTCAACTAGAACCACCTAACTAACTCCCTCCTGAGTCTGGGATAACAAATATTTATTTTAAGCTGCTGTGGTTTGGGTTAATTTGTTGCACAGCAATAGATAACCAATACATCTTCCTTCAGGAGTCATCTTTGTGAAATTTTTCAGAACCTATTTTTTTTTCACTTAAGCTTCCTATAGAACTGGGTGTTCTCCTGCTACACAAAGAGCTTCTTAAGGGCAAGAATGATGTCTCATTTCCCCCTAAATATTTTATACATCAACAAGTGTTTTTAGCACATATACACTCAACATTATACTAAAAAGAGCCAGTTATAACATGATTAGATTAGATAAAAATATATTGAGTTAGCCAAAAATTCCATATTTTTCCCTAAAATAAAAGGCATTTTTCATTTTCACCAGTAACTTTATTGATTTAGATATTTTGAGTATGTCAGTTATCTCCCATGTGGTATAACATTGATCATTCTCAATTAATGTCTGGATTTAATCACTATCAACTTCAACTGGTCTGACCATAGGGCATCATCCAGCAAGACATCTCCAGCACAAAACTTCACAAACAACTTTTGACACATTCGATCAGTTACAGCACCTTCTCCATACACTGCACAAATATTTTTTTGCATTTCGGTTGTGTTTTTTTTCTTTCTTGAAATAATAAAGCATAATATGCCAAAAATGTTGTGTATTTTCTTCTATCTTCAATATTCAAATGGTTACTCTAAAATTCACAAATTTTGTAAGTTTTTTAAGGTTTTATTTATTTATTTTTAGAGAGAGGGGAAGGAAGGGAGAAAGAGAAGAGAGGGAGAGATTGATGTGTGAGAGGATCATTTTCCTCTCACATGCTCCCAAATGGGGACCTGGCCCACAACCCAGGAATCTTCTCTGACTGGGAATCGAAACAGCAACTTTCCAGTTCGCAGGCTGGCGCTCGATCCACTGAGCCACACCAGACCAGACTGGGTGATAAGGTTTTTTGTTTTTTTTTAATGTCCACCTGTCACAATACAATCTAACACAGATTTCTAATTAAAGACAATTAAGTGCTACCAGAGCCATCTTATGGAAAAAAACAGAACTAACATTTTGACCAACCCAATACATCTGCTTTAGTAATTTCATTTGTGTAAGAACTGACAAACACTAAATACCTTCAATAAAAACCTAAATATATCATGTATTTTCAACAGCAAAATTGAAAAAAGAAAGTTATATTTTAAACTTTCCATTTTGGGGGGAAAAATTTATCAATGTTACTTTGGTAAGTTTTCTAAATATAATGTAGATACATATGCAAATAAACATATAACAATATGTGATATTTATTTAAGATTCCTTTTCTTTTTCTTTCACTTGGAGAAGGATATTTAATTATACCTAGTTGCAGGGGGTGGGGTGGGGAAGCCATATAAGCTTTTGAAATGAAGTTGTGAAGGTAGGCTTGATTGAGTGCTTGCATGGAAATAGCCCAGCCTGGAAGTACCCTCTCTGTTCAAAGAAGCCCTCTGAGCTGCCAGCCCAGGACACAAATCTAGTTGCTGCAGGCCCTCTTTCAAACTGAGACTGATATAACCAGTGGCAATGCATGTCTGCAGCTGTGATCTAATCCATCTGCAGTTTGCACCTGTTGTTTTGCTGAGACCAGAGTGGAGGTGTGAATGTAAGAATTCAAAGGGCAAGTCAACAGCAAAATTAAGTAGGTAGTTTTTCCTCACTCATGATCTCTGCTTCTATTTGTCTTCCTTTCCTTCCACCTCTGAGGGTCAAGATGTTGAGGAAATAACCCCTGATCTGTTTCAGCCAATTATCCTAAGACAGTAATTATCATAATCTTTCACTAGAGTATCTAAAAAAAAAAAATAGGAAGATGAGAAAAACAAATTTGAAAGCCAAAGGAAAAAAGAGTAAATTATTCCTCAGGGGCAGCCTCTGCTTAGACTGCACTGATTCCTGTTGACGTTAGAAACACGCCGTCACGGAAACACTGCCCCGTGTGATTACACATTGAGCACTTCACTTCTCCACAAAACATTTGGTTTAAATATACTTCAAAAACACTGAGAGATGTTTTTCTTGGATCTTTCAATGGGCGATTATAGTTTAAAAATCAGACCTTGTATAGAGCGGTAATTCTCAAAGTTTGCTCTACATATAAAAGCATCCGCCACTATTGTTAAAATGCAGATTCTGGCGCAGCAGGTTCCGGCTGGGGCCTCAGATGCACTGTTCTGATGTGCTCTCCGACAGGCCCCGTGTTGTCGCCCACGCACAAGGCTGCAGACTCTATGTATTTAATTTCCTAAAGTTGAATAATTTTGTGAACTGTAAATCATTCTGATTTAAACTATTTCATTTTAACATGCTTATAAGTAGATTTACATAGGTAATAAGTGTAATTATATTAGTGATAACAAATTTAATATAAGCTATTTTTTAGTTATTAAATCCTGTTAGTATTTTAAGCATATTCCTACTGTGAGAAAATATTAGCTTGCATTCTAACGATAATTGTCTTCGTGATCACTTTTCCTGGGTCTGGTAGATGGATAAGAATCCTTTCTTTTGTTATCTAGTTTTCTATTTGATTTTTAAAGACTGTGTTGTTATAGAGCAGTCTGAGGTTTAGAGCAAAACTTAGAGGAAAGCACAAAGATTTTGCAAAGAACACCTGTACTACACATTCATAGTCTCATTCACCAGAATGTTACATTTTCTACCAAGGATGAACCTGCATTGACATATTACAGTCACCCAAAGTACATTATGGTTCACTCTCGGTGTTTACATTCTGTGGGTTTGGACGAATGTATGGCATACAGTATCTCCATCATTATATTGTCAAAAAAAGTATTTTCACAGCCCTAAAAAACCACTATTCATCTTCCCCTCACAGCCCTTGCAACTACTTATTTTTTTACTGTCTCCATAGTTTGTCTTTTCCAGTATCATAGAATTGCATGGTCTGATAGCTCATTTCTTTTTAGCACTAAAATAATATTATTTTGTCTGAATATTTCAAAGTTTACTTATTTATTCACCCACTGAGACACATCTTGGTTGCTTTCAGTTTTGGCAAGTATAATAAAGGTGCTAAACATCAGTGTTCAGTTTTTTGTATGGACATAAGTTTTTGTATGGACAGCTCCTTCGGGTAAAAACCAAGGTGTGTGATTGTTAGGTTATATGGGAAGAGTATGCTTAATGTTGTAGGAAACCACCAAACCACCTTCCAAAACAGCTGTACCACTTTGTATCCCCACCAACAATTCATGAGCGTTCCTGTTGCTGCACAGCCTCGCCAGCATTTTGTGTTGTCTGTGTTCTAGTCCTTGGCCACTATAACAAGTGTGTAATAATATCCCATTTTTATTTATCTGATGACATATGATATGGAGCATTTTTTCCTACATTTATTCAACATCTATATGTCTTCTTTGGTGAGGTATCAGTTAAGGACCTTGGCCCATTTTTAAAATTAGAGTGTTTGTTTTCTTATTATTGTGTTTTAAATGTTATTTGTATATTTTAAATAATTGACCTTTATCAGGTATGTCTTTTACAGGTTTTTTCCCAGTCTGCAGCTTGTCTGCCTTTTCACCAATGCCACACTGTCCTGGTTACTGCAGTTTACACAGTAAGTCTTGTGGTTGAGTAGCATCACTCCTCCAAAACTTGTTTTCTTCTCCTTCGACACTGTATTGGCCATCCTGAGTCTTTTTTCTTTCCATGTAAACTTTAGAATCATTGTTTTCATATCCATAAAATAATTTGCTAGCATTTTGTTTGGGATTGCATTGAATCTCTAAAACAAGTTGAGAAGAACTGAGATCTTGACAATATCGAGACCTCCTATATGCAAACTTGGAATATTTCTCCAATTTAGCATCACTCCAAAATATTGCAAGTTTAGTTGCAGACTACTACAATAAAATGAGTCACAAAATTTTTTGGTTTCTTACTGTATAACTGCATGTAAAAATTATGTTTATACTATCCCGTAGCCTATTAAGTATTCAATAACATTATGTCTAAAAATGTATTTACCTCAATTCAGAAAATATTGTTTAAAATTGCTAAGGATCATCTGAGCCTTCGGAAGTCATAATCTTTTTTTTTTTTTTTTTTGCTGGTGGAGGATCTTGCCCTAGTGGCATCAAAGATCACTGATCACAGATCACCATAACTACTATAATCATAATGAAAAAGTTTTAAATACTGTTAGAAGTACCAAAATGTAACACAGAGACAGGAAGTGAGAAAATGCTGTTGGAAAAATGGTGGGGACAGACTTGCTTTCTGTAGGGTTGCCACAAACCTTCAATTTGTACAAAGCACAATATTTGTGAAGCACAATAGGTGAGAATCACAGTAAGATATGGTTTGCCTATGTTTCATTCATTGGGATTTTATAGTTTTTATCATACAGATCTTGTACATATTTTGTTAGATTTATAACTAAGAATTTCATTTTGGTAGTGTTAACATAAATGGTATTATGCTTTTAATTAAAATCTTAATTGTTCATTGTTGGTATATAGAAAAATGATTGATTTTGCATCCTATGACTTTGCTCTAAGAACTTAATTAGTTTTAAGATGGCTATTTTGTCAACTCATTCTGATCATCTGCATAAATATTATGTCATCTAAGGACAAAGACGATTTATGTCTTACTTCCCAATCTGTATACACTTTATTCCCTTTTCTTGCCATATTGTACTACTAAGGATTTCAAGTATGATGCTGAAAATAGTGGTGAGTGAAGTCATCTTTATTTTTTAACTGATCTTAGTGAGAAAGCTTCAAGTTTCTTATCATTTAGTATAATGTTAGCTGTAGGTTTTTATAGATAGGCTTGACCAATTTGAGAAAATTTCCCTTTATTTCTAGTTTACCAGGAGTTTTTATCATAAATGGGTGTTGGATTTGGTTAAATGCTTTTGTGGCATTTACTGATATAATTATGTGATTTTTCTTTTTTAGTTTGTTGATGTGATAAATTACAGTCATTGATTTTCAAATGTTAAACCAGCCTTGCATGCATGGAATAAATCCCACTTGGTGGTGGTGTATATAATTCTTTCAGTACTTTTTTTCATTCAATTCATCATTTTTTCCTGAGGATTATTACACTTACAGTCATGAGCAATATTGGTCTGTAGCTTTGCTTTCTTGTATTTCCTTTGTCTGA
Source organism: Phyllostomus discolor (assembly GCF_004126475.2). Taxonomy (NCBI): domain Eukaryota; kingdom Metazoa; phylum Chordata; class Mammalia; order Chiroptera; family Phyllostomidae; genus Phyllostomus; species Phyllostomus discolor. The sequence continues at coordinate 157,763,218 of NC_040905.2, read as the reverse complement.
TCTTGGCTTTAGAGTAATGATGCTGCACTCTTGGAATGAACCAGGGAGGTCATCTATTTTTGATCCATTCTAGCCTTTGTTGTGAGTTACTTCATAACGTTTACAGGAGGATTTTCCAAATTCTCCTCTTCTTTTCAAGCCCAGAAACTATAAATCATCTCTTTCACTAACTTCTAATTTTTCTGTTAAGTTAGCTGCAGAGTTGAAATCATAGATATTTATATCCCACTAATTTTTGGTTTGTTCCAACCACATTTTTCTCTTACACTCTTCTATGCTAAGTATGTTTCATGGCTGGTAATATGCACATGAAATGAGAACCTGTTGGATTCTGTCTCAGTCAATTCTACTAAATTAGAGCCTATGTTTTATCAACATAATTCAGTGATATGGTGCACATGCAAGTTTGAGAGGCAGTGCTGTCAGTTCTAACACCTCTGACTATAAAGTATAAATCTCTACTTTGGACCTGGTGTAAGAAATATGTTTAAAACAAGTAGGAGCTCTGGCGACAGGTAATTATTCAAATCCCTGCCCTTCTGCTTCTGAGATGAGTCTCTTAAATAGGTAACTCAACAATTCTCACTTTTTCATCTATAAAATGACAATAACAATACTTCGTTGCTGTAATAAAAAGAGGGTAATAAACATATAAAGTACTCAGTACAGTGTGGCATCTGCAAAGCATCAATTGTTCATAAAAATTATTATTAGGGCAGAATCAATTAGAGGAATGAGAGGTTGTGCTTGCCTGAAATTCAAAGTGATTAATTGTAGATCTTTGTAAATCAAAGCTGACCTGATAACCAGGGTGAGTCACTGTGACCATGTGACTTTGTCATAATATAGCAATTCTCAGCAGTTCAATTAATTTTATATTTTTAAGGATTCTCAGTTTTCCCCTGGCATCATGCTCAGCATAGTAATTTTTATTTTATTATTTTATCTGAGAAACATTTTTAGGTAATGGGGAAAAAAAATTGAGGCCCCTTTCACAGTAGGGCAAAGTAATACAATAAACTGTTAAAAACCGGGGTCTGGAACTCCCTGGCCACGGACCAGTACAGGTCTGGGGAGGGGTGGGCAAGAATGAAACCACGCTCCCATTGCAGCCTGAGCTCTGCCTCCTGTCCCCCAACACCCTGCAACTGCCTGGTCTGTGGAAAAATTGTCTTCCACAAAACCGGTCCCTGGTGCCCAAAAGGTTGGGGGCCTCTGATTTAAAATATGTACCTTAGTAAAATATATTAAATGAGTCATTACACAATTTTAAAAAGCCATTATAGCCTATTGTGCAAATTTTACACTGACATTGGATAGGTAAATTATGTTTAGGCAGTTTTCAAAACCTGGATTTTTGATTCAATACACCATAGCAACTCTTGATGTGCTACTTTGTAATTCATTAAATTATTTTTGAGCATATGTATAGCTACCATGATGCTAATTGGTATGCATGTTTAATTATCAACTAAAGTTACCATACATCTGTGTAAGCCAATTATTCACATAAAAATATGCATACACACACACTTGAAAGAGCTGCAGAGGAGTATTTGAACATATTTTTCCACTGTTGTGATTTCTAGATTATTTCTGTATTTGTTAGGGGTAGCTGCTGCACCAGTTAATCAATTTATTGCTTCCAGCTCTGAATGTACTCCTCAATGTGATAAGACCAGAATTTGTTTAAGCATTCCTCCTTTAAAGTGAATACTGTGTTAAGCTTTCTCATCAGAAGTTGTGGAAGGATATTGCAGAAGGCAGAGTCTTCCTGCAGTTTTCAGCAAAATCCAGAAGGGTCAGGGGTGTGGGTTGAGGAGGACATCTAACAAGGAACTACTCAGCAGCCTGTAGCCCAGGATGAGGTCCTTTAATCTATTTACAAATTCTTTGTATTAATTTGTCTCTCTTTAATCTATTGTATGGCATCTGTCTTCTCATTGGACCCAGACTGCTAATTTGATTTTCAATAATTAGAAGTGAAAGTTCTTTTAGGGATTATAAGCATAATCCATAGACACAGACAACAGTGTGTTGATGGCCAGAGGGAAGGGGCAAGGGGGCTGAGTGGAGGAGGAAATGGGGACATTTGTAATAGTGTCAACAATATAAATAAAGTAAAAAAAAAGGACTACTATTCAGTACTTACTGTGAACTATATGCCAGGTACTTCACAAATATTATCTCATTTAATCCTCACAAAACTATTATGAAATTGTACTCCACTTTATAAATTAAGAAACTAAGGGTTATACTTATAGCACTTTACTCATGGTCAAATAACTGACTCAAACTTCAAAACCAGTCTTCTCTTAATAGTGTAGTTGTGTTTATAACTACTGTCTTATCTTGTAAACATCCCTAAACTTAGCTAAATATGTAAGAATAATTTACTTTTTTGAATTTATAAACATAATATTTTATATAGGCTGCAATTAAAGTGTTTCTAAAATATATTATACATTTTAAGTTTACAGAACATGATCTTTGCCTTCTGAGTTTTTATGGTTTCTTCATATTGATGGGGTACTATCCTGCGTCTTTTTTTTCCTCTAATTTTATTAATTTTTAATTTTAATTGTTGTTGCAGTACAATTTTCTATCTTTTACTCCCATCCCAACCCACCCACCCAGCCCTTCTCTCCACCCTCCCATTTCTACCCACCCCTAGTTTTTATCCATGTGTCCTTTATACTTGTTCCTGTAAACCCTGTGTCTTAATAAAAAAAAAAAATACTGGCTTCAGAGGAGAATAGGAATGTCAGATAATATATGGGATGCACAATTAAATTTAAATTTTAGGAAAATAATCATTGTTTCATTAAGTATGTCCCAAATTACATGGGACATACACACACACACAAGATTACCTGAAATTCAAACTTAACTGTGTGAACTGTGTTTTTATTTGTTAAGTCTGGTAGAGATGATTCCTTTTACCTGTTTCTATGTCTAGATATTTCTGTGATCCTATCCAGTTCATAATGAACTACAAATAAGTCAGTTTATCTAGAATTTAATCCCATTTTCTAAACATAAAATGTTGAAACCTACTTCCTTTTAAGATTCCTAGTACATCCTAAGTAGATTCTAAAATCTAAGTAGATCCCTAATAAGATATTTTTGTTCATCATGTCACAACTTCTGATCTCATCCATTAGGGCTTGTTAAGTTTTAAGAAGTACCGAAACTTGTTGGGGATATATGAGGGGGAACCCAAAAAACTGGAATTAACTTCTTGAGGGTGGGCCCCTTGTAGCATAGGTCTCCCCTACTAGGTGAGTGTTCTAGGAACCATCTGTGGCTATGTACCAGCTGGCATTGTTGTGAGAGGTTGCATTTGGCTTCCATGAATTTTTAAAAGATTTTATTTATTTATTTATTTTTGGAGAGAGGGGGAGGGAGGAAGAAAGAAAGTGAGGGAAATGCCATGTGTGAGAGAAACATCTATTAGTTGCTTCTTGTATGCCCCCAATGGAGGAGCTGATTTGCAAGGCAGGCACGTGTTTGTTGGGAATCAAACTGGTAGCCCTTCAATTTGCAGGCTGGCACTCAATCTATTGAGCCATACCAACCAGGGCAGTGAATTTTTCCGAAGATTCTTTCAATGTGTTTGGATATTTCATGATGGGTGATTTATGAGCCCACCTTCCCACACTGGACTGAGTGTCCTGCAGTTTGTTGGGTTTTTTAAAATATATTTTTATTGATTGTGCTTACAGTGTTCCCAATTTTTTCTCCTTTATCTCCGCTACCTCCTGCCCCCCAAACCCTTCAGCATTCACCCCCAACTTTGTTCGTGTCCAAGGGTTGTACATGTACATTCTTTGAGTCTTCTGTTTCCTATACCATTTTTTATCTCTCCCTGTCTATTTTGTGCCTACTAATTATGCTTCTTCTTCCGTGTATCCCCCTACTACTCCCTTTCCCCTCCCCACTAAAATCCCTCCATGTGATGTCCATTTCTCTGATTCTGTTCTTGTTCTAGTTGTTTGCTTATTTTTCATTTTTGTTGTTTTTCTTTTCTTTTAGGTTCATTTGTTGATGGTTGTGAGTTTGTTGTCATTTTATTGTCCATATTTCTTATCTTTTTCTTAGATAAGTCTCTTTAACATTTCATATAATAAGGGCTTGATGATGATGAACTCCTTTAACTTGACTACATCTGGGAAGCACTTCATCTGCCCTTCCATTCTAAATGAAAGTTTGTTGGATGGAGTAATCTTGGATGTAGGTCCTTGCCTTTCATGACTTTAAATGCTTCTTTCCAGCCCCTTCTTTCCTACAATATTTCTTTTGAGAAATCAGCTAATAGCCTTATAGGCACTCCTTTGTAGGTTAACTGTCTCCTTTTCTCTTGCTGCTTTTAAGATTATCTCCTTATTTTTAATCGTGGGTAATTTAATGATGATGTGCCTTGGTGTGTTCCCCTTTGGGTCCAACTTCTTTGGGACTCTCTGGGTTTCCTGGATTTCCTGGAAGTCTATTTCCTTTGCCAGATTGGGGAAGTTTTTCTTCATTTTTTCAAATAAGTTTTCAATTTCTGGCTGTTGTTCTTCTCCTTCTGTCACCCCTATAATTAGGATATTGGAATGTTTCAGGTTGTCCCAGAGGTTCATAAGTCTTCCTTCATTTTTTTGAATTATTGTTTCTTCATTCTGTCCCAGTTGGATGTTTATTTCTTCCTTTTGATCCAAATTGTTGCTTTGAGTCCTGGTTTTCTTCCTATAACTCTTGATTCCCATGACCCCCATGTCCCACCCTGTCTATCCACCTGACCTTGCCCTGAGTGATTTTTTTTGTTCCCTCAAATGAAAAAAAAGTCCTCAAATGGAACAATTTTTCTGATGTGGAAGACGTGAAACAAAAAATGGCAGAAGCACTAAAATACATCAAAACCTGTTTTTGAGCAGGGGAGAAAATGTCTTGATAGTTGTATTACATCAAATGAAGAGTACTTTGAGGGTGAATGAGGTTAAACATATGAGAATAAATACACACTTTTTAATGAATAAATTCTTTTTTTGGGGGGGCTGTCCCTCATATGCTAATATATGGATATGTAAATAATTTCTTATCAGGTAAGAAACCAGACAGGAAATTTAGGATGACTATTGTTATTCTTAACCACGTATTAACTTTCCTTGTTATGACCACAAACAGTCTTCCTGACAAGTTGCAGAGATATTGAGAAAGATGCTTAATTGCATGCAATACCACTGACTCTCCAATACAACTGTTGCCACTCAGCAGCTACCTCATCACCACAGGTTCCTGTTCACACCAGCCTGTCAATGAGCTCCTGAATTCAAACTTATCAACAGAAGAAACTAATGGTGACTTTACAGCTTCTCTGTAATCTTCAGCAATAAGAATTTCATTTATAAAAGATTTTAAAAATATTTTATTTATTTATTTTTAGAGAGGGAAGAGAGGGAGAAAGAGAGAGAAAGAGAAACATCAATGTGCAGTTGCTGGGGGTCGTGGCCTGCAACCCAGGCATGTGCCCTGACTGGAAATCAAACCTGAGATGCTTTGGTTCACAGCCCGTGCTCAATCCACTGAACTATGCCAGCCAGGGCAGAATTTCATTTTTATCATGGCACATATTACCACCTAGCTAGCAGGCTACATTCTCATGCCTTTCTTTAAACTATGTATGACCACAGAAAAAGTGTTAGTCATGAGATGCCAATATGGGGTCCTTAAATGGAGGGAGGGGACCCTTCTTTATTTCTTTTTTCCTAGTGAATGGTATGAAGATGTAATGACTAGAGCTTGAGTGGTCCTTTCAGATCATGAAGCAGCCCTGAAGGATAGTGACAAAGTAAGGCAGAAGAAAACTGGACTGATTTTATTGAATATATTTTATATAAGAGAGAAAATAATTTGTTTTGTTTGAGCCATTGTTAATCTTCTAAGATTTTCTTTATGTATTTGGGTGCTGAGCCATTGTTAATCTTATTTTACTTTTTATAGGAACCTGAGCTTAATCTTAAAAGATACACCACTAATGGTAGTTCTGTCATTTTCATTTTCCAGACTTGCTTATCTAGAAACAGTGAAGTTCCTGACTTTATGTGCAGTAAAAGAAGAACCAGAATGGATAAACTCATCAATGGAAAGGCAAGTAAGCCTCCCCATAGTGAGTTTGTCTGAAAATTAATTTAGATTGACTTCATTAATTAAAAAAATACTATTGAAGGTGCAGTTATAAGAATATAGTGTACTGACAGAAGAGTATATATAGAGGTATATACAGGGTATTATGGTAATAAATAAGAGAATCCTGGAAACAGACTGAATAACAGAACAGCAGTAAAATGTTCATAAAAGTGTGCAAATCAAATCCTGAAGACTAATTAAATGTTTGGTTGAATGAAGGAAAGAGTTCTGTTAATTTGAAAGTCTTGTACAAAGATTAGTGGAGGCAAGAAAACATGACACTTCAGAGATATGGCAAGTATTTCTGTAAAAGCAAAAGCACATTTGAAGAATTGGGGAGTGGTTACAACTATAGTAAGAGATTTAGATGGAGATAAAACCTTCTAAGCTTTGGTAGAATGTTTACATATTTTTTAAATGTTAGAAAAGAATTTCACAATCTTAACTGTTTTAGAAATATAATTCTGTATTAAGGTTGGAGAGCAGAATAGAAACAGGTAATATTGGAAACACAGCAAATATGTTAATAAAGAGACTAGCTATTATCATATCTCTTTATTGTGATAGGTAGTGCCATAAGATTTTAGTAAGTATTGTCTCTCTTTTCATAATTCCAAGCCCAAATTGAGATTTAGTAAAATTAGGGAATTACTCAAGCTATTAGAAACTAGACCCTAACCCAGATTTTGAGTCTATAAATATAGACTCAAAAAACTCATGCAATAGCATGGCATTTCATTAGTAGCTACATGAGAAACAGCTTTGCCAAATAATACAGGTGAGGACATGATTAAGTAGTGGCAGTGACTGCAGAAGAAAGAACAGATGAAAGCGATGTTAATTAGAAAGTTAGTATCAAGGAGACCCAAGATGGTGGAGGAGTAAATGGAAGCTGCACTAATCTCCTTCCAAGACCAAACTAATTACAACTAAATTAAAGAAAAAGGAGCCTGAATAACCAACTGAACACTAGCTGGAGAGAAGCCTTATAACCAAGAACACAAAGAAGAAATAACTTCACCACAATGAGACTGGTAGGGAGTACAGACACACAAAGGGGCTGAGTTCCCACAGGAAGCGGCTGAAGTTCCAAAAGGAATATTTCAGCAGCAACGGTGTGGGGATGTTCATCCTGAAAGTATGGGGTCTAAACCTCAAGATGACTTTCCAGTCTATAGCACCAGAACCAGGAAAAGAACACAAATAACATAAAGCTGTGAAAAGCAGCAGGGTGTCTGTCTGCTAAGAAGAGATGGCTAGAGATGCAGAGAGCCTCTTAAAGGGCCAAAACAACAAAAAAATTGATTGCAAATACTTACCCTGGGCTCCAGCAGAGGGAGGGAAGACTGAATTACAGACACTTGAGGAGAGTCTGGGGCTAGTGAGTTTGCAGAGACAGCTGAAGGATCAACCACCAGGAACCCTGTTCTGAGTCATTCCTCATACTGCAGAGACCATCTTTTTCGGGTAGATCACTCCCCTCCAAGTGGCATCACCTGAGGGGAAGCAATACCCCACCCTATCGAGCTTCAGCCAGGCTGCTGAGTATACTCGGAGACTATATTAGTGATTAAGCTTAAGAGCAATAGCAAATCTGTGGGAGCTTGGAGATTTTAGAAGATACTCTCCTGGGCCCCATGTTGGTAAAATCTAGCCTTGGTGTGTAGCCTGGTTCCTTCGGAACACAAACACGCCCAGCAGAGGAAGTTGCTGAGAACTCCAAACAGTTTGGCTAGGGCCAGTCACAAGCAATGGCTGACAAAGGCCTACACCAGAGTCCTTGCAGGTCTACCTAATACACAGAAACCAATACAAAGAAGCGGCCAAAATGGGAAGACAAAGAAAAAGACCCAAATGAAAGAACAAGAGAACTCTTCAAAAGAAAAAGTAAATGAAATGGAGGCAACCAATTTATTGGATAGAATTTAGAGTAATGATTATAAGGATGTTCAATAGCATGAAAAGGGAATAGAAGCTACAGAAAAGATGCATCATAAATAAAGAATGCAATATCTGAAATAAATAATGCACTGGAAGGAATAACAGTAGATTAAATGAAGCAGAGAACTGAGTCAGCAATTTGGAGAACAAGGTGGAAAAAAAACAGGCAGAGCAGCATAAAGAAAAAAAAAGATTTTTTAAAAAATGAGGAGAGCTTAAGAAATCCTTGGGATAACATGAATTATAACATCATTCACATCATGGGAATACCAGAAGGAAAAGAGATTGAGTATGGGATCAAGAACCTATTTGAAGGAATAATAAACAAAAATTTCCCTAATCTCATGAAGAAAAATGTCACACAATTCAGGGAGCACAGAGAGTCCCAAACAAGATGGACCCAAAGAGGCCTACACCAAGGCACATCATAATTAACATAGCAAAGTTTAAAGAAAAGGACAGAATCCTAAAAGCTGCAGGAGAAAAGCATATAATTAACGACAAGGGAACTCTCATTGGACTTGTATCTGATTGATTTCTTACCAGAAATATTTCAGGCCAGAAGAAACCGGCATGAATAGTCAAGGTGATAAAAGCAAGGACCTACAACCAAGGCTACTTGACCCAGCAAGGCTATCATTTAAAATTGAAGGAGAAATAAAGAACTTCCCAGACAAGAAAAAGCTAAAGGAATCTGTTAATACCAAAACAGTACTGCAACAAATGTTAAATGATTTGCTTTCAGAAGAGATAGAAGAAAGGAGACAGAAAAGATGAACATAGCTAAAAAATAAAATTGCAATAAATCATGTATATCAGTGGCTTAAATGTTCCTAATGAAAGTCACACCACAGCTGAATGAATAAGAAAACAAGACCTGTGTAAATGCTGTCTCCAAGAGCCCTATCTCAGATGGAAAGATACACACAGACTAAAAGGGATAGAAAAACATATTTTATGCAAATGGAAAGAAATAAAATCTCGGGTAGCAATCCTTATATCTGACAAAATAAACTTTAAAGCCAAGGCTATATAGTAAGAGACAAAGAAGGACACTACATAATCATAAAGAGAATAATACAACAAGAGGATACAATCCTAGGAAATACTTATACACCCCCCATAGGAACACCTAAATATGTAAAGCAAATCTTAATGGACAGAAAGGGAGAGGTCAACAAAAATACAGTCTTTGTTAGAGATTTTAACATCCATTGACTTTAATGGATAGATCTTCAGACAGAAAATCAACAAAAGAACAGTGGACTTAAATGACACACTAGATCAAATGGATTTAATTGATAGCTTTATAGTCTTTCATCCCAATGCAGCAGAATATACATACTTTTCAAGTGCACATGGAACATTTTCTAGGATAGACCACATGTTAGGACACAGATCTCAACACATTTAAGAAGACTGAAATCATATCAAGCATCTTCTCTGACCACAATGCTATAAAACTAGAAATCACCATAAGAACAATGAAAACCATGCAAAGTCCTGGAAGCTAAATAACATGTATTAAAAAATGAATGAGTCAATGATGAGATCAAGGAAAAAATCAAAAGATACCTTGAAATAAATGAAAATGAGGACCCAACAATCTAAAATCTGTGGGACACTGGGAAAGCAATCCTAAGAGGGACATTTATAACATTACAGGCTTATCTAAAAAAAAAAAAACCCAGAAAAAACAGAAAAAGCTCAAATAATCTAACTCCACACTTAAAGGAACTTGAAAAGGAACAAAAAACAAAGCCCAATGTGAGTAGAAGGCAGGGAATAATGAAGATCAGAGTAGAAGTAAATGAGTCTAAAAAAAAACAAAAACAAATGATCAAGAGTCCAAGAGCTGATTCTTTGAAAAGATAAATGAGATTGACAAACCTTTAGCCAGATTCATCAAGAAAAAGAGAGGACCCAAATTTATAAAATCAGAAGTAAAAAATGATTAAAAGAAAAAGAACTGACACCAAAGAAGTACAAATGATAGTGCAAAAATATTATGAACAACTATATGCTAAGAAATGGAAAACCTGGATGAAATGGTTAAATTCCTAGAAATATACAATTTTCCAAAAATAAACCAGGAAGAATCAGAGTATCTGAATAGACAGATTACACCTAGTGAAACTGGAGCAGTAATAAAAAAAAACTCCCAACAAACAAAAGTCCCGGACCAGATGGCTTCACAGGTGAATTTTACTAAACATTATGAGAAGAACTAACATCTCGCCTTCTCAAAATATTTCAAAAAACTCAAAAGGAGGGAGGACTCCCATGCTACTTTTTCAAAGCCAGAATTATGTTATTCCAAAATCAGATAAAGTCACTAAAAAAAAAAGAAATAAAATTTTAGTATAATTTCTCCAATGAACATAGATGCTAAAATCCTCAACAAAATATTAGCAATCCAAATACAGCAATATATCAAAAAGATCATACCTCTTGATCAAGCGAGATCAATTCTATGGAAGCAAGGTTGGTATAATATAGGCAAATTAATAAATGTGATACACCAATAAATAAATTGAAGGATAAAAACCACATGATTATATCAATAGATGTAGAAAAGCATTTGATAAAATCCAGCATCCACTTATGATAAAAACTCTCAGCAAAGTGGGAATAGAGGGAATATATCAAACCATAACAAAAGCCATGTATCACAAACCCAATGGCAACATCATACTCAATGGACAAAAACTACAAGTGTTCCCCTTAAGATAGGGAACAAGACAGTTATATCCACTTACACCTCTCCTACTCAGTACAGTACAGTACAGGAAGCACTAGCCATAGCAATCAGACAAGAAGAAGAAATAAAAAGCATCTGAATTGGAAAGGAAGAACTAAAAGTGTCTTTATTTTCAGATGACATGATACTGTACATAGAGAACCCTAAATATTCCAGCAAGAAACTACTAAAACTGATAAATGAATTCAGTAAAGTAGCAGGATACAAAATTAATATCCATAAAACAGTTGTACTTTTATATTCCAAAAATGAACTATCAGAAAGGGAAACTAATATAATAGTCACATTCATGATCACTTCAAACAGAATAAAACACCTATAAATAAATCTAACCAAGGATGTAAAATGCCTGTTCTCAGAAAGTTAAAAGACACTGAAAAATAACTTGAAGAAGACCCAAATAAGTGGAATCACATACCGTGTTCATGAATAGAAAGAATTAGCATCATTAAAGTGTCCGTAGTACCCAAAACAATATATAGATTCAATACAATATCTGTCAAGACTTCAATGATGTATTTCACAAAACTAGAATAAATATTTCAAAAATTTATATGGAACCACAAAAGACCCTGTATAGGAACAGCAATCCTGAGAAAGAAGAACAAGGTTGGAGGAATCACACTACCTAATATCAAAATATACTATAAGACCATAATAATCAAAACAGCATGGAACTAGCATAAAAACAGAGGTGTGCATCAATGGAACAGAGAGCCCAGAAATAGACCCACACCTTTGTAGTCAATTAATACTCAACCAAATCATCAGAGGAAGCAAGCACATGGGCTAAAGATAGTTTATTCAATAAATGGTGTTGGGAAAATTGTATATGTGCAAAAAAACTGTATATATGATACCAGACCACCTTCTTATGCCATACAAAATAATAAATTTAAAATGGGTTTAAGAGTTAAATGGTAGACCTTAAAAATCCTAGAAACAAACAAAAGTAGTAAAATCTTGGACATGACTCATAACTGTGATTTATCTGATCTATCTCCTTAGGCAAAGGAAACCAAAAAAGAAAAAGAAAAGAAGAAGAAGAAAGAAAGAAATAGGACTGTATTAAATAAAAAAGTTATTGCACAGCAAAGGAAACCATCGACAAAATTAAAAAGCACAAGAAAATGGGAGAAAATATTTACCAATGTATCTGATAAGGGGTTAATATCCAAAATCTGTAAACAACTTATACAAGTCAACACCTCCCCAAAAAATCAAATTAAAGAATGAGCAAAGGACCTGAATAAACACTTCTCTGAAGATATCATACAGATGGCCAATAGACATATGAAAAGATGGTCAACATTACTAATCATCGAAGAAATGCACATTAAAACCACAATGAGTTATCACCTCACACCAGTCAGAATGGCAATCACCAATAAATCAACAAACAAGTGCAGGCAAGGATGTGGAGAAAAGGGAACCCTTTTGCACTGTTGGTGGGAATGTAGATTGGTGCAGCCACTGTGGAAAGCAGTACGGACATACCTCAAAAAATTAAAACTGGATCTGTCTTTTAACCCATTGATCCCACTTGTGGGAATATCCAAAGAAACACAAAGCACTAATCCAAAAGAACATAAGCACCCCTATGTTCACTGCAGCATTATTTACAGTTGCCAAGATATGGAAGCAGCCCAAGTGCCTATCAGTAGATGAGTGGACAAAACTATGGGGTATTTACACGGTGAGATTCTACTCAGCCATAAAAAAGAAGAAAATTTTACCCTTTGCAACAACATAGATGGATCTGGAGAACATTATGACAAGTGAAATATGCCATTCAGAGAAAGACAAATAGCATATGATTTCACTCATACATGGAATCTAATGGACAAACTGAACTAACAAGAAAAATAGAGACGGACTCATACATGGAAACAGCTATGGCAGGGGCATTAGGAGATGGAGGGATTGAGTACAGAGGAACAAGTATTCAGGGACACGGACACCAGTGTGGTGATTGTGGGGGTGGGAGTTTGGCATAAGGGGTAAAAATCATAATGGAAAAAAATACAATAAAATAAAAGAAAAAAGAATCAACTGATCTTGATGTGGGAAAAGGTAGGAAATAAAGAAAAACATCCCAATGTTTGTCAACTGTTCTGCTTAAGAGAAAAAAAATAGAAAAAGTGAAAGGTGATGAGGTAAGTTCTCTTTGGGATATGATTTATGTGGGATTCCCATTGGACGGTAAATATAAATATCAAGTAAGTATTGACTATACATTTTTGAAACTCAGTAGAGAATTTTAGGGGGAAGATGTAGATTTGGACGTCATAACTTTCCAGATTATACTTGAAACCATGAATGTAAATGGACAAAAAGTTAAATGTACAAAATAAAAAGGTAGTAAAATAGACTCAGGAAACCCCTGAGAAACATTGTCATTTAATGAACAGAGGAAAAGAAACCTCTAAAAGAAACAGATTACATAAATACTTCTTCCTACCAAAGAGGTAGAAAAAAACAAATGTAGAATCCAGGAATACATAATACATAATATTTTCAGATTAAAATATCTCATAGAAAACAAGAAAAAGAATGAAAAGTGTGTGCTTTGGAACTGGAGAGGTGCACTTCACATCACAGTTGCATGTGCAAAAAATGATGAAGCACAAACACTAAACAAAAGAGAGCTTTCAAGATACATAACTATGAAATGTAAAATAACCCCTATAAAGTGAGGTAGGGCCAAGAAGGTATTTTGTATTGTTTTACTACAAGAAACTTAAAAATGTTGATGTTAAGACATTTTGAGAACTACATGTTTAAGATACAGGAGAAAGGGAATAAATGATCAAACATAATTCTCAAGAGGACAGGAAGTTTGGAGAGGATGTTTCAAACAGCATAAAAGATAGTTAAACTAAAAGAATTTTTAGTCTTGGAGATATTTATATCAACTTTGGCATTCACTGATTTTGTCTGATCCTATCTGCTACCTGAATCATATATATAGAGAGGGGGATAAAGGGGTGAAGAGATAATTTACTTTCAAAATGTACAGTTAGCATCATTAATGTTGTATGGTCCCTTGGCTTTGAAGTCCCTCTAAGAGAAATTTACAATGTCTGCAAGCCATAAACTTATATTTTGGAATTTCTGACTTCCTACTTAGTGTGGTGTTCTCTAGGCAGCAGATGCTAGTGAATACATAGATGTGTTTGTACCAGCATAGTCTTAATGACAAAATCATAGAGAAAGAAGGGTACACTTACTTTACAGCATAAAAGAATATGGATACCTACATTCAGTTACACTATACATTCATTGAAGCCACCAACTATGTCGGATCACTCTTTTAACTATTAATTAACCTATTCTTTTACACTGGCAGGTGCTTAATTAAGATAGTTTGATACATTCATCCTTAGCTAGTGTATTGGGAGGTTTGGTTTCCGTACCTTCTTTTACATAAGAGTTGTATGTATCTGAACTGATTTCTTCCAGTCTTAAACTAAGGAAAATAAAATACTTAGCTCTCTATTATTGCACAGTGTTCCAAGTGTCTATATTTCTCATTGTCTTTTTACTGTCTTTGTTTTCATTTACTCAACTCTTTCCCACATCCTGTAGTTTTCAAATTTAACTTTTCTACATAAATTTGAAGACTATGACCTAGCTTACATTGGGATAACTCTTTTTCACAATTTTGACAGAATTAAAATAGGTTTTGGTTTTAGGAAAAAAGTTATCTTTGTTTCCTTCTGAGTTTTGAGATTCAAGTGATGACATGGTGCTTTGTCATTAGCTACATCAGCAGTTAGCTTTGCCAAGTAAGGTTGCTAGGTCTTCTAAATGCAAATTAAAAGAGAAAAGATATAGGAGCAAGGCATTAGCATGCAGTGAAATGATATGGTGCATGGTCAACAAGGTAAAAGCTTTTATTGCAAGCTGATGACGGTTATCTTGTCATCAGTATTAAACTGCAGACATAGTTCCTTTTGTGTTGAAGTCTGTAGAGGGCAGGGATTGGGGTGCAAGAGAAGATAAAGAACCTCTCAATAAATCAAGAATCAATACCCCAAAAACAACCACAGAAGAAGTTTTAGTATCTGTGAGAGTAGTCACTGTCCTGGCTGTGGTGATGTGAAGGACGAGGAGTATAACGCTTGTGTCTTTCAACTATGAACACTTTTGGCAATAAGAAGCTGCAGTGCCCTCTTCATTCACAAAGGACAATATGATTATACATTATTGAATGATGGATATTAGAACATCTCATCTATTTTTAGAGTTTTATTTCTTGTTCATAAAAACATTCCCATTTATCTCATTCTGAAGAGTACTGCTTGAACTGAAACTGCCAGTGACTCTCCACATCCCTCATCCTATCTCATTATAGAAACACTCATAAAGACACAATTTTCTCCTATCAATAAATATGTTTGATGATCCAGAGAAGTTCTATGTAATGCATGCAGAAAAATGGAGTCAGACTGTGAGATAAATTATTATGAAAACAACTTGAAGCGATGAGCCTGCCCCTGGATGCTTTCTGGTGTGTGTGTGTGTGTGTGTGTGTGTGCGCGCGCGCGCACCCACGCGCGCGCTCAATGTGAATGCAGAATGAGCAATAAAACCCATGAATGATAATCATAAATCCCAAACAGGCACTACCCTTTCTTAAGACAGTTTTAAACATCTTGAAAAAGAAGATTGTAAAGTGCTATGAGCTTTTAAAGGCATAATATATATATATTTTTTCCTACATTGGAAGTGTGAAGTGAAGGATGGTTGGACCAGGTGGCTTTTCCTGCAGCAGACTCAGCTGGCAGCTCTGTGCAGACCACAGGGTGTGCTGTAAACACTGCTGGTGCTGCCGCTGGTGCTTCCAACAGTCCCTTATCATTTTCTTAACTTGGATTGGTCTTATTTTTACAACATAGTCGTATTAAAGGCTTCTAAAATATTCCAGCCAAAAT
The DNA here is from genome assembly GCF_004126475.2 of Phyllostomus discolor. NCBI lineage: Eukaryota > Metazoa > Chordata > Mammalia > Chiroptera > Phyllostomidae > Phyllostomus > Phyllostomus discolor. Next base: position 157,747,411 of record NC_040905.2, on the reverse strand, counting down.
GTGTCTCAAAATACAAGCTCTACATGGAAAGTATTCAGGAACAAAGAATAATTGAATGCGACTTATTTTATAGGATAGGGAACAAAAAAGGGCTGACGGTTTTCAAATAGACCATTAGGTCTGCTGTATTCAACTCTTATTCTGTTTTGCACTCATTAAATTCAAAATTCAAGGTACTGACTGCAAGATAACTTGGTTTATTTTCTGCTTTTCATTTTTTCTCACACAAAGACACATATATCATGATGTCAAACCATAACGTAGAACTGGACACATCGTGTGGACAATGTCACACTAAACATATCTCCATTAGTATAATCTAGATGAAACTTTGATTAGTATATAGTTGATTAAAGTTTCTTTCTTTTACTTTTCATTATTGTGTATCATACATATTGCACAAATAAAATACCACTATATCTTAAAGGGAAAAAAAACTGTACTAAACTATTTGTCAAAACAAAAAACAACTGTTTGAGTTATTTATTACTAAACTTCTGGTATGTTATACATTCCATGAACCTTATATTCCTGAAGCCCACTGTTATGTTGTTTGGAGATTTCTGGGAACCCATAAAAAAGTTCATACTGTCCATTTTGAGTCCATTAATAAAATATATTTATAGTGTTCAAATAACAAGGATATGGTGAGGCAATTTTTAAGGATAATTCTACCACAATATGCATTTTACATGCTTGGTAAAGAGATTAACTGGGCTTGGGCACCTCAGGACAGGGGTCTTGATTATTTCTGGCAGCTTCACCAATTATTTAATAGCTACTACAGCTGGAAGGAAAAATAATCTACAAACCGAGTAGAATGTCATTAGCATGTAGCCCCAGGCCCTGCAGCTTTCATGCCACAAAGATAGACAACATATGCCTCCTTCTATGAAAAATCAGACAAAGATATCCACTTCACTACCATGTAATGTTAACATACTGAGTGGGGCTGGGGAGACCTAGATATCTCTATAAAGAGGGAAGTACTTTATAATTATTTGTATATATGTTGCCTTGACTACTTTAGCAACTTTCATAAAACTCATCCACATAGTAATTATATATGAGTCAACATATTATTTTTGTATTTTTATTGTTGTCACTTTTCTGTGCACTTACCACATTATTAACACCTAATATTATTTTGAAGTTATGTTTTTACTTTCCTAACACCTTTGTTAGACCTCATGCTCTTTGGAAGCACGGATTATATACAAAGTGCTTTTTCCAGTTATAATGTCCATACATAACAGTCTTTCTGTCCATCCTTTTCTCCCCAACTCTTTTCTCCCTTCTCCCTACCTCCCCCTTGATGGATGATGTAGATATAGATGATGATATAGATATATAGATACAGATGATATAGATAGATATAACAACACCTATTTGAACTGTAGGGGCTCACTTATACGTGGGCCTTTTCAATCTTATAAATAGATTACATAAATTGACAATATCAATAAATACAATACAGTACTATAAATGTATGTTCTCTTCCTTATGATGTTATTAATGATATTTTCTTTTTTCTAGCTTACTTTATTGTAATAATTTAGGATATAATACATATAATATACAAAATATGCATTAATTGACTATTTATGTTATCAGTAAAGCTTCCAGTCAAAAGTAGGCTATTAGTAAAGCTTTCAGGGCATCAAAAGTTAAACATTGATTTTCCACTATGAGAGGTTTGGCACCTTTAACCTCCAAGTTGTTCAAGGTCAACTATATATCTTTGTATATGTTTTATCTAGGTAGGTAGGTAGGTAGGTAGATGGATAGATAGTCTGTCCAGTATGTGACAACCCCTCATTGAGTGCTGAAACAATGAATCACTAGGTAAACGAATGACTACCCTACATTTCCCTGTTTCTACTGGCACTTTTGATTATCCATTCGATTAATTTCTTAGTAAATACCAGCACTGTGCCATACTCTAGGATACAAATGATAAAGCAATCAATTAAAGGTCACTCCAATGTTGTCTAATGACCTGCCTGCTGCCATTTGGAAGCGTGTTAAAAGTTCAAATACCTGGGCCACACCCCAAATTTACTGAATTAAAATCTCATGTATGCCAACTGAAGTTTGAAAAGCACTGCAAAGTAAGTTGAGAGTTTTCTTGTAAAAACAATGTATTGAATAATCATTTAAGAAGCAGTGCTTCTTTTGACCACTCTAATTTTTTTTCCCTGTGTACTTTCAGTTATAAGTTTGGTAAAACTAAAATTTGGTAGAAATAACTAAGAATAACATGTAAGTGAAAGTTCAAAACCAAGGTAAATGGTGGACTAGTTTAGTGGGTCTGAAACCCTGTAAAAAATTACATTTCTAGAAATATGTTTCCATGAAAAACAATCACTAGAGAAAATCAGAAGAGATCTACCAATAATATGGAATCATAAAGCAAATGGTAATTTCTGCCCTTATATAACTATAGATCTATAAAAAAATGAAAGTACTTAATACCAGTAATAGGAAAACCTAACCTTACTTCATTGAAGTATGGATTATCATTAGCTTATGATACATTAAAAAACATATATATGTGTTTTTAATATAATATTTATTATATTATTAACTCTACTACTCTCCTCTCCTTTGCTGGTTGACCATTTCTATTATTCTATATTCTATTAACTGGTATTTTTAACTACTGTCACTGTTTTGTAACTTCAGAGTTCAGTTTACTTAAACTTAATTCAAACAATAAATGCATTTAAAAAGTCATCAGGAGAATAAGGTTCCGACTCAAATCAAATAGTCTTAGAAACAAAGCCTCTTGTCTGTTGACCACAGGGACATAATTTTTGTCAAAATAGAGATAACATCTAAGCCTCAGTTGTCTTTCACTTGAGGCCCAGAGAAGCAGCAAGACCAGCCAGGGTAATCTTGGAAGTAGCTGTGATGACTAATTACCCCCTACCCTAGAACCGAAAAAAATCCCTGGAACCACAACCCTGAAAGGAAATACCTGAAAAGCTGATGAATATTCGGTTGAGGTCTTTTCCTGGGACCTCCCCTAAAATTCCTGCCCTAAAAGCCCTTAAAACCCTTAGCATAAAGGACCCAGAGCATTCTTGTTTTCTCTCTCTTCTCTAGCATGGTTGTGCCTTACCCCATTCCCTTCTTTTCCTAGAGCATGAATATCCTTGGCTTTCTTCTAAGTTCCAAGGTCCCTTCTTTTGCCTCTGTAACTTGTTTCCTGAGGCCATATACAGGTCAGCTAGTTCACTTCTTTCTATCTTTGTGACTTTCTAAATAAAACTTTTGCTTGTATTTGAGCCTTGACTCTGAATTCTTCCTTAGCCATAACTCAAGTACTGAGGTTGGTGAATTGAGGTCCAGTCGCTGGTAACATTCTGGTGTTGTTTCATTGCTACCAAGATAAGAGCAGATTTTGAGAAAAATGAAATGACTTGCCCAAAATTAATTATCTCATAAGTGCTCACTCCTAAGGACAAAAGTTCTGATGCTGTTACTGCAAATTCATTATTCTCTCTATAAAATCATAACTATTGAAGCTAGGTATTTGGAATTTAAGGAATCAATGGGAACAGCAAGTTTAATGACAAAGTTTTCAACAACAAATATTAATTTAATATTAATTTCAGCATAACTGGGGAATATTGTAAGATTCAGAACTTTCTACAATTCAAAAAAAATTAAATTCTCCTTTACAGAAGAAATGCCAAGGTCTGTCATAGACTTTTAGCCCATTCCTCTGCCTGATTTATTTGTATTCAACTTATTTGCTATTTACATTAATAATTTATTATTTGTTGCTGTCATGAAATAGGTAAAGAGAAATGAAGTCAATTTGAATCAGTTTGATAGAGTTATTTTCTAAAAAACAAACACTATTTTGCAACAGCATAAATTCACAGCTTATTCAGCTCTTCTCAATGAGATGGGGTTGGAGGGTGAAGTAACTGTTAGTGAAGGGAAAGACAAAATCTATTTTACAAGCAACACTTAAATTGTTATGTGTAGTTAAATAATTAAACCCTCCCTATTTCTTTCAAATAGAGACTGCAGGAGACCCTGGGAGTGGGGGAGGTTTCTAAGAGAGGTTAGAGGGAAAAGGATGTGTTGGAGAGAGAGAAACAACCACTAATTACATTTTAAAATATGTGACAAAGGGGGTACATTAATTCAAAAAATACAAGCTAACAAACTAAGCCATAATAAAATAGGAATAAAAAGGTTGTCATTTCAAAGATATTTTACTCTGAACAGTTTTTAAGGACATAATTACTGCCTTCCTTAAAAAACACAGAAAAAAACAAAAGTCCCCAATTTCAACATCTTTCTTAGCAATCTTCACTAAAGGGGTAAATACTAATAGGGATTTAGTAATCAACTTACTTTCCAGACTTTTCCAGGATTATATAGTTGCTTTATAAAATTTATATACATTTCAAAATCATTGTGTATATGTATATAGATATGTATAGATCATATATATATTTCTATGGATAAACATAGATGTAATTTTATTTACTTTTACATGTCTGTATGTACATTTATGTATATCTATTTAACTAAATCTACTTATTGATTTAAACTTTTAAAAACTATATATGCCTGATGGTATACTGCCTTAAATCCTACTTTCTTTAATTCAGAATGGTTTTCTTAGTTCTTCTAATAGAAAACTTACTCTTAAAATTATTCAAAAGAACTTCTTTTGCATCTTTATTATTGTACTTGTACTAGGATGTTGGTTGGAATTTTGGGATACTGTTATACTTTCAGCTAAGGTCTGCAGACAAAAAATTAAAATTACAAAATAACTTACCTTTTATGTTCCAAGACCCCCTAATTATGGGGCACAGCCTACTTTTCAAAGGGCTTACTGTGAGGTGACAGATCAGGGAGTTGGCTCTAGCACACACTTCCTACAAACCCCCTGTCCCTGTGCCCCAACTTATGCTAGTTGACAGAGGGTAAAGGAAAGAGGAAAATGACTTTTGGGAAAAGAAATGGGATGCTTCCCAAATTCATAGTATTGGAGGGAGGGTACTTCAAGAGAATCGCTCAGAGCAATTCCGGACCTTACGAGAAGACAGCATTCTGTTTCTCAGTAGAAGTCTAATTAGGCAGTGTCCTTATCTCTTTGTGTTGGTTGGTTCCTTTGCACAAAAGCAAGGAGAATGAGAATGCCTGGGGCCTGAAAACGTGTATGTCTTGGAGGAAAAAGGCAGTTAAGCCTGCTACCAGACTTATTTCTAGTTCCAGTAAAGGAAGGAAGTTTGCTCCTGTGCACCTTTGGATCTGAGAGTTATTTTAGGAGGACACTAGAATCATGGGCTACCATCTTCCTGGGAGACACAGGCACTGAAGGAGGAGGCACAAGGAGAAGATAGATCTTCCAGAAGCAGTAGCAGAGGCCTCATATTCTGAAGGGAACTGAGTGGAGGTGAGCTCCTTTTATGAGGACAGTTTGGGAGTTGCCACTCATTTTCATTTAAGTCACAATTTGCTGGACATTCGTTTTGGATAACGAAGAAGAATTTATCCTTAAACATTGCCTAAGAAGATGCTTACTCTTTTCCTTCATTTAACAGAGAAGGCTAGGGACAAATGGTCTCTAAGGGGGAGCCTGCATCCCACTTTCTTCATACCTTCTGCTCTAAGTCATTAGAGCTTTAACACCAGCCTGCAGTGAGAAAACGGGAGATGTGGGTGGACCTTGGAATTTCAGTGTGGTAATTGTTGGGGCTGGGGGTATATGGGCACTAAAATGTAGTGTAAAATAAAAGATTAAAATAAAATAAAATAAATGTACTGGGATTAGAATGAAACACTCAAATAAGAAACTAACTCAAAATGGCTAACAATTTATGAAATCTGAGGAAAACGCCATTAAAAGAGTTGTTGCCAAAGTGGCAGTCAGTATATAAAACCTGGGAGAAAGATAGTGATGGGAAATTAAAAGCACTTCACTACCATACTCCAAATAGTACAACTTTTTTAATAAACTTATTTTGTAATATTTATATGGTATATTTTATTATGCTTATTTGCTTATATATCTAGTGCCTCCCATAAGATTGTAAACTTTTTGAGGTCAGGAATTAGACTTTGTAAAATTTTATCTCCATAGAACCTAAAAAGTAAGTTTACAGTTGTAATACAAATAAATAATACAATAATAAACAATAATATAAGAATAAACTCTGTTATGTGTATTCACAACTATAAACCTATTTTTGCCCACCCCTGTATATTTATGTATAAAAAGTGTTCAATGTATATTTGTGGATTAGAAATAAAGAATTAAGACCTAATAATTAGAAACTAAATTATTAAAGAGAGTAAAATACAGGAGTAGAAATAGATAGATTATATAATCCTTTTTCTTTTCTATATTTTTTTGTGAAAGGGGTAGCAGACTTTAAAGAGCAGATATGCAGATATCACCCTGGCTGGTGTGACTCAGTGGACTGAGTAACAGGCCTGTGAACTGAAAGGTCACCAGTTCAACTCCCGGTCAAGGCACATGCCTGGGTTGTGGGCCAGGTCCCTGGTTTGTGGTGTGCAAGATGCAACCAAACTATATTCCTCTTGCATGTCAGTGATTCTCTGCCCCTCTTTCTCCTTCTCTTCTCTTCTCTCTAAACATAAATAAATCTTTTAAAAAATTTAAAAAGTAAATAAGCAGGTCTGACTGCCACCATTCAAAGCAACAGAAACCTACTAAAAAGATTAAGAATCAGGCATTTGTAATCATTTGGGCAAGAGTTTAAGTCCCAGTTCTGCTACTTCTTAGCTATGTGGTCTTAAACAAGTCACCTCATTCATTATAAAAGAGTCAAGTCACTCCAGGTAGACAGAAATCTCTATTTTTTTCTCCCAGGTATAAAATTTTACGAATCCATGAAAATTAATATGCAGCAAAAAGTAGCTGAATGAGTGGCCTCAGTCATAGGATAATCTTACCCAATGGTTCTGCTAGGCACGTGTCTATTGCATGTAGAGAAGCTACAAACATTATTCTTTCTAATATTAAGTTTGATTCATTTGGGTTAAGAGCAGAATGTAACAGCTTTCCCTGGCTAAGTCTTCTATGCAGCATTCTTTATTTTATAGTCTAGGTTTTTTAATTTTTTTAAAAATTGTAAGATTCTGCAAGTTTAGACTTATATTAAGAAATTAAATGCAAACCATGTAGGTTCAGCCTCATTCCTAACACAAGCAATGCCAGGTAATTTAGTCAAAGGAACATGTCTCATCTTTGTATTCTGAGTGCATCTTCTTCTGTCTGTGTTGATGACACTAGACACAGCAAAGCATAAACACTATAATCTAAAATTAGTAGGGAACATCATTCTACAATAAGGAAAAAAAAAACAACAGAGCCTCATTTACACCACAGAAACAGACAGCTAGATTTGGCCAATTGCTGGACAGTTAAAACAAACTTTTAACTATTAAAAAATAAGTAATTGGAAAAATAAATTATTATACTTCAATAACAGTCCAATGCTGACACTAATCCTTAGCAATTAATTCATCAAAATGATATAAAAAGTGAAGTTTACAATATAAATAGAATTAGAAGAGTAAAGGGAATTTCTGAAAACATTGCAAGTCATTCCCCAACCCCCAATAAAAAAGATATTAGGAACAAATTAACATTTTGACAAAAATGTTGGATTGCAAGCCTCAGTTTTTGCTTTGACATGCCCTTTGTTATCACTGGAGTTCCACAACCACTGAATGGTCCTTAAACCTGACCACACAGGTTTCAGCAGCAGGCTCACAGGGGCGTCTGCTCCACTGGAAATGAGGCAGTTGGATAGGTGTAGATACAGATGAAAATATAAATGTGGCACTATGAGAAACAAGAAAGTTGTGGAAGATTTCCAGAAGATGTGATTTTGAATAAGGTGTTGATGAATGAGAAGGAATGGGTAGGCTTAAAGGAAGAAAACATTTCTTGGAGAGGGAAGAAGAGCTAAGAAACAGAGGATGTCCTTGGGATACATAACCAGTTCGAAAGGTATGGGTGAAAAAGATGAAAATAGAAAGAAAGGTTATGGTCAGTGGGCAAATTCTGCTGAGAATTTTGAGCTTATTCCATAGACTGTTAAGAACTACCAAAGATCTCATCAACTATAGGTGGATGGAAGAAAAAATATCCTTTTATCCTCCAAGGTTCTGTGGCTGAGCCTAAAAATTAAACTGACATAAAACATATTAACAGGAAAAATTGTACACATTTTATTTAAAAATTTTATGTGCACATGGAAGTCTTCAAAGGAAAACAAAGACCCAAAGAAGCTGTGAGGCCCAGAAAGTTATATACCTATTTAAACAAAGAGCAATAAATTGTGGGGATGTGATAAGACAAAAGAGTTTGGGCCAGGGCAATAAATTGTGGACCAGTGACTAGGAAATATATGGGGGAAACTAGTGAAAGAGAGGGGATATTTTAGTAGGTTTATTTGTAGAGATTAACTCCCAGTCTCTTGTGATAACAATGTTCTGTTCCTCACACAGTGAGAGTATCTTTCTTATGGGAAATCTCATGACCTGCTTTTAATTAGAAAGGGGTGGTCATAGGATCCTTTTTATATCTGCAATTTCTTAGGTGCCTTCATCTTAAATTATTCAATATGTCAAAACAACATATTTTGGGGTAACATGTTCTGAACCCCTCTAAACTATTCTCAAATATGCATTATTTCAAAATAAGACATATATTAATTCCTTCATTGCTACTGCCTATAGGAAGTAAAGGTGAAGTTCAAAGAGATAAAGGAAGATATAATTTATTTAAAGCCATCAAAAGTGAGAAGTACCTCACCCTTCCTTAACAGATATTTCTGCCCCACTTCCTGAGCACAATCTGGTTTATGCAAACCTATCTGTTTTCTAAAAAAATACTAATGATTATAAATGCTTCCTGTAGGTTACAGGTTACCAGCATCTTGTGCATAGTTAAAGGATGAGGCACCATGAACTTGGAACAGGAGGGGATCTCTTACCCAAATTGCAGACACATTTTTGCGTAAGATGGTCTGCTTGTCATTTAGGAAGTCCATTTTCTTTAAGAATATTCTCAGAATAATTTGCATTGTCTTCTCTAGTGCAAATCATTAGCATAAATACACATTTATGCCACCCCTACCCCCCTGCAAACAACCATTCACCAACACATACTAGGTCGAAATTTGGAGTCTGCATGGTTGTTACCTTTTTCCAATTACCTAATTGTCTCTGAAGAAGAAAACACTTCATCTAAATTTGAACCTGTGGAGTGTAAGCAGATCTTAATATTTTATTTTATTATTACTTATTTAAAGGATGCTAGATATTACCAGCTAGCAGTCACCTGAACAAAAGCAGCTTCGAGTGTGTGGTAAAAATATCTAGAATATTACAGAATGATGTTGTGTATCAAACTAGTATGTGCTAAAACTCTGCCTATGTATGTATTAGAAACCTAGGCTGATTATCCTAAAATTGCTGTGAGTATTAAAGTATGTAAAAACATCTAATATGATCACTGATAAATAATAGCTAGTAAATAAGTGTTCATTTCTTTGCTTTCTTGATATTGCTGACATAATCTATTATATAGTTAAAATAAATTTCCTTTACTTTCACATATCAGAGCTTCATATTTGTGACATTGTCCACTTTCTTTTTTTCTTCTGTAATATGAAACTAGTTTCCTTTTTTGCTGCTTTGTTCATTTCTATATCCTTAGCACCCAGAACCAAGACTGGTATGTTGTTGTTCAATAAATAAATATTTGTTGAGCAAATGTAAGAATAGTCTCAAGTATAAAAATTGCTTGCTACTTTTGAAGTCTCAAACTGCTTACAAATGGGATCTCCTAGAACACTGAGGGCTTAAAGGGACAAAAAAAAGAAAAGAAAAAGAGGACAAAATGTCTAGAATTCAATATGGCTCTAGCATAGAGAGAACACAGTATAATTTTATTTTTAAAAATTCTCAACCTCCTGGCTGATGTAGCTCAGTGGATTGAGCTCGGGCTGCAAACCATAGCATTGCAGGTTCGATTCCCAGTCAGGGCACATGCCTGGGTTGCAGGCCACGGCCCCCAGCAACTGCACATTGATGTTTCTCTCTCTTTCTCCCTCCCTTTCCTCTCTAAAAATAAATAAATAAAATCTTTTAAAAAAATTCTCAACCTTATTCATTAACCTTGTTTTGATGCCTTATGTACCTTTTATCTTTTGTTAAAAAAAATGAGGTAGGGAGAAGGTCATTGGTAATATTAACTTTAATGCCAGAAATATCTGAGCAACTAGAAGACTTAAGCAATGGATTAGAACAGTGGTAATAAAAACATTAAGTGTGATCATATCAAAGAGTGTGTATATGTGTATTTGACTATTTGAACAATCAATTTGTTAATTATTTAATCACCCAGTTGCTTTACCATTAGAAAGAGGGAATTCATTCTTATTCATCTTTTCCAGATTAAAAACCATCATGTTTTATAATATAACCAACAAAATATGAACACATAATAAAATAACTTTCACGGCAGTAGTTTTGTCTGGTCAAAAGATATAACCTAAAAAAGAGTTAATTCTAAAAGCTCAAAAACCATTATATTTGATTTTAGAGTGGATTTCTGTACATACTGCATATGAATGGGTGTAGAGTTAAGTACATAACTTCCCACTGTGTTAATGGGAACTCTAAGTACCAGTTCCCACAGTGTGGGGATTACAAGATACTTTCATGTAGAGTACTTGTGCTATTTTGAATGTTAGCTACATTGTGGGATAACCAGTTAGGAGGCCAAATAGTGTAAAGCTGTAGGATGGAAAGAGGAGATTTAAAATGAAATGAGGAATTGTGAAACACAGATGAGTGGATGGATTAGATAACATTGGATGTTCAACAACATATTGAGTAAATGACATTTAGTGTCTGAAGAAGATAACACATCTTTATTTCTAAAAAGTAGATTAGACCAACTAAACTTTGTTCGTCTATCGTTAGCTAAGAATGATATTTGTAGCTATACAAATTGAAATCAATTTTTTTCATTCTTTAAGATATTAGGTCATTAATAGAAAATGGAGGAGAAAAATCCTTATGATATATTCGAGAGATCTATTGATGGCCTACTATGTGTTACAATGCCTTCTAGGAATTTACAAATTGAAAATTCTGCCTAATGATGAAATGCCATGCTCCCTAGTAAGAAGTGTTTTTTTTTTTTTTTTTTTTGCTAAGAATACCTCAGGGTAGCACACAGTCCCTCCATAGAGTGCTCTGCAACTTAATTAGAAGGTCCTATGCTTTGCATGGAAACAGCTCCTGTGTGGGCATTTACTATTTTCATCAGGGCCAAGAGAGATTATTTATCTAAATTAATTGAATTCTAGGGACAGTGATAAGCTGCTTGGCCAGGCTTTCAAAGGATGGAAGACATTCTCCAGGCTTTCGAGCCACAGGGAGTTTTGGGAAGCATTGATGCAGTACCTCTGTACCCTGTCTGCCTTGTTGTTACTTCTTTTTGATGCTCTAGTACTTCTTATTCTCAAGTCTCAACATGAACCACTTCCTTTCACTACCAGTTCCTTCAGCAAATCCCAAACCAGAAGTCATTGTCACAGTATCTATTTCCTTGCTCCCAGAAACACTCCCCCAAACCATATTCAATCCATCTCAGGTCAGGTTTGCCTTCTAAATACTTTTCATTTTGATTAAGTCCCATTGTTTATTCTTTCCTTTATGTCCCTTGCTCTAAGGAACATTATCAGTTAAAATATTGGTGTGTAGAATATCTGAGATTTTCCTGCCTATGTTCTCCTCTAGGATTTTTATGGTTTTACAACATATTTAAGTCTTTTATCCATCTTGAGCTTATTTTTGTGTATATGGTAATTGGTTGAGTTTCATTTTTTCTGCATGTAGCCATCCAGATCCCTGAATGCCATTTTTTGAAGAGGCTATTTTTACTCCATTTTATGCCCTTGCCCTCTTTGTTGAATATAATTGACCATGGGACTGCCTTTTCACCTGGCAATTCCACCACTGGGATTATACCCCAAGAATCCAGAACACCAATTCAAAAGAACTGTTGTACCCCATTATTCATAGCAGCACAATTTACCACAGCCAAGTGCTAGAAATAACCTAAGTGCTCATCAGTAAATTAGTGAATCAAAAAACGGTGGTACATTTATATAATGGAATACTACGCAGCAGAAAGAAAGAAGGAACTCCTATGCTTTGCAACAGCATGAGTGGAACTGGAGAGCATTGTGCTAAGTGAAATAAGCCAGGCAGTGAAAGACAACTACCATATGATCTGACCTATAAGTGGAACCTAATCAGCAAAACAAACAAGTGAGCAAAATATAACCAGAAACGTGGAAATAAAGAACAAACTGACAGTAACCAGAGGGCAGGGTAGAGGGGGATAATGAGGAAAGAAGGGGGAGGGTCATCAAGGAACATGTACAGAGGACACAGGGACAAAGACAATGGGGCTGGGAGGGGAATTAAATGTGACAGGTAGGGTGGATTAGGTCAGGGGGGAGTAATTGGGGGAAGATGGGGACAACTGTAATTGAACAATAAAAATAAATAAATAATTACCTGTCATTCCACTTCTCTACATTTTCACCACCAATAATCAAGTCAAAGTAGTATCATCTCTCACTTGGAAAAAAAATCTCATTTTTCTTTCCTTATTTACTTTCTGTCCAATTTACAGAAGGAGTGGTAATTCTGGGACTCCCCATTGTTCTATGGTTCTTCATCATCCAGCTATAGTATGTTTTTCACAAGTTCCTTACTCTGTCTGAAACACTTCTTTGTCTGCTTCTTACTCACTGAGATGTTCTTTATTTCCTTGGTCTCTGCTTGAGCTTCCTTAGGAAAACCTTTCTAGAAATCACATTTTCCTAGTAAAGACTTTCTAAGATGGTATAGGACATCTTCACATAAGTAATTTGTTATTTGTCTCTGCAGTTTATTAATGTCTGCAGCAGACATTTCAGCCAATTCTCAATGTCCATATCATCTAAAAACAGTCTAAGCCAATTACAAGTTCTTCCCACTTTCCCAATGATGGATGCAAGGATATCTGTGCACCTTCAATATAGACAATGAGATGCAAGAAATCTAATGGAGAATTCTGGCAAACTTGTCTCCACTTCTGTGACAGAGACGAGAGGAGAGACAGTCCTCTTTTTTCCCTGGACATTTTGAGTTTGGATCTAGTTTGAAACTCTCTCTGAAAGTTCAGGAGACAAATTGTAACCTGCCTGAGGATAAGCTATCACCAAAAATGGCAGAGTAAAGAGAGAGAGTTTCTGGATATTTAATTACGTCACGGGGCCATTTAATCATTTAAACTCAAATCCTTTCCTGCATCTACACTGAGTTTTATGATTTAATAATTTCCTAATTATTAAACCACTTTGTTTGGAGTCTCTAAGGTCCAAAAGCCATGACTGTTTTTACTCATTATTTCAACACTAGAATCCAGCTCAGTGTCTGCTATATTATTTTTGCTCATTAAATTTTTTTTTTGAAAGTATGGATAGGTAGATGAATGAATACCAAAATTTTTCTGAAACAACTCAAGGGATACTGATTTTTGCCTTCTTGCTTCTGTCTATTCTTATCCATGTGAACAGTTGTTTCTCAAAAGGCAGTTTCACTCTGTTCATTTCCCTATGAGCAGCCTGTGTTTATCTCATCCATTTGAAATATGACATACTAGGCAAAATCCCTTTGCTAGTCTCTGGCCAGATAGAGAATAATAGATACATTATTTCTCTCACTCTATAAAGATCAGTGTTTTATAAATGAAATTATGCAAGAAAATTATTGTGAAGCTTTCAAAAAATATATGTACATTGTGCAGTATCCTTCCAAATTCTGGGGTGATAGATCAGGTGTGGTTTGTACACAGGCATTTTACTTTTTCAGTGCTCTATCAAGTAACCCTAGTATGCTTCCAAGAATTAGATCCAGTGTTCTATATACTAAAATTCTGTTCATTCAACTTAAATTTGCATTCAAACTTAAGAGCTACTTATATTCATCCTAAATTTATTAGAGCTTAGAGAAAGAACCTCACTGTTTCTCCAAGAAACAACAGGTTGCAGAGCAAAGAGAAATAGGCTTTGTCCTTTAGAGTGTGAGGAATCAATCATGGCTTCACGACAGGAGCCTCGAAGAAGGTAACATGTTTGATTATAAGGACCAAGACATTTATGTTATTTGTTTCCTCTTTTTTTGGTAACTGAACCTTGATTTCTTCTTAGAGACCTGTCCCAACACTCTCAGTCCATGGGTATGAGTAGAGATAACCAAACCTTGATCCAAGGGCACTAATATAGTGTTTGTCAAAATAAATCACTGCACCCTATTTCTTTCTCCAGAATGATGGGTTTAATGAGGTGCATGTGGCCTAAGTATAGTGAATGGAGTGTACTATGAACTGTGCTAGGAATGCTCAAACAGTGGCTGGCACTGTTTCCTGCAGTTTTTGAAGCTGAGCTAATGTGAGATTCCAGGGCATGTGCAGCTATTTTATGAATTTAGGGCAGAAAGCCTATCTACAAGCAATGAGGCAGAACTGAGACCATGAGAGAGGAATAAAAGTCCAATGACATTGTTTTTAATCTCTATATTCTGCCATGCCCGAAGCCTTTGTACTTTTCATTTAGTTGAAGCAATAAATCACTGTTTCACTTGAGACAGTTTAGATCAGGTTTTCTGTTACTTGAAGCAGAGTCATAACTTGTCATAATTCAAGTAATGAAGAAGGGCTTTTAAAGTTATTAAACATATTCACACACAAGGTGAGTCCTCAGGAGGTATCAAGCTTCTAGCCATTGAAAAGTTCTTATTCCAGAATTAGGCAAATACTTGAATGGGGTGGTTTAAAATGGACCAAGCATCAGAATGGTGATTGGTCTTGATGACATTTATGGGGCTGGGAAACGGGGTGATTCAAAGGCAGCAATAAGTCAAAAAGGAGCAAATCTTAAGGGGATGTCCTTTGGCCCTGGGCCATCTGTCTGGTCCTGCCACTGCTAAGAGGCTGTTGTAAATTATGGGTACTTAGGGCAAGTACATTATATGCCTGGCACTGCTGGCATGAAGTGATTTGAATTGACTGATCTGGTCTGAGTCAACTTAAGATCAAATTCAACTGGCTCACTGCCAAAAGAAAAGCTCTACGTGCCTAACAGGATGTGATGCTTCACACATTCAATGCTGGATCAGCAGAAATCACTAATGATTTTGGCAGCGAACCTGTTCTGTGCGGGTAATAACAAGCACTATAGCTTTAAATAGCTTGGTGGAAAAATGCAATGGGGCAGAAGGGAATTGCAATAGGCTCCCTGAACTATTCTGTTGATGTTACTAAGCAAATATAGCTCCTTGAGTTGTTTTTGTTTCATCAAAATCATGATACTCCTGAGTGTTGGTAAGGAAATATCAGGTAATGAGAATGCGGTGTACATGCCTTTTATCAGCTGAAAATCTTTAATTGTAATTGCAGCATGTAATGGTTTAAGTTAGTTGTCTAAGTGACAGGATAGGCTCACATCCTTCCTAGTGTGTTGCAGAAAAAGAAAATAAAAGATCATTATGTTTCTATAAACTTTTTTTCAAGTAAGATGACAGGCAGACAAACATGGGAAAGGGATTCATTTTTAACCCCATGAACCGAGTAGCTTCACAACTAGAAATGATAAGAGAATAGATTACATTAATACTGAGATAAGCATGGGTTCTAAAAATAACATGAACAAAGGTAAATAATAAGCACCAGATTTTAAATAACTCCAGGAACTACCTAAATATAGCATTTGCTTCCTGAATCCTAGACACAATCTTGCAAGACAGGTATTATTATCCCTGTTTTACACATGGATAACTAGGACTCAGAGAACCAAAGTGATGCACTTCGGGTCACATAACTAGTATGCTGTAGGAGCACACTGTAATTTGCTTTAGAACAGTGATTTTCAACTGGTGTGCCACGAGAATTTTTAAAACATGCAACACCTATTTAGTCAGGGGCACTAACCTCTTTTCCCTTAGATTGTCAAATAAAAAACTGACAACAGATAAGACAACAATAGCCATTCAGTGTGAATGAATCAAAATTATATCTATTTTTGTCAGATTGGAGATATATGTGTGTGTGTGTGTGTGTGTGTGTGTTGTGTGTGTGGTGCAGAATTTTAGTAATTACTTTATGTGTGCCATGAGATGAAAAAGGTTGAAAATCACTGCTCTAGGACAAAATCTGAGACTTTGAGACCTCAAAGTCCATTATTTTGTTCCTAGAATAAACTGCCTTGTCCTGTCTTCAAACCTTTAGAATGCTAGTTCTCAAATTTCTGTATCAATACGAATTATAGAGAAACTTACTAAAATGTGAGATCCCATGAGAGAGATCTCAGCTGCTAGTTTATGGAAGAAGCTAATAAATTTATAATTTTATACTAATTCCTCTGGGGATTTTGAGATAGGCATTCCTCAGGCTACATAGTGTAGAATGCCTGATGCAGACCTGTGTGTGACAGAATTCTGGAGACTTTATACAGGCACATCACACAATGAGCATTCTAATGGTATCTTGACGATGAAGTGGAACATGTAAAACCACAAACTTATACTTAATCAGAACTAGTCACATAGAAGGCTCTAGGCTTTGTAGAGTCCCATTAAAAAAAGAACGATCACTAAAGTCAAATTGGATTTGTAACTCCAGGACTGTAAAGAAAACAGCTTTTTCATCTGTACTTGTCACAGTGGAGAGGATGCTATATAGAATGCACAGCTTGAATACAAGAAATATTTTTCTTCATAAAGGAAGAAAACGGTGCTCTAGGCAACTGTGGTTGATGGATGTGATAGCTGATCTTTTCTTTGCATTCTCGCCTTATAAAATTAATCCTGTCCTGTCTTTTAAACATATTATAGAAAATTGAAAGGAGAATAAAATTAACAACATCTATTTTTTCTAAAGTAAAAAGTTTGAAAAACTCTACTTCCTTTGTCTATCATGATATCACTGGAGCACTGCCAAATCAGGAGCTGTAAGTGATTGTTCTTACATAATAGTGCCTTTTAGTAAAAATATAAAGCTGCTTTTCCCAAAACTCACATCATGAGTTTCCAAACACAATAAGTGCTAGCTTTCTAAAATAGGTGTTTTATTTTGGAACCAATGTTGCCTTAATGTTAACCATTGTCTGCAAAGAAATTATCTCAGTGAAATATACATGCATTTCAATATTCTACAACTATTACCATTGTAAAAATTCTGTCTACTTAGCAATTCTGCTCAAATTATTAAATTTAACAAGAAGTTTATGTATTGCAAAGGTATGGTTTTTCAAAATGTTGGTCTCCCAAGGATTTTTTCCTAAATTAATGTATTTCACTTTATTTAAGATATATAAAAGTATTATTAATAGTTACTTTTAGTCATAAAAATGATCATGTAAATCTCCTTGGTATAACAGAAAATATGTATTGTAGGTGTCTTATTAAACCTTCCTGACACTTTGGATTTACCTTCTGTGGGAAAGGAGCAGGTTTTAAGTCATGAGGGATGGCTGAAGCTGGGAGGGAAAGAGGGAATCAGGGGAGAGCAAAGCTTTTGGTTTGGCTGGGTAGCAGTGTTAGTTGATTTAATACAGAAAAAAATCAAATATCAAATATGCTCATTCATGGTGCTGGTACAATCTCTGCCTCTACGCTTAAGTGTTTCTACTCCCAGAATTATCGTTTTCAAATTAGTTTGTCTGAATACAGATTTATAAGCCAGCTAAAACAACCTGCTATATCTTGTATTACAGTTGTGGAGCAGTGGAGTAGTGGAAATAATGAATATAGTTTTCTGTGAAAGGTTCAAATTGATTTTTCCAGTGTGAGAGCTTGGATGCATTACTTCATTGAATTTTACTCACCTGTAAAATGGGGATAATTCTTAGCACCTCTGAGAGAAAAAAAAACAATATAAAATTTGAGACTATTAAAAAAAAATTGGGAAGGCTAATTAAGCATTCATCTTACTTATTTGAATTATAAAAATTATCAGGTTTCACTACATGTATATTTTTATTTCCTTATATGAAATATCAAATAATCAAAACATTTGTCATTAACTTTTAGTATTTTAGCTTAAGAATGTAAGCTATAATATATTCTATCTAATATATATTTTGGTATCTTTGAAAGGTGCTATAAAAAGTATAAACTTTAGAATCAGACCCATCCAGACTCCCTATTTTCTGGCCTTTTTCTAATTGTTATTTTCTTTCCTTTTTATTTTTTTCATTTCCTCCTCTGCACAATTGAAAACTATATTCTCTACAATGCCTAATATTTTAATGTTAGTCTTTTCTAGTTTAACACTCATATTTTTGTCTTTTTCTGGACAATATGAAGAAAACAGTATTTTAATGCCAAGTACATCCCATCAAAATCACATGCACATTTTGTACAGTATTTTTTTGCCTCAAATGTCTACTATATTTTTATTTATTTATTGTATTTCTTCCACTGCCTTTTAGCTGCCTTATAGTCCCCTTTTCCCAGCAATCGCCACTATGTTGGTCATGTCCTTTTACTGTTTCGCTTGGTCCCTCTACTCCCTAAACTCCCGCCTCCCAGCTGTCATCCTGCTCTCTATCTATGAGTTTGTCTCTATTTTGCTTGTTAGTTCAGTTTGTTCATTAGATTCCAAATGTAAGTGATATCATGTGGCATCTGTCTTTCTCTAACTGGCTTATTTCATTTAGCATAATGTTCTCCAGTCCATCCATGTTATTGCAAAGGGTAAAACTGTCTTCTTTTTTATGGTTGACTAATATTCCCTTGTGTAAATGCCCTGCTTTGTCTACTCATCTACTGATAGACACTCGAGCTGCTTCCATATCTTGGTGATTGTACATAGCATGCAATGAACAGAGGGGTGCTTATGTTCTCTTGATTTCTGTTTTGAGTTTCTTCTCATAAATTCACTGATGTGGGATTGGTGGGTCAAAAAGCGGACCATATTTAATTTTTTGAGTTATCTCCATATAGCTTTCCACAGTGGCTGCACCATCCCACACATCTATATTCCCAGTAGCAGAGCAAAAGTGTTCCCCTTTCTCTACATCCTTGCCAGCACTTGTTTGTTAATTTAGTGATGGTAGCCATTTGGATGGGTGGAAAATAATATCTAATGCTCGTTTTAATTTGCATTTCTTTGATGACTAGTGACATTGAGTGTTTTTCCATATGTCTATTGACCATCTATATGTCCTCTTTGGAGAAGTATCTATTCAAGTCCTTTGTCAATTTTCTAATTCGATTGTTTGTATTTTTGGTATTGAGTTTTATGCATTCTTTATAAATTTTGAATATTAATCCCTTACCAGTGAATATGTTCTCCCATTCCATGGGTTTTTCTTTTATTTTGTTGATGGTTTATTTGCTATGCAAAAACTTTTTAGTTTGATGTAGTCCCCTTTGTTGATTTTTTCTTTTGTTTCTTTTGCCTTAGGAGATATATCAGTAAAAATACTTCTATGAGCAATGTCTGAGATTTTACTGCCTATGTTTTCTCCTGGGATTCTTACAGTTTCAGGTCTAATATTTAAGTCTTTAATCCATTTTGAATTTATTACTATTTGTAGTGTAAGAAAGTGGTTAGTTTCACTTTTCTGCACATATTTGTACTATTTTCTCAACAACATTTATTAAATAAGCTACTTCAGCCAATTGTATGTGTTTTTGAAAGCTACACTAACATCTCCCAGGATGAAACTGTAATTACAACTAACTTAAAGAAAAATCATACTGGACAACTAACTGAACACTAGCTGGAGAGAAGCCTTATAACCAAGGACATAGGGAAGAAACAATATCACCACAATAAGACTGGTAGGGAGTGTGGAGAAGGCACTGCAGGGCTGGCTTGGATCCCACAGGTCCCAGATGAAGACACTAGGGATATTTCAGAGTCTGGGGTGTTCCCTGAGAAGTGTGGGGTCTAACCCCAAACTGGGTTCCACAGACTATAGCACTAGGACTAGGAAAGGAATCCAAATAACATCTGGCTGTGAAAAGCAGTGGGGTTTCTGTCTGACACCTAGAAATGCAGAGAAAGTTTTAAAGGGCCAACACAGAAAGTTTCATCTGGAGCCACCTACCCTGTATTCTGGCAAAGGGAGAGTAGGGTGCACTAAAGACATGTGAGGAAAGTCTGGGGTTGATGGCTCTGGGGAGAGAACTGAAGAAACAGATGCCAGGATCCCTATGCTGAGTCATTCCTCATACTGCAGAAACCATCTTCTTCAGGCAGAGCACTCCACTCCGAATGGCATCAGCCTGAGGGGAGCAATAACCATACCACAGGAATCACTCTTGCCCTACCCTGTGGAGCTCAAGCCAGGCTACTGAGTACAGCTGGATGTTGTTATTCAGTGATTAAGTCTAATAGCAAAGGCTGATCTTTGGGAGCTTTGAGACTTGAGCAGACCCTCCCCTGGCCTGGTATATGGCCTGGTATATGGCCTGGTTCTTTCTGCACACAAACAGGCCCATCATAGAGAGTCACATGTTGTGGACTGCTCATAGCTCCAAACAGATTGACCAGAGCCAGTCATAAGCAGCATCTGACAAAGGCCTACATCAGAGTCTATGCAGATCTACCTAATACATGGAAACCAATACAAGGATGCAGCCAAAATGGGAGACAAAGTAACAGGCCCCAACTAAAAGAATAAGAGAATTCTCCAGAAGAAGAGCTAGATGAAATGGAGGCAACCAATTTATCAGACAGAGAGTTTAAAGCAATCATTATAAGGACACTCAACAGTATAAAAAAAGACATAGAAACCATAAATAAGGACCAGTCAGAAATAAAGAATGTGATACCTGAAATAAATAATACCCTGAAAGGAATAAATAGTAGGTTAGATGAAGTAGAGGATCAAATCAGTAATTTGGAATCCAAGGTAGAAAAAAACAAATTTCAAAAAGTGAGGAGAGCTGAAGAAACCTTTGGGACAACATAAAAAGTAGCAACAACCACATCTTAGGAACGCCATCAGGAGAAGAGAGTGAGCAAGGGATCAAGAACCTATTTGAAGAAATAATGACCAAAAACTTCCCTAGTCTGATGAAGGAAAAAGACACACAAATCCAGGAAACATAGAGGGTCTCAAATAAGATAGACCTGATGAGGCCTACAACAAGACACATCATAGTTAAAATTGCAAAGCTTAAAACAGGGGAGAATCCTAAAAGCTGAAAAAAAAAAGCAGATAGTTAACTACAAGGGAGTTCTTATTTGCCTGTCATTTAATTTCTCAGTGGAAATGTTTCAGGCCAGAAGGGATTGGTATGAAATATTCACAATAATTAAAAGGCAAAGAGCTACAACCAAGGCTACTTTACCCAGTAAGGCTATCACTTAAAACTGAAGGACAAATAAAAAGTTTCCTAGAGAAGAAAAAGCTAAAGGAGTTTGCTAATACCAAACCAGTACTATAACAAATGTTGAAGGGCTTGCTAGAAGAAGGAGAAAGAGAAGGAGAAGGAAGAGGAGGAGGAGGAGGAAGAGAGAGAAATAGGAAAAAAAATAAAATGGTAATAAATACACATGTATCAATAATTACCTTAAATGTAAATGGCGTAAATGTTCCTACCAAAAGTCATATGGCAGCTGAATGGATAAGAAAATAAGACCCATCTATGTGTTTTCTCCACGAAACCCACCTCAGATCAAAAGATACACACAGGCTAAAAGTAAAGGGACAGAAAAAGATATTTCATGCAAATGGAAAGGAAATAATAAGCTGGGGTAGCAATCCTTATATCTGACAAAATAAACTTTAAAGCCAAGGCTATAGTAAGAGACAAAGAAGGACACTACATAATCATAAAGAGAATAATACAACAAAAGGATACAACCCTAGGAGATACTTACACACCCCCCATAGGAGCACCTAAATATGTAAAGCAAATCTTGATGGACAGAAAG
Organism: Phyllostomus discolor; assembly: GCF_004126475.2. Classification (NCBI taxonomy): domain Eukaryota; kingdom Metazoa; phylum Chordata; class Mammalia; order Chiroptera; family Phyllostomidae; genus Phyllostomus; species Phyllostomus discolor. The sequence continues at coordinate 157,725,387 of NC_040905.2, read as the reverse complement.
GGAAAGTTTGACAAAAATACAATCCTAGTCAGAGATTTTAACATCCATTGACTTTAATGGATAGATCTTCCAGACAGAAAATCAACAAAAAAACAGTGGACTTAAATGACACACTAGATCAAATGGATTTAATTGATAGCTTTATAGTCTTTCATCCCAATGCAGCAGAATATATGTACTTTTCAAGTGCACATGGAACATTTTCTAGGATAGATCACATGTTAGGACACAGATCTCAACACATTTAAGAAGACTGAAATCATATCAAGCATCTTCTCTGACCACAATGCTATAAAACTAGAAATCAATCAAATCACAAGAAGAACACTGAAAAATACACAAAAACAAGAAAGCGCAACAACATTATTAAACAATGAATGAGTCAACAATGAGATTAAGGAAGAAATCAAAAGATACCTTGAAATAAATGACAATGAGGATGCAACAATCCAAAATTTGGAACACAGGAGAAGCAATCATAAGAGGGAAGTTCATAATATTACAGGCCTATCTCAAAAAAGAAAGCAAGAAAGCAAGAAGAAAGACAGAAAGAAGAAAGAAGAAAGAAAGAAAGAAAGAAAGAAAGAAAGAAAGAAAGAAAGAAAGAAAGAAAAAAAGAAAGAAGAAAGAAAGAAAAAAAGAAAGAGCTCAAATAAACAATCTAACTTTACACTTAAAGGAACGTGAAAAAGAACAAAAGAAACAAAGCCCAAAGTGACTAGAAGGAAGGAAATAATAAAGATCAGAGGAGAAATAAATGGAATATATGCTAAAAGAAACATTAGTAAAGACCAATGAATCTAAAAGCTGGTTCTTTGAAAAGATAAACAAGATTGACAACCCATTGACCTCATTCATCAAGAAAAAAAGAGAGAACACAAGTAAATAGAATCAGAAATGAAAGAGAGAAAATAACTGACATCAAAGAAGTGCAAAAAGTTGTAACAAAATATTATGAACTGTATGCCAACAAATTGGACATTCTGGACAAAATGGATAAATTCCTAGAAACATACAACCTTCAAAACCTACATCAGGAAGAATCAGAGAATCTGAATAGACAGATTACACTGAGTGAGACTGAAAGAGTAATCAAAAGACTCCCAACAAAAGAAAGCCCTGTACAGCATTTTTACCTACAGTGTTTCCTTCCTCATAAATGAAACATTGTTATTACCGCTGTTGGTATTAGTTTAGAATATAGTTCATGTTTATTTATATTTACAACCAATGTTTACAAATATCTCTACTTGCCAAGATACCTTTCATGTTAGCTCTTCCATCTAGATCATGTTCATTCTATCTAAATTACATGTTTAAAATTTCAGTTACAGAGGGGCTGTGGGTATTGAACTTCTTTTTGTTGATTTTTGCCTCTGTTCTTGAAAGAAAGTTTTACTGGGTCCTATTAGGACACAGATATCTAGGTTGACAACATTTGGTGTTTGTGTCCGCATGTCTGTGTGTCTGTTTTGCTCAGCACAATAAATTACAATTCTACTGTCTTCCAATTTCAACTGTTTGAAAGTATTCAAAGATCATTTACTAGAGTATCAGTCATCTGAAAGTGGCTTGTTTCTTCTGGCTACTCTTTAGAAATTTTCTTTTTATTTTCTTCTGATTTACTTATATGTCTGAACATGTGCATTATTTTTCTATTTATTGAGATCTACTTTGTTTGATTCTGCTTCCTTATTTTGAAGCCCAGGTTAAATGGGAAATTCTCCCAAGAACATTTAAGCTTACATTTGCCAGTCTCATATGCATACTACCTGTAGGAGACAACTTTAAATTATTTTTGGACATATGTATAATGTGAATGTTAGCCAAAATTAAAATTTGGTTTATCGTCACAAATTCTCAGTTAGAGACCTATCTTCCCCTTCACCCAAGGTCAAGGTCAAGGTCAATACATTAAGTTTTACTTACATGAACTTTCTGAGCAAAGGATTCATTTCTTGTTCACCCTCATTGTGAGAGTAGACCTTTAGTTTCCACTTTATATAGAACATTTCCTGTTAGCCTCCTCAACATGGGCAAACCCTAGATTTTATCTCCCATTTCACCAAAGAAATTTAAGCAGGTAGCTCACAGGAAGGGCTCCTGAAACCTTTAGTTGAAGGGTTTCTCTGACACACACTTCAGTTGTCAGGGCTCCTGGATTCCTTTCCTGTCCTCTGCACATCACTTCCATTGTTTCAGCACAAAATCAATTTTGTAATGATTTTTTACAAATATGTTTTAGACATAGTGCTCTCTTAACATATTCAAGTTTTTTTCCCTGCCAGTTGTGTCCTTCTAGTTATGAGAGTTGCATGTTGCTTTTCCTTATTGTCAGTATGTTGATTCTGAAAGAAGTTTGAGTTTTATGTGGTATTTATTTTTAACATATAAAGATACATATTTAATATATGTCTCTATATACTTATTATCCAAAATAATTTCCTTTTGACTTATATGAGTCTATGTACAAATCTCTTATAGAGGGTAATTATTAGGTAAAATATTGAAGTATAGATATTTATAAGCAGAAAAATATTTAGAAAGTGCCCTGGATGGTGTGGCTCAGTAGACTGAGCCCTGGCATGTAAACCAAAGGGTCTCCAGGTCAATTCCTAGTCAGGGCACATGCCTGGGTTGCAGGCCAAGTCCCCAGTAGGGCACACATTAGAGGTTACTGCACATTGATGTTTCTCTCCCTCTCTTTTTCCCCCTCTTCCACTCTAAAAATGAATAAATAAAATCTTTTTAAAAATTTAGAAAGCATGTAGACCTAACCACCTTCAGGCAGTGCAGAGACTTGCCTCATAGTACCAGTTAGGATGTGAATTCAGTATTGGCTGAATTGATTAACGAGGTCCCTTTCATGTTTCTTTATGTATAAACCAAACTCTAAATCAAAAGGTATTTTTGCCATATTGCAGTTCGTACTTTTCTCTATTGCTAAACTTTTTACAAAAATTCAAACTAATTAAATGAATAGTCCAAACTTTCAAATAAGCTGTAAGTGGGAAATAGAAATGTGAAATCCCTCAGGAAGGTATCACTCACGATAGCTACCAAATAAGCAAAGTATAGGTAACAACAATGAAAACTAACAGCAGAAAAACAGGTTCACAGAGGAGCAAATACAGTTTTACAGGGAGAGAGACCTGCCAAGCAGAGGGCTCTAGCTGATAAGGTCTGAATTTTCCAAGTCCCAAGCATGAGCCAGGGGAATTGGGAAACAGTTTGAGAGGAAGTACACAAGCCAAGACTGAAGTATTAATTAGGGCTTGTAAATAATGAAACTGAAACCATATACCAAATAGCCATAGATCAATACATTTCTAAAAGACTCCTCATTTCTTCCAGTCTGATCCATTCTATATATTAGTAGGAAACATTAGAAATTTCAATATTATGTGTTTCCACTATGTCACCAAAAATATTTCTAGAATATAGAAGTTTCTGCTTACACTACATATTTTACTTTGGGGTAAAAAACATGTGTAGTGTATCTGTAAAACAACAAAAAAATAGAGAAAATGTTAATGGTAGCTATGATTATAAGTTCAATGGCACTCATTTATCTATAAATATATGAAAGAAAATGTAGGTAATTCTATAACCTTAAAGTAGAAAAGCGTTTTAAGCAGAAACCATAGAGTTGATAATCTATATTTAAGAAGAAGGAAATAGAAGCAAAATGTACATCCACACTAGATCAAGTGAGACTAAATCATGTCGCAACCTCAGAAAACTAATTTGTTTGTCACATTATCTACTATCATATATGAAATTCTTATAATTGTAGTCATTCATTTTGTACTCATTAATAGCATGCTACCTTGAAGCAGGGTAATATCTTATGTTCACATGCTAACACAAAATTACAAATATATTTGTTTGATTATCTTGTCAGAATTACTGTCAGGATTACATTTTAGATTTAAGATGAAGGTTTTAACTTAAAAAGTTTTCATTTTATACTATAATTAATGTGTGTTTTATTTTTTTATTTTTTCATTATTTAGCGAACATTTTGTTTCTGTAATCAAATCCATGTAGACTTAGACCTTACACATTTAATACAGTGTGTTACCTCTGTACAAATGAAAAAAAAAATTATGTTGAACATTTCTAGACCAATATGGCTATTAATTTCTGTTCAGTGCCAACTCTACATGATACAGTTGGGACAGTTTTTCCAAAGATGACAGCACAGCTAATGGGCTATTAACTAAGGACACATGGTATCTGAAGTGATAAAGACAAATTAGACTTCTAGTTCCCTTACAAAAGTCTTGATATCTATTATTATTTTCAATGGGAGACTTATTTAAATGGTGTTTTGGGTAATTTTTATTATGTATGACTTCTTATTTTTTGCTTTGATGCAGCTAAGATATTACAGACCTCACTTAGGACATGATGAAAGGAAGTTTAGGGTTACAAAACTGAAATCTTACAAGGCCACTCTCACAGATCAAAGACTTTAGCTGAAAATAATGGACTAGACTCTGATAATTCACTCTTACAAAGGAATGTGCCTTTTATACAACCCCAGGCTACATTATAATGCTTCTTAGTGATATTTTGTAACTAGGCAAGTAATAGAACTAAAAGATTTTTAATAAACCTATTGTCCCTTAATCTTAATATCTTAACTAAAAGAAAGAATTTATAGAAGCACTCATATATGGCATGTATAATTCCATAAGTAGTAACATGTTTAATACTCTTCAAAATTTTAAATCCTTGAGTTAAGTAATGATTTTAATATGAAAAATAAATTATATCTATACATATGCTCAGTTACATACATGCAAATAAATTATGTATATATACATACATATGAAGTAATTCATAACAGTACTATATTAAACTAGTAATTACTTATGTTATAAACACTATTAAGAACACAGAATTAACCCAAAACAGCACCTGAGCATTCCAATTAAGTTGTGCAATGTTCTTTCATTAAAGATAGTAAATATTATTCATAGCAGAGTTTTTCATCCCCAAGTTTGGTGGTCATTTTTTCATCCTCTGCAGGTTAAAATTATGTGATTATGAGGCTGGCTAAAACCAGCACAATGCCAAAAGCAAGACATTGCCAGCTGAGTTGTATACATATACGAATAAGTGGCATGCACAAACACACATCAGGCTTGTGTGCTAAGTATATAATAAATGACTTACTCTCCTCAACAAACACTAAAGACATGCCTATAGAAAAGTCTAAGATAAAAATTGGTCATAGCAATGACTTTAAAATATCTGTAAGTAATTTCATACAATTTGCTTTAATATGGAGGATGTGTGCACAGTGTATTTAAGAATGAACCTTTACCAAAAATAGCTACTTTTTAAAAACTGAAGCCTACAGTACATTCTAGTTATCCAAAATGTTTGCTTAGGGCCCTCTGAAACAGGGATTATAGTTATTCTAAACCTCTTTGACTGGTTTTCCTTATCTTTTAATGGAAATCCTATCACCCACCTCCAACATTGCTATAAAAATCATATGATTGAGAGAATAAGAAGAAAAGCCATAGGAAGGGAGAAAAATATTTGCAGAAGACACATGTGATAACAGACTATTATCCAAAATATACAAAGAACTGTTACAACCCAAGGACAAAAATATATGAACAACCTGATTTAAAAAATAGGCAAACTCATGAACAGACACCTCAACCAGAGAAGACATACAGATTAAAAGTAGGAATAAAAAAGGATGCTCAGCCCTGGCTGGTATAGCTGAGTGGCTTGAGTGTGGGTCTGAAAAACAAAGGGTCACAGTTTGATTCCCAGTCAGGGCAGGCCAAGTCCCCAGCAAGGGGTGCACTAGAAGCAACCACACACTGATGTTTCTCTCCCTCTCTCCCCTTCCCTTCCCCTCTCTCTAAAAATAATAAAATCTTAAAAGGAAAACTAATTAAAAATAAAAAGATGCTCAATATCATAGGGAATGGCAATCATAGGGAATGGCAAATTAAAACAATGAGAAACACTGACAATGCCAAACGCTGGCCAGGAAATGAAGCAACAGAACTTCTCATTCGTTGTTGATGGGAGTGCAAATGTTACAGCCACTTTGCAAGACAGTGTGACAGTTTCTTGCAAAACTAAACATATTACTATCACATGATCTAGTAACTGAACTCCTGGATATTCACCCAAAAGATCTGAAAACTTATTGCCTACATAAAACATGCACATAGCAGTTTAAAGCAAATTTATTCATATTTGCCAAAATTTAGGTGTCCTTCAGTAGGTAACTGAATAAGCCATGGTATTTCATACAATGAAATATAGTTTAGGGCTAAAGAAAAGAGCTATCAAGCCATGAAAAGATATAGAAGGTTGATAATAATGTGTCAATGTAGGTTTATAACTTATACTAAATGTACAACTCTGGTGAAGGAAGTTAATGGTGAGGAAGGGGCGGAAAGTATATGGAAACTCTGTAATTTCCCCTCAGTTTTGCTATGCACCTAAATATTCTCTAAAATAATTAAGCCTATTATAAAAAATAAAAAAAATATATGTAAAAACCCAATTAAGCAAAGAATATACCAAGAATGTATCACTATGTCTGGTGTCTAGTGTAAACTTACTATATGTTAACTATATTGAATAGTTAAAAATTGAATCCTAAACACCTAGAAGAGAGCCTGACATATAATAGGTACTTGAAAAATAGTTTGACTAAGTAAATGTACAAAATGTCTAATTTTCTGGCTATTTTATATCAAAAATAAAATGAAATTAAACTTAACATTTATAATAAAAATGATATAAACTATCCATGATTTCAAATTTTGCTCTCTGGAAAATAAATAACCAAGGTTGTGTGATGCTTATAATTTCATCCTTGTCTTTTTGCTGGCAGAAATTTTTCTTCTAGCAATACACTATGAAGGCCATATGGAGCAAACATTGACCTGGGTCCATAGGTTTCCACACTGCAACAAACCAATGAGATGTCATCTTCCCTTTGATGGTGGCTGACACCTTATGCTTCAGAGTAAGGCAAATCCATACCCCACTCATAAAGCACTCAACTGGGCAGTGCAATGTAATATACTGGGGTATTTCCCCCTGACCTAAGGAGAGGATGGGACCTGATCACCCTTACATATTGAAAATAGGCAAGTGGAACCATTTGTCTTTCAGGCTTAATTTCCTCTTGAACCTTACCAAGTTATTTGCTTCTAAAAGTATTCTAGCAGTAGTTTTCATAAGATCACAATTCTATATTTTACAGGTGCTGCCATCTTTTCATTTAATGATGTTAACTTCAGCATTATTTAAAGGAAACAACCTCTCTAAACAAATTAGAATATCTAAGGCAAGTCAGAAAAAGAATATGGCCTCAACTGTTTATTTTTTTAAAAGATTTTATTTATATATTTTTAGAGAGGGAAAGGAGGGAGAAAGAGAAAGAGAGAGAAACATCAATGTGAGGTTGCTGGGGGTCATGGCCTACAACCCAGGCAAGTACCCTGACTGGGAATCGAACCACAACACTTTTGTTCTCAGCCCGCACTCAATCCACTGAGCAATGGCAGCCAGGGCTTCAAGTGTTTATTTTTAAAAATATTTCATCTTAAATTATTTGATGAGCATTTGCCTTTCATTAGTATGACCTAATTGTTATGTGCTAACAATATTTTTGCCCTGCAAAAATTTTCATGTAATTTGTAAGTGGTCAAAGGGAGGATAATAGCAGAGAGATCATAGAAGTACTGGGGCATAATAACATAAGATTTTAGGTTTATTTTAAGTTATATTGTAAGCCATAGGAGAGTATAGAGTGGAGGAGCAGCATTGTTTAATTTCTATACTAAAAGGGTCATCTTGTCTCTGTGGAGAATAGACTATAGAAAGATAAGAATAGCAAGTGAAGGTGTAAGCAACAACACGGTTAAAAGGCTTTTTTCCAGTATCCAAGCATGAGATGAGGGTGGCCTGGCTGGATGAGTATTAGAAATGGTAAAGATAATGAGATCTTGGATATAGTTTAATTGACAGTATTTCACAAACACTAGATGAAGCTTATGATTGGGATGTGAGATGTAAGGAAAAGAGAAGCCAAGGTGAATGTGTAACTCTATTACATATAATATGCTTTTAACTGATAGTTGTGCTAATGTGATTATTTATGTATGCATTCTAAGAAATTAATACTTTATCTGGGTCTTTAAAAAATCCACAAGTTGTTGGGCTTCAGATATTCAAGCACATAATAAACAAATTTGTTTCCAGTGCTTCAAATTGGTCATATTCCCACACATGTACACATAATGTGTAGAAAGCTGACAATTTCAGAACAACTCAAATAACCTCACAGCATTGTTCCCTTCTTTCGGTTATAGTAAACTCAGCCTGATTTAGAATGTTCTAATTTCACCACGGGGATTCATTATCTTGCTATCATTATGTGTCATGTTTAAATAGTAACTTTCAGTAACTAAAACTTTTAAAGAATCCATGTGCATTTTCATAGGGAAATAATATTTTTTCAGGAAATTGGTATCCAGTTACTAACTTTCCCAAAAGAAGACACCTACTAAGAACGTCTCCAGGTGTCTGAGCTCAAATTAAACAAAAACAAAAACAAATAAACAAAGAAAAAAAAAAAAAAACTAGGGCCCAGCAGTCATTTCTACAAAGGAGTTCTCAAGCAAATTGTGGATGAGGGAAAAGCCTGCACTAAACAACCTGCCTCCACACTGAAGTGCCTGCCTGCACTGTGTTTCTGCAATCTGAGCTAGCCCTTATAAAGGAGTTCCTGGAATCCTATTTTAACCAATAGGACTGAGGCTTTCCCCATCCAATTGGAGCCGCACAGCTACAACCAATCAGAGAGGCTCTATTCTGACCAATCAGGACAGTGACGTTTGGACCAATCAAACTGCAAAGATTTGGAGAACTCATATGCATGAGCACAGACCAATAGTGGGCCAGGGTCGAGGACTTATAGCCATCTGAGCCAGCTCCCCTATTGCTCTGAAAGCGTGCTTTCACTTCCCACCAAAGACTGTGTCTTTCTGGTGGAGCTGAAATACCAAAGATGTCTTTCTGGAGAAGCAGAGCAGACCAGTGCAGGCCAGACCAGATTGGCACAGAATGGAGAAGACCAGCATAGTGCAATGCTATGAAGGAGCAGAAAGGACCATAGAGGAGTATAGCAGAGCCGTCTATCCAGAAAGGGGCCTGGCCCCAGGCCCTCCTGGGTTCAGAGCTGCCTCACAGCAATACTGTATCACAATTGAGCTGTTTTGCACTGAATAAAATTTCTGTCTTCACCACATCCCAAGTTGGGGATTACTGTTGGTGCTGCATTGACACCAACAACTATTGGTTGACATATGTAAGGCCTAAATCAAATAAAAAGTGTATGCTATATATTTTCAGATGTTGTATAAAGAATCAAAAGGGACTTGTCCCTTTCTCATGTCAACACACTGTTTTCTAATTAAGACCCAGCTTTACATAAATGATAATTAAAACTAATTTTATCAAATACCTTCCATTAACCAAAAATGTATTGTTTTAAAAACCAGCCTTTAGAATGAATTAAATTATCTGTATATTTTGAAAAATGATATTTAGTTTGTATTTAGTCTCTTCTCACTTCAAACCCCAAACACCCTAATTTGAAAAGTCATATGATCCCCATGTTCATTCAGCGTTATTTATAAAAGCCAAGATATGAAAGCAACCTATGTGCCCATCAACAGATGATGGGATAAAAAAGAAGTGGTCCATATGTATATATTTAAATATGTCAGAAAAATGATATTTTACTATTTGCAACTACATGAACAGATTATGCTAAGTAAAATAAGTGAAACATGATTTCACTTAAATGTGAAATCTAAAAAATAAACACAGCAGGAACATACTCATAGATACAAAGAACATTTTGATAGTTACCAGCTGGGAAGGGGGTTAGGGCGATGGGTAAAAAATTGGAAGGGAAGAAGTACAAACTAGTAGTTACAGAATAGACATGGGGATGTAAAGTACAGCATAGGGAATACAGTCAATAATTTTGTAATAACTATGTATGGTCAGATGGGTACTAGATTTATTATGGTGATCACTTCATAAGTTATATAAACATCTAATCACTATATTGTATACCTGAATAGTCTTGTATGTCAACTGTAATTGAAAAAAAAGTTTAAAAATACATTTTTCAAATTTTACCTTTGTAATGGTTCGATTTTGAAGCAATTTTATTTTCTACGGACAAATAATACCTACCATTTAACAATTCTATTAAGCTATGTTATCATTAGACAATGTGGCATACTTATGCAACCTATATGGAATACATATATGTGGAATTATTTGTTTATATCTGCCTTTCCAGCACTGCATACTTCATGACAACAAGGAAACCATTCTGACTTGCTTGTCATTGTGCATCTAGGTTCCTGTATATGAACTAAGTATTCAACAGGATTTGGAGAAGAGTAGTGATATGATATGATTTACATTTTAATCATCTAAGGAAAGAAGAGAGAGAAGAAAGAATGAAGAAAAAAGACAGAAAAAGGAAGGGAAGTAAAGGAATGGAGGAAAGGAGTTAAGAAGAGGAAGATGACCTTGTGGGAATCAGATCTGAGAGTTTGTTTCAGCTCTTTAAAAGGTCTATCTGCACTTGCCTGTCTGTCTATCTATCTACCTATCTATCTATTTATACATGTTATTTATATATAAATATAAGCTATTTATATTAAATAGTATATAACTACAAACATAAAAACATACATTATACATAATAGTAATAAGCAATATATATACACATGTACATATAGCACATGCATGATATATAATATCTGTAATTATTGATCTAATATAAAGTATATCAATGCCCAGTTTTACAAAAGTAGTTAAATATCACCATCCTACATAAGAAAATACAAGTGAACATTCCTCTGTCTGGGAGTAAAGAACTGTAGTACTCTTAATACTTCATATAGTTATAAAATACCTTGAGAGCCTGGGAAGGCAAGGTCTCAGTTCTAATATTTATATATATATTTTACTGAATCTTCTATATAGAGAGTCATAAGAAAACTATTATCTAATTACTATGGAAGTGACATTCAACTCTATGTGCAGTAGAAAAAAAGATCATTCAAATATATACCTTAGGTAGTTAAATTGGAAAACTGCAATTGCATTTCCCCAAGAAATGTAATCATGATCATTTTATTTGCAACACATTACTGCTACAACAGTGATAGGCCTCTCCTTAAAATATTCTGTGCTATAAATATGCAGTAATGTATGGCAAAAACAATCAACAAGAATATGAGAGTCGAGTTTTGCTATGATGTACCTTATTATTGCATTCTATATAGAGCAATCATGTTTTCTTCTGTTAAAATATTTGGGTAATAGCAGCATGAAAAGGCTAAAAAATTTCAGTCACCACATCAATAGTTCCTGTATGTAAAGATAATATGTACTATACAGAGAAAGATAATATGTACCATACAGAGATAATATGTACCATTATAAAAGAAAAAGTAAAATGTCTTAAAATAATTAGACTACACATACCTACTGAAAATTTGTCCTTTTTTAGAGTACATAAATTAATCCACAGATGATCCAAGGCATTTAAACCACTTGGGTTTAGTGTCTTTAGCATGATGCTCACCTTAATCTAACATGTTTCATAGTCTGTTGTGTACGTGTTTTATCCATAGCTAGTCTGTAAAGTGCTCGAGAGCAGACTGTTAGTTGTGTTTGTTCCCACTGAAGTTCTTTCCATAATGATCAAAAAAATAGATCTCGTATGATTTGACCAAGGTAATAACAGAATTTACTTTTTCCCTTTATTTATGAGTTTTTCGAAATGTTATTTTGTATTTAAAGTCACATACTGTAATACCATTCTCATTTGGGGATAAGTAAACAGCAAAATTTGATATTAAAAAATGGAAGCTAGCACATGTGTTTTTATATGCATGTAAATATAATAACTAATACTTTCATGATAATTAAAAGCTCAGAATTGAAATTAAGTGTTGGGGTTGGTTGATATCATTAGTCTACTTCTATCTCTGCACAAAAATTAGCAATGTCCTGAAAAGAAAATACTTATTTTTAAACAGGACTAGATAATTATGCTGAATGCTGAGTAATATATAGAAATAAAATACAACCATTACCTATACCTACATATGAAATAATTAGTTATATTAATAAACTTAATTCCATAGTAAATAGTAAAAACACTATAATTTGATATAAGCAGAAAAATGACATCTCAGTAAGATGATTTTAAATAGAAATTCAGCCCAAATTGGTAGAAACAAGTATGCACTTGTCTATCCATCTCACAAGCAGCTCAAACATAAGCCAAACGGAATACTACTTCCAACCCTAATAAGCTCCTACTCCAATTTGCCTATATTAATAAATAATGTCATCATCCAATCTGTTTGCTTAAGCAAAAACATGGGTATTGTATATATTATTTTTCTCTCTTTTTCCTTGTTCACATCCAGTGATTTCTAAAACCTAGATTTGAATTTTTCATTGGAGATGTGACATAATAAATGTTTCACAGAATGACAGATAGATGGATATATAGATAGATACTTAGCATTCTCTTCTAATGTTTTTAACAGTGATAGAGCTGATTGAATTCATATATTAGATATCAAAAGCAAAGTTTAAAGTACCATATCAATCAATTCTATGACTGTAGTGTTAACTGGAGTTGGGTAATTTTAAATATAAAGTTTTCAAAACTTTCTCACAGAAATTCATCCTTTACAGATATTATATTATACATATTAGTGGAAGAGAAATTTTAATTACATTACTTTAGATTATGTTAACTAATAATTTATTTTAAGGAAACCATATCTATGTATAGGCATATAAACTTGTAGGATAAGGCAAGCTATGAACTGAGAAGGAAAGCTACGAATTATTTGTAGAGTCCCCTATATAGCCTGTGTTTAAAATTAAAATAAAAAATTAAAAGATATAAGTCCTAAATATTAATACATTCAGAAATTATTACTGAGAGTGATAACCATCTATAAGCTTGATAATTGCTATTGAATTATTGTTGCACACATATAAGAATCTTTCTCTAAAGGGTAGAGTAAGAAGAACCTACTTTTCATATGCCTTTAGCCTTTAAGAATTGCTTCTCTTTTCATATATTAGCTACATTTATGAACTATGCTAGAATTCAATGCTCATAAGAAACCAGATTTGACATATATGTTCAGACATGCAATTAGACCAGCTCTTTGTCCATTTTAATCCTAATACAAGGGTTTCTAATTTAAGCATTCAAATTAAATTGAACCCTATAAGGTCTGTCAGTTTCACCCACAAAGCTCTTTTGTTAGACAGTTCTATCAAAAGTTAGACAATTTGTTTTACTAAGAAAAGAACTGATCAGTAGAAAAAATAAATTGTATCCTTAATGCATGGACAGATCACTGGATTACTGCTAATGTATTATTAGTCAAGCAGAATCTCCTTTTGTGGGAGCCTCACAGTCCATGTCATAAACTGATTAAAAATCAGTGAACAAGTACTTTCTACCTTTGTTGTATATTAATGAGAAACAGTCTATCCCAGAAAGTTTTACTGAACTAGTAACCTTTAGCTTCCTCAAACTAGAGCATATTATAGCTGTACGAGCACAAAAAAAAGTTTTCTCTGTCAGCCTTTCATATAGAAAAGTATATTTTCAAATTGAATTTATTTCAATTAGTTAAACCATTTAATATTTGATTGTGAGCTTTCATACTCATTTTCTGATGTATGTGCACGTCACGAAATAGTGTTGTCCTCTTTATGTACAGATGTTCGTTCATATCAGGCAGGAGGAAAGGGCATTGTGAGGGGTGGGAGGCAGGGAGGGTTATAGGGTAGGTGAGAGAGAGGGACAAGGGAGAAAGAATTTTCCAGAAAATGACAGTTACAGAATGGTATTGTGACTCAAAAAGATGACTAGTCAACTTTCCAATAATGGATAAAAGCCTGAAAAAGGGTTATTTAAAAACCATAAATGGTCAATGGACTTATAAATTATACACACACACACACACATATATGCACACACACTAACTGCTTATTAATATTTTTAATCAATCTGTTGTTTGAGCCATATACACATTTAAAATATTTGCTAACAAGATCATGTCAGAATGGACATTTTTAGTGAACACACAGAATAGATTGTTTTCCTTTACTGTCAAAAAATATATAAATTTTCACTGTGATACAAGTGCTGACAGAGGAGGCCAATCACCTAGAAGCAATAACTGGACACTCAGCTAGTTGGAACAGCTGGAAAATCCTGGCAAGTGCCCAGAGAAAAGATTGTCAAATATTAATATGTCTCTGAACCGTTTGTGGTGCTATCAAGGTGTAGATTTCTAGCATATTGGCCGGAAATAGTTATCCAGAGGTCCATTCGGGTGGAAGTGATGCAGAGAGGTCTGATAGGATCACTGGGAGGAGTAGGCAGGAGGAGGTTTCTTGAGGCAACGGTAAACAGTCTAGGATGGGACTGGATGAGAGGCTGAGTGCCTCCAGAGCACATGAAATTATGGGCCAAAAGATCTAAAAAAGGGGGCACAGACAGGCTCTTTGGTTCTCCTTCCCCAAGGATGCCAGGATGATCATGCTGCAGCTGCCTGCATTTCCCAAAGGACAGTATTTTGGATGGGAAGGAACTCCAAGTGCAGCCTAGAATGGGCCTGGCCTGGCAGAGGGTGGCAAGATTATTCCCTGGGTGTTCTAGAGGGGACAAGCTCTGAAGCAGAAGCCTGACATTCTTCCAAAATTGTGTAGCTTTTGTGTCTTATGTTGTTTTAGTTTGTAAACTAACCCTATAGAAATTAAAAATTAACAGGAAGAAGGATAGGAGAACTCAGGTATTTTAAAGAGTTTAGCCTTAATTGATAGGCTTACATGATTAAAGCTATAAATGATTAAGGTATGTGGAAAGCTATCATTCCAAAATTGTGTAGCTTTTGAATAAAGACTCCTTTCCTTTATCACCAAACCTTTGACTCTGGAATTTTTCCTAGGGGGTGGGAATAGGTAGCAGGATGCTACTTGCTGTTCAGTAGGAGCAAGGGGCAGTGGTAATCTGTATTCTGTCAAGCATCTCACAGGACTCTGCTGCAAGTAGTGTGGGGGTCCTGTCTGCAAAACTTTCCCTTAGCAATGGAACACTTGCAATTATTCTATATAAGGATTTATGGCCTACATAGATTATTAGAGCAACCATCAGTAAAACAAAATGCTTACAAAATGGGGATTATTGTCCTTTTTCCAGTTCAATATCAGGCCTAGAATCACAAACTCATTCAGTTTGTGGTCCTCAAACTCAAATAATAGTTTGCTTTGTCAAAGCTAAAACAAAATGATTCCCATATAGCAGGGGGCATCAAACTCATTTTCACTGGGGGCACATTAGCCTCCCGGTTGTCTTCAAAGGGCTGAATGTAGAGCTCCTTACCCCTAGTTAAGGAGTAGTTCTATTTATACAGTCCCCAAATCACATTCACTCCTTTGAAGGCAACTGCAAGGCTGATCTGGCCCCCAGTGAAAATGAGTTTGATGCCCCTGACATACAGCTTCTAACAAACAAGGCTTCAGGTCTCTCTCATGGAAAGCAGAATAGGCTCTTAAAACAAGAACTGATTGGAAGAATACTGAAGAAAATGAATTGCAGCGCCATTTTTTTCTTTATGCAACACTATTGAATAATCATCTGAACCTGACAATTTATTTCCTAAATGGTCTTCGGCAACACTTCACATTTTCTCTGTAGAAATTAAAAAAAAAGTTTCAGAGGATTTTGCTTATTTGTGAAAATTTTTGCTAATTATGATACTCAAAGTCTAAATTAGGTCTGATTTGGTCACCCCAAAACATATAATATTACAGTATATTGTATTAATCCTTAAATGCCTTCTTAATTACTATTGCCTTTTTAATACATTGTTTATCTTTTTTCTTCTAAATGGATCCAATTAAGTTTTGATTGGCTTTTTTCCCCTCTGAAATTATAAAGTAACCCTTATCTTTTTTGCTCTTAATAGATTTGTTCATTCAGCATAAAGGGGAACTCAGCTGTACTAATCTAAACCATAAACTTGCCCATGGCATTTGTTAAATACTCTAAAGGTGTTTGTACCTATTTACTTATTATTTTCTAAGCCCTTAATTAGTTCAGCTAACTGATTTTCTTTTCTTCTTAGATTGATAGAATTCTGTAAATCGAGGACACCAGTGTCAATAGTGGTTGCTATAAACTGCATTCACTTTCTTCTGCAACTCCTACCTTATAGGAATTTATTCTGGGGGGCAATATGTCTTTGGGGACCAATCTTAAAATGTAAGTCTTGAATGACATTTTGATTCACATATATCTTTTTTAAATTCAGTCCTGATTAGCTGCTCTAAGACAAAATGATGGTAAAGTTGTAAGTTAGTAGCAAATGTATTCTCTTTTCCTGTTTTCTATAATGGTAATAAGGGGCAATTTTAACTTGTCACAACTGAGGTAGACAAAAACTAATAAATAGGGTTTCTATTTGTACAGCTGATAGTGCCTACTGTCCCTGAATGGTATGGAATTAGTTCTGGACCAAACACAGGTAATCCACCTTGTATTAATGAGGAATTGATAGTATAAAAATAAGAGCAAAAGATCAAAGTGGTGCATCAGAGTTCTTAAAACTGCATGTGAATGCTTTAGAAAAAATGGATGAGTGCTACTTTTAAGGTGTCATTTTAAAGTAATTTTCAAAATACAATGTAATTCCGATGGATTTTGAAGTATTGAAAACAGTTTTTCAACTTGCCAAATAACAAATTTATTGGACTATCAGAAAATGAATTTTGCCTTAGCTGAACATTTAAAAATCTATAAAGTTTTTTATTGTATGTTTGTAAGAGTTAAAACCTAAATATTCATAGACACTTGGCCAAATTCAATTAACATCAGTATTCTTCCATGTCATTTTTATAACTGAAAATTGTCCGTCTAAAATGGTGAAACAAACTTTATGATAGGGATTTTTAAGATCATGTATATGAATATTACAGTCATCATTGACAATTTAAATATTTGTAATAGACCATTCTGCGTGGTGTGGGCCCAGCTCCCAATTGGGAGATGCACAGGACCCACGCCCACAGATAGGTTCTCCTGTGGGGAATCAGGCCTGCAAAGTACCTAGGCTGCTATGAGTCTTGCTTTTTGCTAAAACTCCCTCACCCTGAATTGAGGACATTTACTGCAAAGCAACTTCCTAAAAACCATGCTAAACCTTCCAAGGATGAGTGTAACCAGTTCAACTACTTTTGCCTTTTCATTTGCAAATATCCCTCTTCTGTGATGTGATTAGCAGCATTGGCTCCTTTGTTTTCTGTATAGGATAACTACCTAAAGCAAGCCTGTGCATAGTTAATGAGGACCTTCTTGTAATGTGCCCAGTAAGACAACAAAAGCTCTTTGAAACAGGAGCTGAGGCTTTTTGCTCCCCTTGAGAGAAAAGCCATGCTGTCCTTTTTCCTCCACCTGACTCAGGTAGTCTGTGTGACTGTCTCATTTCATCCACAATGATGTGGATGCTATGGGCCGGTGTCTGCATCAATATTGAATATATTTATGATTAGTTATGTGTCCATTAAGATACACTTGTAATCTGATATTATCAACTGCAATATTATTAATTCATTCAGCATAGCCCTTTATAAATGTTCTATCAGTCCTTTCATTTTGATTTAGTGTATTTTCAAAATTTCATCAGATAGAGAACTAAAAAGTTCAATCATTTGATTAACTTAGAGTGATATTTGACAGAGAATTGGGGATAATTTGTGTTGAACTAAAAATGAATATAAGACACCATAAAAGTGTGTTTAATATGGAAGAACTAAAAAGCAACAAGACCAAAGTAGCTGAGCAGAGAGACTAACTAACAGTTGCTACAAATATGCCTGCATGAACCATCCAAACCAAAGAAGACTATGATTAGGGAGTTTTATAGGATTTGATGGGAAGAATAAAAATTGCCACAGTACATTAAACTATTAGAACTTGTCAGGGATACATTCGAGAGGGTAAGACAACCTTTACAGCCTGTGTAACTGCTGTGAAAAATGAATCATCTCAACTGATCACTATGGGGGAGGAGATGCTGTTATTAATAGGTTACAAGATAAAGAAAGATTAATATTACTTATTTCAAAATGTAAACAATAGAAAGCAGATAACCTACTTGATTCTATATTATAACCATAATTATCAGAGAACAGTTGTTGCAAATCCAAATATGCATAATTTTAGTGAATTCCATTATCTAGATTAAAGACAATTTCTACATAAACTTGAAAATATGATAGATAATTTACAAAGAGCAAATTAAAAAAAAATTGAAGTTACCCATATAGGTGTACTCCCACCTCCCACCAACCTCCCACTGCCCCCAATGCCACGCATACACATAAATACTAACACCGCACTATATAAAACAGGGTATCATTGACCTAGGAATCCTACAACATACAGATAAATTCATACCTACAAGATAAAAGTTAAGCAAAGATGCTGAGTATATAATCAATCAATAAAAACTACCTATAGAGCAAATAATCAAAAAACATAACTTTAAAAATATAGACCATGTGCCACTGATGGAAATAGACTCCAACTATAAGTCAGTCTGGCTGAAAATTATAATCAAATGAATCATTCTTCTATGATTAAGTAACAATTTATAGAGGAATGTTTTAAATAACATCACAGGAAGCATCAGCAAATTCCAACTGTTTGGGAACTTTTACAAAATAGGCACTCAACATAAGCCAGGCCAACCTGTTGGGTGTCCCAGATTCTCCAACCTTGTACTGATTAACAGAGTACTAAAAAAATGATAATAATAATGACAACTAAAATTAGGAGGGGCTGATTTGCCAATTCAATTGTACTTCAGTGACTCAAAGATATTTTGATTAAAAATAAAATGAAAACAGACTGACAGAGGCCAGAGGGGATGGGGGAGGGGGATGGAAAAGGGAAGTGATTAGTCAAAGAACCTGGGTGAATGACCCAGGGACATGGACAATAGTATAGGGATTGGCTGTGGGAAAGGTGGGGGGGGGGGGGCTGGGCAGAGGAAGGCAAAGGGGGAAAAATAGGGAGAGTTGTAATAGAATAGCAATAAAAAAATGAAAGTGTAAGAAACATTTATTTATGCCAATCTTTCTAGAAATCCAGAATTTTCTCAATAGCTTTCAGAATAAAAAATAGCACACAGGAGTAAAATAGTATGTTTACTCAAATAACAAAATTGATGTAAGATATACAAAACTGTCACAAGAATATTTGAATACATCTTTTGGTTTGGAATATACAATAATTTATGTTTACTTTTGTTAAAAACAATATTTTTGAAATAATATTTTCCTCTCAATTTTTCCAAGATAAATATGTTATCAGGGAAACAATGAATACTAAGAGTAACTTACATTTTACAGTAATATGACTTTTTATAGTGCCTCAATCTTACAAAGATAATTTATTTCAAGTAATCCTACCAAAGTAATTTTTCATCCCAGCTGTTTTTCCACTAAAATGATAAACATGCTTTATCTTCTGTAATCTATAAAAGATAGATAAATTTTCTGATTTTCAGGCTTGGAATGTTTCAAAGATGACACTCCAAAGTATCTAATTCACATTTAAATATATTGCTTTGGAAATCAGGAAATAAACAGAAAGGCTTATTTTCGTATCTTTTGTGCATCAAGACCAGAAATTATAGAATACTAATTTGTTTACACAAGTTACTAGAATTACTGCTTGTTCTAGATTTAAAAAGTTTGTAACACAAATTATCTTACTACAATATTTGGTGAGTTCCTATTAATACAAAATAATCTTATATTTACTCATAAAAGTGATAAATTCAATAAGTAGAAAAATATTTTACCACATATTTGAGTAAATGACAAAGAAGTATATTGGATATTTTGTTTAAAGCTTTAGTTTGTAAACTTACATATTTTTGTTTTACCTTTTTTTCATAATACTTGTGATAAATATACCATATATATTCTCTTGCTGTTGTCTAAATATTTTTAATCTGAGGAGTTATTGGTCTGATCAAAAGCTACCATTAACTAGGAATTACAATAAAGGTGGCTTATAATCTATGAAAACTTCACCACAACAATGTGGCCAGTTGTTATTATTAAAATATTCTGTTAAAATAATCAGTAAACACTATTCAAAGTGAAAATAATGGGATAAAATTGAATGTGTCTCTTTTTTATGGTCATTCATAAACCTAATTATCATCTGATTAAAGTTTACCAAAGCAAATAGATCAAGAACAATTAATGTACAGCTGTAGAAATTATGCCCTTAAATAAATTAAATTTAAACAAGTAAAGGCAAAAGTATGTAAATTATTAGAAATAGATATTTGGAAGAGCTGACTGGTCATTTCTTACTAATAAAATATTACTTGAAGACCTGGATACCCAGGTATCTTGAGTTACATCCACCAGCCCCTCCTGGGATCAAGAAGGGGGAAGGATGTAAATACCCAACTATTTGGGTGTTAACTATTGCAGGTAGAGGAGAAAATAAAGCATGTTTAAAGAAAGCATTCACTGCTTGAGCTGGTGGACTCCCTGGCAGGCCACAGAGATCATCTGCACTCCTCACACATGGCTGAGTTGAAGGAATACAGATCTTTTTACAACTTTTTTGAGCTTTAACATCATGGTATGGTCTCTTGCTTCTTGCAGCCTAAGGGCCCACAAAATGTCAGAGGAAAGGACACAGGACTTCAATCCTTCAGTCCTCCCAGCTAAGCTCTGGCAGCTATTGTGGTAAGCTGCATTGGTTGGCTTGGCAGAAGGGGAAAAATATGTTACTGTAAGAATGAAACCAGTAGTGTAGTAATTGATCCCTAAAGCTGTTTTGCAGACCTAAAACATTGTAGTTCTGTCTTTATCAAATGACTATTAATGTTATGTGTTAGCTAGAAAAATCCCAATGCTTTCAGGATAATATCTAGATAACCCACAAGCCAAAGTTTAATAGATACTAAATAAAACAGATTACCATGACCAATATAGCATAACAGAAATAGAATCAGGAAAGTTGCCTGAAAGTGCTGTGTTAGAGTTTGGGCTCCTCCACATAATAAATGCATTACTTTTGGAAAATTACTTAACTCTGGGCCTCAGTATTGTCATCTATACAACAGAAATATGTCTTTAGTGATGTGACCTTCACAGGTTTTTTTTGTGTGTGGAAAATAAATGAAGACTAGCACAGTCTAGCATCTAGCACCCAATGACTGTAGAGCTGTGTATACACACACACCCCCCCAATATATATTTGTGTGTGTTCTTGTGCAATTCAATACTTCACTAGTATGTATTATTGTATTCTAATAAAAGTATATCTACTGATGTGGTGTTACCAATTATCTACTGAGATTGAAGACTCTAAGATATTGTTATTTCAACAACCTCACTGTAGTCAAAATGACAAAGTTATTCAAAATGATTTAGCCTTGTGTTTATATATAACTGGATGTTCATCTTCTCCATGACACATTTCAAAGCCTTAGGTTATTCATAGAAGAGCATTTCAGTCACTAAGTGGTATACCTATCTCTGTATCTCCCTTCCCTGATCTCCCCCTATCTTTATCATCTCAGCAAAATGTGAGTCACAACATAGAAGTGGATCCCAGACGTTTTATATCACAAAATTAAAAAAAAATGAGAATATAATTCATGACCTAGGTTTATCACAATTATCAGACATATTAAAGAGAACTTTTAAAATATATATAACATTTTACATTATAAAATATAAAATATATTGTTTGTATAACAGAGAATTTGCTACCAAAAAATTTAATAGGAAATCCTGGTAAAGAATAAAAAAGTTATCTCTTAAAATTGAACACATAAATCTTTCTGAGTATCTCACTATGTTGTTCTCATTCAGCTCTTTTATAGTGAAATGGTAAAAATTTTGCCACAAAGCAGCATTTGAGAACCACTACTTTACCTTATTTTTTAAATATATTATAGAGAGCCAAATGTATATACTAGATATGGAAATACTGATCAAAGCTGATTTTTCTATTTACTTGAATCTGTAATACATGATTTAAAAATTAATGTATCTTCATAGCAGTGTTATTTACAATAGCCAAGTGCTGGAAATAGCCTCAGTGAACATCAGTAAATGAGTGGGTCAAAAATCTGTGGTACATTTACGCAATGGAATACTACACAACAGAAAGAAAGGAGCACCAACCCTTTATGACAGCATGGATGGGACTGGAGAGTATTATGCTAAGTGAAATAAGCCAGGTGGTGAAATACTAATAACATATAATCTCACCTATAAGTGGAACCTAATCAACAAAATAAACTAGCAAAATAGAACCAGAGACATGGGAATAAAGAACAAACTGACAGTGACCAGGGGAGAGTACTCACAGGGGAAAGAAGGGGAAGGGACAAGTCAAGGAACATATATAAAGGACCCATGGGCATGAACAATGGGGTGGGGATTGACTGAAGGGTGGGGATTAGGGGATGGGGGTGGGTGGGGTGAAAGTAGTGGGGAAAAAATGGGACAACTGTAATTGCATTAAAAAAAACAAAAAAAACATTAAAATAAAAATTAATATAATAAAACATTTACATATATTTTCAAAGTATCTTTCTGTTGTTTTTTTCTCAGGTGTGAAGTCTTTTTCTTGGTTAACAGATTGTTTTTTTCACCAACTGTGTGTTTCTAATTTGAACTGAATCATTATCTCAAAGTTTGAGGCATTACATATATAAATGAATATGGTTCTTGATAGTTTCTTCCCTTTCATTATCTTTTTTTTTGTAGTCTCCTAACATCCTGGGTAAACACTACCCCCCTGTGTAATATTCAGTTGTATTAAATCAAATGGCTTATAAAGATATGATCTTGATGCACACCCCTAACTGAAATATGGTCTAAACCCAGCATGCCACATGTTGGCCCTTACTGTCTCCTCTGTGACCTTTTTTTCCTCACTTTGATATCTCTTTTAATGAGACCATCTGAAAAGAAGTAAACACAGTATGAGGTTGGGAGGGATTACTTGCACTCCTTACATCTTTCATCTCTTTGAGGAAAATTAATCTGTTCCATGTGATCCCTATACAGCAAGCAATTTTAATAACAGAAAAGGGAATGTTGAGTTTAGCAGTTGCTTTAATTAAAAGGAAATCACCAGAGGGTTGATTTCCTAGCTCCTTGTTGACTTACAAACAGAAAATAATTGGCACACAAAAACCAGCAAGAAAGACAATGCCCAGGACACAGAATCTGTTGACAATAAGAAGTAATGCAGTGACATAATTTATGTTTATATAGGGGATGCTGTATTTATGTCTATTTCCAGTTATTAGCATTCCAGAGCTTAGCAAAGACATCACCTTGAACTTTCTTCCTTGTCATTACCTGTTCTCTGTTTCTGACACTTGATGAGAGTGACAACCTCGTTAAACTGCCAAATACATAATTTGCAGAGGCTCTAACTCGCCAGCCGCTGCATAGCAGCAAAGCGATGGTTTAACACAAACATGGCACTGATCTTAATGAAAAATTTGTTTTATAAGCCAGGTTGCTGGCATGTCACCCTCCTTGAAGTCTGCCCTAGCTTGGGGAAAAACTGTAAGTTAGAAGATGAGAGGGATAGGATTAGGTAATCTTTTAAGACTTTTATAACCTGGGTTTCTCTGGTCCTGTAGCTGTAATATCCTCTACCCCACACTCCTAATGATATACTTTTCTCCCCCCCTAACGATCTTCCCTGATATCTTCTTTATACAAGGTCTGGCACAAATAATGCTCATTTTTATTATAAAATATTTTATTACAAAATCATAAGCATGAAATTCTGTAACATAACAATATCACACTCAAGCACATCATATGGCATTTTAGGTGCAATGTTCAAATTGCTGTTCTTCTCATGGGAGACACGTACCCTACCAACCACACTCAAGCAGGCGTTACTTCTGCAGGACCCTGTATATAGAGAGGGCTTACATTTTTTTATCAGCTGCTGTCAGGATCTGTGATTAAGAGGTTTTCAAGGAACGAGAAGATAATAGATTGTGTTTTTTCAGATTCTTTGTTTGTTTTGATAGTTGTTTTGTTTGTTTTACTTCTGGTAGGAGAGATCAATTCCAGATTGAGTATGGTAAGGGTGAACATGAACGTTACAGGGGACTGAGGCAGGAGGAGAAGGCAGGGAAGGAGGTTACTAGATTGGGAATGACACTTGGAAGTGTCTGGGGAGAGAAGCCCACTGCCAGGCACTGTTGGAGTGTCCCAGGGTGTGCTCAGGAGCTAAGCCATTGTCTAGATGACACTTATCCTTCCCTCCAGCAAGAACTTTCCTCTCCAGAACTCAAAATCTTTTTTTTTTTTTTTAAAGATTTTATTTAATTATTTTTAGAGAGGGAAGGGAGAGAGAGAGAGAGAGAGAGAGAGAAACATCAATGTGCGGTTGCTGGGGGTTATGGCCTGCAACCCAGGCATGTACCCTGGCTGGGAATCGAACCTGGGACACTTTGGTTCCCAGCCCACGCTCCATCCACTGAGCTACGCCAGCCAGGGCTTAAAATCTTTTTAGAAATAATTCTATAAGCACATAACCTAGGGACTGTTTTCCATAGATAATGCCTCTCAGTTTCACACTTGCTTAGATTGGGAAAGCCCCACTACCGCATTACTCTGGGGAGCCACTGGTCTGGAACTCTAGTGGGTGGGGGTGTGGCAGGCCACTGGAAAAAGCCTGGACTGATGAGCAAGGAATGGGCAATATCAGTGACAGCCTAATTAGTGTCTATCAACATAGATATGTTAGGAATAGAGTATAAAGTCAAACATTCTCTTAAGACTTAGAAGAAATAAAATGGTTTGCATAGTAAGTCCTTTAGGCTAAGGTCCTGGAATCCTTTTGAAAACTGTCCCTCTTCTCTGCCATTTGGTGGAAAGATTTGAAGCACTAAATTAGGTAGTCATTGAAATTATAAAAGTTATATTCAATAAGTTAAATGAGTTGTTGCTAATTAAGAAGTTGAACATGAAGTATTAGTGCTTCTGAGTTGAAGGGGAACAGGAAAAAATTAGTAGGGATTGAAGTGTACATAGATTTTCATTAGAAGCCTACGTGAGCAGGTTATTGGCAACATAGAACTCCATCAAGTAAATAGCATGGATTCTGGCATAAGGGTAAAATGTGGGGACACCACCAGCCCCTGGTGAAACAGACTAGTGAGGACAGACACAGTACAAGAATAATAACCAAAAACAAAGCAACAAAACATATGTTGTTTTCCTACTTATCAGAGCAACTCCAGAGCACCGATGTACATAAAAAACAACAGCCCTGGTTTACTGTAGAAAAAAAAACAAAGAGAGCTAAAAGGAGTTTCAGTAAAACAAATAAAACAAAAACAAAAACAAAAACAAAAACAAAGAAACATTTTCTTGATAGGGACACCTTTATAATGATATATAGATAAAACTGCTATATTGTTCTATGTTTTTGTGCCTTTAAGTTTAAGAAAAAAATCTTGGAGGCAAAAATCAGAATGTAAACTCCAAGGAAATAAGATTTATTATTAGTGTGTTGTATTTTAGCACTGAATTTTAACAATCACATGAAATGGGAATCTATTATAAAAGTAAAACAGCACATGCAGCACAAGCAAGCATGCACCTAGTGTTTTTTTAAAGATGGTATGTAAGGCATAATTATGTAATATATCATCTTACATGCATAAAAGTCACAAGACAGAAATGATAGAAAATTCAAAGGTAATTACTCATTTTAACACATTAATATTTATAATTATACAAATATCTTTGGGTTTTAAGTTACAGCCTATTCTAATTTTAATGGCAATTATATGACTCCTACAACCCTTGCTGACAGATGCAAGAATGAACAACATTAATTTTCTTGAATAGAGAAAAAATGTTTTGAAAATGATGATAAGAACTCCTTATTTGTAGCTTGAAGAAGATTTTTTTTTATATCTCTAAAAAGCTGTTTTTGCAATCCTACCAGCATAAAGGTCAGATTCCACAATCATTGAAGAGAGTACTTAGTCCTGGTTCAGCAAGAAGACAACCTGAACATACAATGTTAGACATGCAGAGTTAGCCCCAAAAGGTCACTTACTATTTTGTATCGCTCAGGAATCAAGTATTCTTTCAAATAGCTAGAATAATCAAAAACTAAGCTTCTAAGTAATCTAACACGGTTTATTCATTTTGCTGCACCGATCACCGTGACACTATGAAATGTGTGAGATGTTATCACTGTCCTGTCCCCAGGTCCTACTGTCTATTGTTGGGTACATTTTCATTCATAAAACATTTGGCTAAAGACACTTGGAAAATTAGATGTTAACTTGATAGATCAGTACACTCCTAAAAATATGAGATGAATTTACTCTCCATGGCCTCAGTAGATTTCTTTTTGCCACTCAATCCAACTCAAAGAAAAGATTCTCCCTCTGCCTGCCACAGTTGCATATTTTTTAGCTGGTTATGGAGTAAAAATGCTTGTGATGAGGCAGAGTAGGTAGGCACAGACTCACTCTTTAAATATTCAGTAAATGCCTATTTAGACCTATTTCCTTAACAATAGATGCATCTCTTAGAAATTATTTTTATCTGCATTTAAATATTAGACCAATCTTAATGCATATCTTATTTTTTCCTAGATTGGGTTATTTGTTCTACTTCAGGCATTTATTTCACAAGTGCCGGCCTCTTTAGAGCAGTACTAAATGAGTGATTGTAATCAGGTATTTAATGTCACACTACTGAGATTCTAATCTTTTCTCTGACACTTAATAGCTATTAATCCTGGCCATGTTATTTAAACTCTTTGTATCAGTTTCTTCCTCTCCAAAATAATAGATTATAACTCATGGTGTTCTTAAGAGTCTGCTTTGATTTGATAATTTGTAGTCGATGTCCTTGGGCCACAGTGAAAACTTAAGTATAGCTATCTATTATTATTTAGCAAAAATCTTTAACTTTTAATTTTTAGAAATGGGTTTTCTTTAAAATATACAAAGGACTTTAGGTATATAGTACTATCTGTATTTTGATATTGAATCATGTTGGTTATATTTCTTATGAACTGATGAGAAAATGTAAAAATGAAACCAGTTTGTAGCTCATACACAAAATTCTTAACTATGTAGTTGTTTTTATATGCTATATAATATATACTTTATAGTATTTAGTTTCCAGCTCTCACTTTTTTAGAATTATGCAAATATAATTCACACCAGCACATGCTCACTATATGCTCAATATATGCTCACCAACATATAAACACATACTTAAAACAAGAAGAAGCTTCCCAAATGCAAATTCAATAAAAGTTCAGTGGACTTAAAGTTGAGGATAAAGATATTTTACTTTAGAGAAAACTATTATTTTCACATTCTATTATTTATATGATTTTAAGTATGTAACTCCTCTGTTACTTAAGTATATATTTTGAACTTGGTCTACTTTTGGTTATATTTTAAAATATTTAAACATGAAATCTTAAATATATCCAAATTAGAATATGCTAACACCTTCATTGAATTAATGGAATAAGGAAAAATATTGTATGTCTACTGATAGCTTAGCTTTAGAGTAGAATCATTGACTTTTAGATTTTTCATCTTTGCCTAGGGGGAAAATTATAGTAAAGGAGATGAGAATACTTTAGCAGCCAAATTACATAGGTAGTTTCAGGAGGATGATCATTGCTATTTCTAAATATACTATTTTAAAGTTTTAGTAGTTACAGCTCTCCAGCTGTTTACTACCATTTGTCAGTAACTGATATTTTTATTTTTCTCAAAAGGAATAAGAAAGGTTGTTTTTATTTTATCTTATTGATTTAAAAAAATCACCACTTAATTATAAGCCAAAATTCAACTGTTTTTGGAAGCACTGAAAAGTATATATATTATATTCTCTTTGTATCAGTTTCTTCCTCTCTAAAATAATAGACTATAACTCATAGTGTTAAGAAGTTCATATATATGGACATCTAGAATTTTTAGAAGATATGCCTGTGATATATGTATATATAAAATTATTAAATATCAGGGAATGACGTTTAATTAATTAATTTTCAAGCTAATATTCTCCAAAGTTTTGCACTTGGGGAGCTAGAGACTTCATTTACACTAGATTCTTTTCAGTTTTTTATTTTGTTTTCATTATTACAATTTTTAAATCTTATATTTTACCATTTTGCCCTTCTTAATTTTTTTCTCCTAGATATTGTAGTACCATATACAAACAATTTTACTCTGACCTCAGATTTAATCCTCTATCATCTCATCTTTTGAGGTATGTATATATGGATTATTTTTGAAAGTTCTACATTTGAACTTGTCTATCTAATACTATGCATAGCACTTTAGTGGTTCAATCCAACCAATAGTTACTACTCTATTTACATTTTCAAAGGTCTCTCTGACTCTATAGTCAGATCTAAGATGACAGAATAGATAATCTACATACATTTATTAGAAATTTATAGATTATTGCCTATTTTCAATAAAGTCTAAACAGGGGCTACCTTTGGAATGTGGAAGCAACTGGAAGGAAGCAAGAAAAAGCCTTCTGAGGTGCTGGAAAATTCTGTTACCTGGAAATGGGTGTTTACTTTGTAAAGATTTATTGATCTATATACTTCAGATTTCTGTACTTTAGTTTATGTATATTATACATCAAGAAGTTTTTACAATAAAATATATGTAGATAACATGTATTTATATGGGTTGAAGTGACTAGGCATACATATGTCTATAACAAATAAGAATGCTACTCCCTTGGAGCAAGTCATCAAACTTTACTCTGACAACACAAATGAAACTTTGAGAGAAACGCTTCTTAATCAAGAGCTATATGCTGACTTTCAACATGCCTGCCCTTTTGTTTGATGCTACAGGAAACAGAAAGATATAAGAAAAAATAACAAAAGAATAAGACATTAACCCTTCTTCCCAAATCTCCTACTTCATTACTAGATCATGAACTCATGGAATTCAGGCTGTGTGATTAATCTCTGTATCCTAACACCTAGCACAGCAGTGTTGAAAAACAGTTACTAAATAAGTATATAATAAGTGAGCCCAGTGGAAAGAGAGGGTGGGACACACCCATAGGTAAACAAGCACACAGATCTGCATACCACAACTTTAATAATACCATCAGACCTATGAGTTCTCAGGAATAGGGAGAAGCTGTGTTTGAAAACCTGAGACACTAGTTGACATAAACATCACAAAAATGTGGACTTTGCTAAAATGAGGAAATTTGTTCTACTAAAATAAACTTTACACAGGTGGGAGAAATAACTTGCTTAAATGACAGGATAAGTGGAACCCCTTTGTGGAAACTTGCATAAAGAAGACTTTATCCTCTCAAGCTGCTTTGTAGGGCTTCCTGAGGATGAACAGCCTTCAACTGTAGGAAATAGTGGTTCACAAATGCCAGATGCTTCCTATGTGTTCTCTATTCCTCAGTGAATTAAATAACATTGTACAATAAAGGAAAATTTTCATAAAATTAAATGTACTTAGCTGAAAGAAGGATTTAAAAAATAATTATGCAGCCTATAAGGTGATATTTTTTTAAATATTTATTTTATTTTTTTAGAGAGGAAAGGAAGAGAGAGAGAGAGAGAGAGAAACATCAATGTGCGGTTGCTGGGGGCCATGGCCTGCAACCCAGGCATGTGCCCTGATTGGGAATCGAACCTGTGACACTTTGGTTCACAGCCCGCGCTCAATCCACTGAGCTATGCCAGCCAGGGCTTATAAGGTGATATTAAAACAAAAAGAAACCCCCATCCACAGGTTTTGCACACATTTTAAACTTTCTAAGCTCCAGAAATATTTTATCCAACAGGTAATTTAAAACTGGGCTAAGGAGCCATATGTTGTTTTCTGTTTAAGTGTCTGATGCTGTATCCTGAATATTGGTAGAGAGATGGTAGATGGTTAGATAGATAAATAGTAGATAGACAGACAGATAGGTACATGTGTACATAATACCCTAGCATGAAAATAAAACTATGAAGTAAAAATAATAAATGTTAAATGTCTACAATCATATAAACTAGTCAAATGCAACTCAACTCGATTCTTACATGGTAAATAAATATTATATTAAAGTGCATCACTTCCATCCTTTTATTTGAGTCTTTTAGTGTTAACTGTGCAGTACCAGGCAGCGTGGCTGTAGATGCCACTCCCATTATCATCCACAACTTGTTTGGCCTTTTTTTCTGCCTTTCTTCCCTCATCTGCAAGATGAGCAAAACCATACAACATAAGGTCATACAAATTAAGTGAAATACAGGACTTTCTTTTAAAATCCTATGATCCATGTTTGAAATAGTATGTGAAATTAATGTTAATTAAATATATATGCACTCTTAAGAAGACCAAAGAATAATCAATTAAAAGAAAATATGTTAATCCATGAAGCCCAAAGAGAGGAAAAAGCCACTGTAGGCAAGCTGTGCACTGTGAATGATTATTTGTAATGTGATTAATTTGTTTGTTAACTTTTCTGCTACAGACTTATCCAAAAGTGAAAATCAGGCAAATGGTAAAAATTTGCCACTCCACTGCCGTGTGTTCTTTTATACCAACATCTATTTTTAGCTCTTGGCTATTATGAGATTTTCTATTATCTTTTACTTTTATTTATTGCCTGTGAAAAGGGCTACGAGATAGTTTCCACAGTCAAAGAAATCTAATTTGTACTTTAGAAAAGAAGCTATAATTGTGTATTTTGAGTATGGTTATCATGTTAGCAGTAAAGTTTAGTTCTGGTTCTTGCATTTTTTGTCAAGCTGGAACACAACCAAGTATAACATTTTTGTTCTAGGTAGATGGCTTCTACTGAGTCCTGTTTTCACATGCAAGAGCACATTGAGAATTTGCTGATAGTCGAGATCTAAATACTTCGATTTTCATTTTATTCCTGGATTATTAGTCACTAGTGATTTATATTTCAATAAAATATAAAAGAGTTATATTTTAATAACTCTTTAATTCATGCTTAATCTTAAATTCCTTTTCATCTCTTTTCCTGCCAAGGAATGGAGTGAATGAACTGTAAAATCGAAGTCTCCATTGTTTCATCCTCAGGGCATTGGTATCTATGTGCCTATGATGGTTTAAGAGTTAAATTAAATTAGAGCTGTAAAATGAATATTCTATTCTACTGGCTTTTTTCCAATATCAGCAACTTAAAATACCCCCTTTTGGGAAATGTTTGCTTGGGAGAATCTGAGGTTTCTTTTGATCAACTAAGTGCTGTGGAAAGGTCACCACAGCAGGGCTTCTATTTGCTACCAATCCTGTTTCTCACACTCATTGAATCAGAAGGACAATTAAAGTTCCAGCAGCTGAAAATTATCTATTAATTAGAACTAGAAGAACAACACCATGAAGTACAGGTGATAACCATAAATCAGAACAATTAGCCTGTCTAGAAAAGCAACATGATCAAATCAGAGTCGCCTTACCAGCTGCTCATTTAATCTGGGTTTGCCATGTTTTCCACTTCTTGTGAGATAACCCTCCGGAAGGAGCTTGGATCCAACAAATACACATACTTCATAATTCTGTATTACTTCAAGGAAGTATTGGTATGCTGATGTTTAGTTTTTGTAAAAAAATGCATTTGAAGGGAAAAAATGGCATTCAAAATGTTAAATTCCCTATCAGGTCTCATTTGAATCTAGGATAAATGATAACTTATACTGAAAAAGATTGAACAATATATATTTTTCTGGTGCTTGATATTGATTGAGACTAATTATTATGTATATATTGCCATTTTGCTGTAATAATGGCCTTGGGAAATACATTAAGCTCCCATATATACATAGAATTATTTTATAATTATTTTTTAAATGTTCCTCTAAATCATCACTTGAAATCTCGTTTTATTTTCTCAGAGATTCCAGTGCATTTTTAAGTATGGAAATGTGTATTTTGAGTGCATATAAAAATGAATAATAACAATATACCAGATAATAATTATATACCAATGTATGTTCTTCCATATTATGATAATGTACCCATTATCCAGAATTTGGATATGCAAAGCATTCTATAGGACTTTGAAGAGAATATGAAATCTAAATCTTGCCATCAAAAACCTTATGTTAGTAGAGAAAATGACATGTTTACACAAATAACAATGTAAAATTAAAATGATAAGTATCATTAAGAGAAAATAATAAAGCAAATAGTAAAGAATTTCAATAATTCAAGTAATATACAGTATTGATTTAAAATGATATACCATAATTCATTTATATATATAGTATATAACCAATTCTTATTGTAGATATGACATAACTACCATAACTATTATAAAATGTTCCTATTTTCTGACCTTAACTAAATTGTGGAAGTTATATCCTATTTTCACTTTCAATTAAAACTTCCAGCAGACATCAGGCAGTATTCTAAGCTGTTAGAGTATAAAGATGAGTAAAACATAGTTTCTGCTGTCAAATAACATAACTAACAGAAAGTTATAGATATAAACAAGCAATTACAATACTGAGTGTTGACAGATAAATAGAAGTACATACAAAGAGCTATGGGAGCTAAGAGGAAGGAGTACCTGATTCCCACAGGAGAAGCCAGAATAGCTTTCTAAACACTTTGTCATGATGTTTGAAAAATGAGTAATGCTGCTCAGGTGGAATAGGCTGGGAGAACATTAAGAAATAGAAAACTGCTCATACACAGATGTTGAAAGATACAGTTTACCTGTTCTGAGAAGAGCTAAGGAGTTCAGCATACAGCATAGATATATACAGAGAATACTAGCAGATGAGTCCCACAACAGTGCAAAAAGAGTATTTTATAATATGATGATATGATGATGATAAAAGATAATAGTTATATATTTTATACAATAAGGAGCCATTAAAATATAAAATTATTAATGCAAACACAGATTTGCTTTACAGAAAAATCACCCTAACAATTCCCAGAGTAGATGAGAAGCAAAGAAGCTAGAGACAGACAGAGACCAAATAGATTGGAAATGTAGGGGAACAATCTGGAGACTGTCAGTACCTTTGATGGTAATAAAGAGCAAGTGATTGGAGGTTTCAAATGCCACAAAAGTCAAATTTAATGCAAACTGGAGCACTTGTATTGTTTGGCATTTGCAAAGACATTGATGACCAATTTGTGTTTAGCGGGTCACTGGTCTTCTAAATGGTAGAGAGGGGATGGGGAACAGGAGACACAGAGGAGAGATCTTCGAGAAGAAGAGTAGACAGGATTTAGAAATTCATTAGGCCTGAAAGATAGTTCGTTAAAATTGAAATCAGCCAAATAATTCCTTTTCAAATGAGAAGGATGAGTATGTTTCCAACTCAGTTTGGGAGTCCACACAAAACAAGTTTTCAGAGGGAAGAAATTAGGTTTCGTTTTATATACAGACTGATCAGAAGTTAGCTGAAAATTTAAGGCTTGTACTGAGGATATTTATGGTAGTTATATGAATGAAGTGACAGGTGAACAATGATGAAGAATAAATTATGATCAAAAGGCATAAACTTCCAGTATTATTATAATAAATAAATCATAGACATGTAACATACAATGTGGTAACTACACTACATTGTATATTTGAGAGTGGTAAAGAGAATATATTTTAAGAGTTCTTATCACACACACAACAATTGTAACTATGTTTCCTGATGGATATTAGCTAGACTTATTGTGGCAAGGATTTCACCATATATAAATATATATTATATCTATAACATTTTTATTTTGTATACCTGACACTAATATAATGTTACATGTTCATTATATCTCAATAAGACAAAAGAGAACACATTCATATTGGAAGACAGTTCATAAGTGAGAGGATAATCTAAAGAGAAAACTTTGATTATGTTTATATTTAGAGTTGGTATCAGAAAAGAAGCATGTAAAGAGAATGATTAGAGAGAGCTGACAAAGATATGACTATCATAGGAATCAAGAAAGCACAGAGAACCACAGTAGCCTTCTTTTAGAACGACTGTTCAAAAGATGCCAACCAGACTAAGATAACTTCTGCATTTGATAGCTAGGGGTTATTAGTGACCTTTCAAGGGAGCAGTTTCATATCCTCTGGAGTGATGCTTGAGGGGACAGACTCCAGGTGCACAGTTAATAGAGAGAAGACAAGAAAATGTAGTTAGTAAGTTTACACCACTTTTTGAGAAAACACTGATGACAAAAGGGAAAAGATCAAGGTATTTCAGAGAAGTGTGTTTCTTAAAATAGAAACTCCACTTCATTATTCCACTCATATAGAGAAGAAATGGAAACAGCAGCTTACTTGAAGTGGTAGTAATGATTGTTTATAGGTGTTGAAGATGCAAAAGAAGAGAATAATCAAGATGATATTAATTAGAACACTTTATGACTGGAATATAGTAAGATTTACAAGAAACCTTGTCACTACAGAATGACAAGGACTTAAAGTCTCCATCTCCATTTTGGTGCATACCGTAAAGCCAAATTAGTGCCTTCCTTTTAAAACAATGTATTACATCCTCCAATCTCAAACATTTACAATATCCAAAATCTTTCTGTTTTAATATTATTTTAACATTCAAACCCTTGGTATTCAAACTGTACTTGATATACCAGAAACATTAGCATCATCAAGCAGCTTGTTAGAAATGTAGAAACTTAGGTTCCACCCAGACTTCAGGAATTATCTGCATTTAAAAAATATATTCAGTTATTTAATATATATATATTATGTGAAACATCAGTTTATAACACATTAAGATAGTATGTCACCATTTACATGTGTTTGGCTGATGATTTTGTTATCTATTGTTTTATTATGTAAAGCACAGTACAACTGTTTGAAAGAATATCTCTTAATTAATAAGTGATTTTTGATGAGAACCAATATACATTTAATTTGTTCCTAGAAATCAGGGACCTTAAAAGCACAATAAAATAACCTTAAAGACTTAAAGAAAGTTTGCACAAAAAATATATGTCATATTTTAAAGCTATATTTCAAATGGATAGAATGCTATGGATAGAATACTATGTTTTTCACTGGTTGACAAATACTAATTGATTAATTTTAGTTTTTATCGAACAGTTCTGCAAGATGACTGATAGCCTTTTTGAATGCAGGTGTGAATTACACAGACATTATATTGCAAGAATGCTTTCACCAGGTTCTTTTCAAACTCAGTTGTGGCACATCCTCATACATTCCAGCAGTTTAGCAGCTATGATCCAGGTGACCAAATAGAATTCTGGCTTATTGCAGCTCACTGAAATATATTCTTGTCTCTTTACCTCTATTTATTCATAGTCAGATAAAAATGTTAAATCCACTTGATATATTATTTTGAGTCATTATTCTGTGTGCTCTGAAACTACAGCTAAGACAACTCAAAAGAGAAGAAAAAAAAAACATTGGGAGAGAATTTGGTTTGCCCCATGGAGGGTGGAAGAAAGATAAAAACATTCTTTTATGATTAAAAGGTTGAGTAAAATCCTTCTCACTTTAAATCTGGAGTAGAATTAGGGATTTATTTGAAAACAATAAGTTAAAGTGATATTCTGAGACTTCCAAGGCTAGCTCACAAGAACTGTTACAGCTTTTGGAAGAGCCCCTTGGATCCCTTTCTTTGGGAGCACTGATCCACTGCATATGATGTCTGACTACCTAGGACCACAATGGGAGAAAGTACACATGAAGGTGTTTTCATCTCCAGTCCCTGGTAATTCAGTGCTGGATAAATCATACCTACACCAAAGTACCAGACATAAATGAAACCACCTTGGACACTCCAGGTTAATCATCTTCTGGGTGAATAGCACTGAGTGACAGATGTTGATACAATGCAGGGCAGGAGAATCTCCCAACAGAACCTTGTCCAAATTCTTGGCACCAGAATTTATGAGGTAGTATAAAATTGTCAATTTGAGTCACTACATTATGGGTAATTTGTTAAATAGTAATAGATAAATGAATTGAAGGTACATGTTATATACACCCCTTTTCTCACTTTTTCTTTCTCTCTAATGGAATAAATATGAACAATTTTTTATGCTACAAAAATTTTATATGTATCTAGAAATTACATACTCAGCTACATCTTAGGTCAAGTACATTCAGTAAACATTCACAAAATTTCATATGACAGGTAATATTCCATAATGGTTTCTTCATTCTTATGATGATGTTTTCGTGCTGCTGAATTACTATGAGTGAATTAGGATTTGAGGAGAATTTTGAAATGTAGAATTATACATTTTCCATTATGATTAGTTTAATTAGATACAGAATTAAGCCAAGAAAGTATACATAGCTGAAATTCAATATTTTAAAATATAATTACATTGAAAAATAAATTATATTTATATTAAAGCACTCACACATGGAATTAATATAACAAAGTGTTTTCCTATTCTATTCTACATTTGCCAAGAATGAGATAACTCCTATTATCTAAAATAGAAACTGTTCTCTCCAGTACTTAAGGTCTTTGCTCTCCATGGTCTTGGAGGCACATAATAAATATTAATAATTATAGTGTATGATGATTAATCCATTTTTCTCTGCTTTTAAAATATTTTTATATTAAAATGTATTTAAAGAGGTTATACCTATTTACAATATTAAAAGTTAATTTAGCCACTTTAACAACTATTGTAATATGTATGAATATATTAAAATATAAAAGTTTTATCTTTTCTGTTTTATGTATACAATGATTTTTGATGAAATATTTTTATCAACTTGCACCATTCCTGAGAAAGTATGACTGTAAGATATTGTGCTATATTTTAATCACTTTATAATTTATTACGTTCTCTGCCAGTGATGTCACACAAGGCAAAGAGGGAGGCAACCATGCTTAGTGGAAAGTTTCCTAGGCTTCCAAGTACAATAGACCATGGTTTACCTAGATCTAAGGCCAATTACTTAAACTCACTGAGCAACAGTTTTCTCTTCTGTAAAATGAGCATAATATATCCTTCCACATTCTTGGATTAAGTTAAATAATCTAAGTGAAACACATAGAAAGTTAGTGGCACATGAATTTAAAATAAATAACAGCTATTTATTACTGTGAATGCTATGAGTTCTCTTGTAACTACTCTGACTACCACACTGTTTGTTTTGAAGTTATTACTAATCTGAGGAAGTACAGAGTTGTAACATGAAAAAATGATAGATTGTTCTGTTTGAGGCCCCTTATTTATTCATATTCATGTATTGTTTTGGATAAATATTCTCTCCTAAATATTCTAATTATTCTAAAATATATCACTGAGATGATCAAAACTTTTGCATACACTGACTTATTTCTTATGAAGCTTTTCCTCCAATGTATTATCAGACACAAAAGTAGATAAAAATACATTAAATTATAACTTACAGTATTACACATCAATGAACATTTGCTAGTTCTTAAAAACTCAATTGTGTATCCAACTATTCTGTTAGCAAGAAAGCTAAACATACGATACAGAAGAGCAAAAGCCTGTCTTTAGCTGGGAGCGAGGGGAGGTAGGATGCTAGAAAACATGTACTCTATAGACTAAAACCAAAAAAGAAAAAAGCAGACGAATTTTAAAATTCTTGCATCTATCATCAAAAGACCATTTGGCCATATCCACTACAGTAATTAGATACCTATAAAGAAAGAGAAAATGATAGAACTAGTTAAATAAACTAGAAGTGAGAAATGTTACTCAACACTGTTTAACTATAATTACAGATAAATTAACATTTAATTTTTTATTTAAAACTACCAGCTGCCAAAGCAACAATGGCATATGTATATGAGTAATATTTTTGAAATATCATAAAGGAATTCTTATGTAAATTGGTATTATTTTTCCAATTAAAATACACACAGTATACAGTATTTTGAGGGAAATTTTGAATGGCATAATTCTGAAAATCTTGATGACAGTTATTGTTAATCAGAGGCATCGTATCACAGACAACAGTGTGGCAAGTGAAGGAGGAAGGAGAGCAGGTAGAGGTGGAAAAGGGAATAAGGGGGTAAATGGTATGAAAAATAAAATTAAAATTAAAAAACAAATGGAATAAGTATTTTATCAGCAGACCATCCATATGGGAGTCTTTAGAGAGCTCACATTCATGAAAAAATACCATTTACTCACTATTCACCTTATAAAAGATATAATTCACTATGTCATGGATAGGACATAATCTATTTTATTTTCAATTCATTTCTTATAGAACCTAATATAGCAAGACAACTGAGTGTTCTTTATAAAAATTGTACTTGATGTGCATTGAAATTGGTATAAGTAATTTATAAATAATACTGCCATACCCATTGGAATCATACATATATGATTACTCCTGACATTATCCTGTATGCCATTTCTAAAATAATTCAACAAACCACATTTTCTCTAAAATCATCGAGAGTAAAAGAATTTTACATGTGAATTATAAAAAAACCTTTTTTTCTAAAAACATAATTATTTTCTAAAATATGTTAAATGCTTATTTTTTTTGTATTTCTTACCATTTTATTGTTCACATTTTTATCTTCTTAAAGATGATCCTTTAACATTTCCTATAAGATTATTTTGGTAGTGATGAACTCCTTAAGATTTTTCTTGTCTGGGAAGCTCTTTACCTGTCCTTTGGTTTTAAATGATAGATTTGCTGGGTAAAGCAATCTTGATTGTAGGCCCTTGCTTTTTATCACTTTAAATATTTTTTGCCAATTCCTTCATGCCTGCATTTTCTTTTGAGAAATCAGCTGACAGTCTTATGGACACTGCCTTGTAGGTAACTAATTGCTTCCCTTTTACTGTTTTTAAGATTCTTTGTTTTTGAACTTTGACATTTTAATTATGATGTGTCTTGGTGTGGGCTTCTTTGTGTTCATCTTGTTTGGGATTCTCTGTGCTATTTGGACTTGTATGTCTATTTTCTTCACCCACTTAGGAAATATTTTTTTCAAATAGGTTTCCAGTGTCTTATTCTTTTTCTTCTCTTTCCAGCATCCCCATGATCTGAATGTTGATATACCTGAAGTTGCTCTAGAGCCTCCTTATGCTATCCTCATTTTTGGTGGGGATATTCTTTTTCTCCTTGTTATTCTGATTGGTTGGTTTTTGCTCCCTTATATTCCAAATTGATGATTTGATTCATGGTTTCATCCACTCTACTGTTGATTTCCTGTAAATTGTTCTTTATTTTAATTAGTGCATCCTTCATTTTTGACTAGGTCTTTTTTATGCTGTTGAGAGTCTCACTAAGTTCATTGAGCATCCTTATAACCAGTGTTTTGAACACTGTATGTAATATATTGCTTGTCTTTATTTCGATTACTTCTTTTTCTGGAGTTTTGTTCTGTTCTTTCATTTGGGTCATGTTTTTTGGTCTCCCCACTTTGGCATCCTTCCTGTATGTGGGGTTTTGTTTGTTTCCTATGTATCAGGTAGAAATGCTATGTCTCCCAGGCTTGGTAGAGTGGTCCAATGTAGTAGATATCCTATAGGGTACAGTGCCACAGCCTCCCCTATTACCCAAGCTATGTACTCAAGGAGCACTCACTAGCTCACCACATAGGCTTGTACACCATCCTGTTGTAGTTGAGCTTTGATTGCTGTTGTCATATCCAAGGTCACCCACTACCTGTTTTCTGTCTGGAGTCACACAGCATAAACTACAAAGCAATCTGCAGATGGCTGTTATTTGTGCTGGGCTTAGAGTTCCTTAGATAGGCCAAGCTGTAAACTAAAGCCAGCTGCTGCTATTTCTGGGTCTGGGGCAATTGTGAGACAGGGCTCACAGAAGCCAGATGCTGCTTGTTTGAGAGAATTTAGGAAAATCTGAAGTATGGACCAAGGCAAGCTGATGGAAAGGCCACTGGAAACAGCTTCGGTAGGCCCAAAAGTTGAATGGGGCAGGGCCTCAGGGAATCACCAGGGTGGGGCAAACAGTTTTGAGACAGGTTGATGGAGTCTCAGATATGGTTCACACCCGATGACTCTGTGGTTCTTTGCGGGAGGGCTTGGAAAAAGAAAAAGAAAAACAAAACAACAGCCTCTGCCAGCACTTCTGTCTGGGGAAACCTGCCCCCCACACCAGTTCTTACCCTGATGCCAGACGATTCAGTTCCTTCCTATATGTCTCTGATGCCTTTCAACCTGCTGCCCCTGTGTAGGAGCTCAGAGGGAGTGAGTCCAAGTCTGTACATGGGCCCTTTAAGAGGAACTACTGGGACTCGAGAAGTTTCTGTCTTCCACAGCCTTAATTCCCAGTGGTTTTTACAGCCAGAAGTTATGGAAACTTATCTTTTTAGCACTGGAACACTGAACTGGGGGGCCTGGTGTGGGGCTGGGACCCCTTTCTCTTGAGATAACCCACCCAATTTTTATCACCTCATGTGGGTGTGTGACCAGCCCATTCCACATCTCCACCCCTTCTACCAGTCTTGATATGGTTTTCTCTTCAATTCCACAGTTGTAGGACTTCTATTCAGCTTAATTTCTGGTGGTTCTGAATGATGATTGTTCTATAGTTTAGTTGTAATTTTGATGTGCTTATGCAGGCAAGCAAGTCATGTTCACCTGTACTGCCACCTTGACCATTAATTTCTTTTTTAAGGCATGATGTACAAGTTCACCTTATTTTTGATGATGTTATTTGCACCACTATTCCACTGGGTTGTATTCTGTCATATAAAGGACTACTAAAATTGAAATTTATTTGTCCCCATAATTAAGGGTTCAACATCGCTATGCTTTGAAATTCATATGCCTATTAGAGTTTTCTCTAATTGCTAGGTTTTAGTTCTCAGGGGCAAGTGCCGACCTGTAAGAATTCTCTTTGTCACCTTCAACTATGCCCCTCTTAAATTAGTAATATGGAAGAAAACCATATAACTAAGTTCATTAGGACTTGCTCAAAAGTAAGAATAAGGAGAAGAAATGACACCTAGAGAAGTTTCCCTGTAAGAACTGGTACCGTTAATGGAAAGGACTACAGTGTTTTGTTTTGTTTTTTCAGCTGTAGAGTTTTGCCTACTTCGGAGTTATTGATTGGGATTGAGATAGTCAAAAAGATATGAGATTTCTGGAAAAGGTATGCTTACAGAAAGGCCTGCAATATTGGGCCCAATTTTATTACTTTTAACACATCTGCCACTGAACACTCAGACATGTATTTCCATTATTCCCTACCTGAGGGTTCTCCT
Source organism: Phyllostomus discolor (assembly GCF_004126475.2). Taxonomy (NCBI): domain Eukaryota; kingdom Metazoa; phylum Chordata; class Mammalia; order Chiroptera; family Phyllostomidae; genus Phyllostomus; species Phyllostomus discolor. The sequence continues at coordinate 157,683,989 of NC_040905.2, read as the reverse complement.
CCAAGTTACAATTCTGTTCTTCTACTTATGCTGGTAAAGGTCATCCACAAGAAAGAGAAGGGAAGAAAGAAGCTGTGACTTGTAGGATAACCCTTCACTGATGCACATTCACTTAAAAATTTGGTAGAAAATTACATAATACCTGACTTTCTAAAAATCTAATTGAGGATGCCACTTAAATGACAACAAGGTGCATTTAGTTAAAGTTTCACTGAAAAGTAATAAAAACTATAAGTTTTTAAAATTAAAATTTTATTAAATTGAACTTCTCCTCATTTTGCCAATCCCAGATGAATTTTTGGGTACTCTCCAGGTTATATAGCATCAATCACACCATGAGGTTCTTGTGAACAGTGATTATATCTTTTCATGCCTGAAGTCTTAATTTCATAAATAAATATATGTGAAGCTTTTAGGACCTTATAAAATACTTTCTTACTGCACATAAATTGGCATACAAGTTGTAAGGGGAAAAAAGAGTGGTTTTGCAGATGTTTCAAATACCAAAACAAACAGAATACATAATGTTAATAAGATATGAATAGTTGTGAATGCTTTATATTCTCTTAACTACTTTCTAGATTCCTGTTGTATTTCTGTCTTGTAGGTTGTATTTTCTGTTTTGAAGCACTTTTCTCATTATTTATAAACTATCAAAATTTATTTTGCTAAATGTCATTGTTAAAAGGTTATCAACTAGTATGATTTTAACTTTCTCAATCATCTCTATCTCCCTTTTGCAATGACAAAATTACGCATGTCCTTTTTCACTGTGGCAAAGGCTTATACCTAATGAAATTTTGTATGGAGACCTGTGTTCAGGTAGCCTAAACAAAACCACCACTACCACCACCACCACAACAATAACAACAACAACAAAACCTAAAAATAAATGGATACATTACTATAAAACAAGAAACATAATGAACTATTTTGATTTATGGTATTCATTTCCATTTCACACAGAAATCTAAATATATAAGACAAAGCCCCGTATCTGCTTTATTAAGTATTACATTTCAAATTTCAGTGTTCCAAAATGGAAAGACAGAATTTGGGCAATGTAGCAGATGATTTCTGTCTAGCAGAAAAAAATTTAAACACCTTTTTAAGGGTCAGAAATAAAAGTACTGTTTCTCCATGCTGTTGCTCTCAGAACTGTAATCACCACTGACACAGTTGAAGTCATTTAATCACACTTTGGAGACTCAGAGACATTTTGTCTACATAGGTTGACTTCCCATGTTTATGCATGGATGGATGCATTTGCTCCAAAACCCTAATTCTTGAATTCATTTAATAGATTATTGTTTTTCTACATTTCACATGGATTTGTGATAACATTTATGAAACTATTTTCTGAACTAGGGACACTGTGGTTCAGCAGAGAACAACTGTTTTGCACTCATCCAGCAAGTGTAAGCTATCTCTAGATAGATTTTGTTACCATTTGCATAAAAAAGTGGACGATGGTTTTCTACTGTTTCACACCACTATAAATGCCACTTTATTAAGCAGAATGAGCTGAGCTTATCTGTACAGCAAATATACTTTAGTGCTCATAGTTTAATGTATTTAATACAGAGGTACACAGTAAATAGGAAGGCAGGTAGTACTCCATATTTTCCTTTTGGAAAGTAAATGTTAAGTAAGGTTAAGTAACGTAGTTTATTTAAATAGTTAATCAATAGCAGATTAGCCAAAACCCCAGAACTCTAAAAGTAAGTTTTTAGCTCATTTCATACACCAAGAGTTAATTATAATGGGGACAATGATTTTAAAAACATATGATTTAGGCCTGCAGTAATATAACTCAGTACTTAGTAAATAGAATTACTTGATCTAAGTACTTGACTCCTGACCAAGAATTGAGAAGCAACTCAGAGTGAATTTAAAGCATCGCTTCTTTATTTTAGACTATTCTAACTACATTGTAATATTTTGCATTGTCAACTTTAATGAGTTTTTGCATTGTTTTATTTTTATTGTTAATTTAAAGGTCTCATAAGAGGACTTAAAGTTTCATTTACAAAGGAAACTATTTTATTTTGCAATACTTTTTTTTAGATTAAACAAAACTATACCATTTTAATCTTAGAAGACCCAGGAAGTTGTATAAATTACTAATGTGAATTAATACCTATCGGGAGTTATACATATATTAGTGTATATATATTAGTTGATATAGATAAAGCTATATTAATTAATATGTATGTATATGTGTATATATAAGTTAACATATATATTTATATATAATATATGCATAACATATGTATGTTGATATGATGTGAAGGTTTTGTATCTACTATATACCTTTCAGTGGATAAATATAAAAATCTAGCAATTGCAACAAGAAGATAAAAAATAATATTTCAAATCATAGATTACTTATTATCTTTTTCAAGGACTGATTCTCAGAGATGTTTCATATGCTGAGAATAAATGATTCTTAGTAGGTATTTTAATGGCCAAGTTGGCTAGTTTAGTTGGCAAAAAAATCCATTACTTTTTTTTTCCATACAATGGCTCTAGTAATGATTAGTTGTCTTTAAGTTCATTAGAAACAATTTTGTTACATTGCATTGTGACAGCTGTCATATTAGCATGCATATAAAAATGTATCAAAATTGGCCAGTTTTTGTACAGCCATGTTAATACTGAGGATAGAACAAAATACACAACATTTTTGGCATATTATGATTTATTATTTCAAAAAGGGTAAAAACACAACTGAAATGCAATAAAAAATATTTGTGCAATATATGCACAGAAGGTGCTGTGACTGATCAAATGTGTCAACAGTGGTTTGCAAAGATTTTTGGTACTATTGACATTTTGGCCAAATAATGTCTTAACACATTGGAAAAAAAAGTTTAGCAGTACCCCTGGCCTCTACCCACTAGAAGCCAATAGCAGGAGATAACTGATATACTTAGGATGTTCAAATAAATAAAGTTATTGGTTAAAATGGAAAATTGTGTGTTTTACAGAAAAAATGTAATGGGCTTTTTGTCCAGTCCAAAATTACTGTGAGAATAAAGGATTTGCATTAGAGTTACATCCACTTTACTCCAATGGTTCTCAACAAATGGAAATTTTAGCATCCATGTGACAATGGCAATGTCTACATACAACCATGGTTCTCAGAACTGGTGGGTTGTTATTGCATGTAGTAGATACAAGCCACAAATACCAGTAAACATCCTATTATACACGGAATAGTTTGAAATGTCAGTAGTGTGGAGGCTGAGGAACCCTGGTGTACTTAAACGGCTCTCTTATTGTGTGTTACAAATGAGGTAGATTCATATTGCCTAAATAATTAGGACTACTACAGAATTGTGGCATAATTTCCAAACTAAAGAGCTATATCCACCAACATAAAGAGGTGTTCACTGGGAAAGTAAACTAGTAACAGTTCCATTGGCACAAATACTGTCAATTTTGATACATGAATGTACATGATTTTTCCTTTAGAATTCAATCCAGCATTACTGTTTTGAGATCTTGCATCAGAGTAACAAAACACAAAATTCAAACAAGCTTTTCATTGATTTTAAATTGTGGGACTTAATTTTGAGTTTATATAGCATTTGAAACCAAATACAAAATAATATAGTAAAATAAGATAATATCTATTTAATTTTTTCATTATGATTTCTATTATTAGTGAACATAAAAATAATTGCCACCTAGATGAAAAAATACATAACAGCATCATTATTATTATTTGCTCCTTTCCAGTCAAAAACAAATTAAGCCTGCATAAGAAGAGAAATACTACTCCATGAGCAAATGTTCCTCCTCAACTAGTGAAGAAAGGCATTCCAAATTATTGGAAAGATTGACAACACATTTCTGCTAGGTAACATTCCTGTTCTGTAACATGTTAGTTTTAAACATACACACACTCTTCAAACACTGTGATGGATACTAATTAAGCTGACAAAACCTATTTTTTTAGTTTGTCCAGTTTGTCCCCAAACAACTCAAATTTCGCTGCTCCATCTGAGTACCTAAAAACTTAACAGGAAGGAGTACCTTAAAAAATGCATGTAAAGTAGTCTATTACCTAATCTATCTTTTTAAAACTTTTATAAAACATTCTTTTAGGGCATTTGCTGTTGTCAGTAGAAGGGCCTGTGATTGCTATGGTGACAGAAAGAACTAAAAAAAGGAAGCATATGGTGAAAAAGCAGTATGCAATACACTAAACAAAACACTGATTTATGACGTTAGTCACAATCTTGTTCAACATGACTTGTTCAAATCCCTGAAAAACAGTCCTAATATTCAGTGCTCATTAAGCCAAGTGCAAACTTTTAAATAAAATAGTTGTAAGTGGGAAATATTCTACTTGGTAAATGACCCATTGTAGTGATGTTCATAGTTGCTACTTTAGAAGTAAAATACTCATAGCCATGCATCCTATTTCTGCCAGATAAGCTCAGGCACAAAATGTTATTAATATTCATTGCTTAAGAGCAAAGCTTAAAGACAAATGTTTCTTATACGTTCTTGAAACAAGACAGAATTTTTAAAAAAGGGAAATTTAGTATGAGGAAAGGAGACCACGCTTCTGGATCAGTGAAGAATGTTGACATAAGATGCACCAAGAATTTTACTAGTCTCCTTATATCTCTAGATCTCATGCTACATGTCACGAAGGACAGCAAGAAAAGCGAGCCCAAGCTGTCCTTGATGATTTAGAGTGAATGAAGTGGATGGGGGTGTCACATACAACTAGGAAACAGTTAGAGAATCAAATCATGTCAAGTGGAAAATACAGGATTTAAGCCATAAATTAATGGTAGTCCAAGGACAAAAGAGATTAATTTGTGGCACTTTAAAGCATCATAAAAGAACTACAATTGAGTTGACCCATGAAAAGATGGCTCACTTCAGGAAAAAAAGATACAGACTTTACTAAATCACTCTGTTTCACAGGAGGTGAAGATATTATAAAACCATTCCATTCATGTTATTTTTTCTTTTTGAATTTTTTAAATTGGTAGCCTTTCCATAGACACAGGAGAATTTGGTCCTGCCCTCTGTACACTCTAAAAAAAAACTGTGCTACACAAATCATTGCTTAGATACTTCCTCATATAATGTGATATTCTGGAATATTCCGCTGACCTGGGAACTACTGTAAAAGTTTATATTGGGGCAGATTACTTGTTGACTGAGCCATAGGGTGCAAATGCTATAAATTTAAGGAGGCACCACAGGAAAAGTCAAACTGTGAAAGAAACATCAGCACCTGGCAGAGTCAGGGGAGGGCACACCACAGGCCTACACAGTTGCCTTCTTACCAGGGCCCATTTGTGCTCTTTTTATCATGTAAACAGTAGGATACACAAAAACAAAATACTGGTAGAATAAGATGTTGGCAGGTTTCAATAAAATTAAGGCCACATATCTCCAATATGTAGGACTTTGGTGAGATTTACCACATTTCACCATGTGTAATGTGCACCCACTATTTTGTGTGCATTACATGTGGGGTTATCATACCAATTATTATACCCACGTATAATGTGCATTCTTATTTTTCTCTCAAAAATTTGGCAAAAAAATGACAATTTCATGGTCTCCCTCTTTAATAAGAATTTCCTCTCCAAAGTTGTATCAAAGTTGTTATAAGTGCTGGACACTCTCCATAAAATTTCCCAGTAGATGACCCTCCCTACTTGTACCCACCAGCAAGGTGAATTTCTAATTGTCTAAACTGTATATTCAAAATAGGATGCCTTGAACCTGAAGTACCTTATGGAGATATATAATGGTATAATGGGACAAATATATATTTTAAAATAGATAACCCATTTGAGCAAAAAAAATATTGAATAAAATTTGGTATGGAAATAGGGGACAAGTTGCCTCAGTGGAGCTTCTTATATATAAAGCTAATATAAAGTTGTATGTTTACTCCTAATTGATATAAATGCCACTCTTAACATAGGACTACAGCATACACTGTCTGCCTATAATGATTTTTCAGAAAAGGATCACTGAATTAATAATATTTTTGCATAGAAACAGGAGAAACTGCTTTGCTAAATTACTGCAACACTACATACTAATACAAAATTAAACTGAAAGTAGTAACAATTGACTTGGGTTTTATCCATAGTCATACAATTCTGGGTGAATGTGTGACAATTTTAAGAACTCTTATGGCATGAAGTATATTTTGGTACATACATATTAAAATGGAAATTATAATGACAATAAGAATACCACTTAATTTGTTTAAACGAGCAAATGAAATATTTCTCAGAAATGGAATTGAGGCCACTAGCTAGTTCTTTGCAAAAAACAAAAATACCCACAAAAAAATAAAAAAATAAAATCTTTTAAAAAAAATTTAGAGGCAATAGCCCTGGCTGATGTAGCTCAGTGGATAGAGCTCGGGCTATGAACCAAAGTGTTACAGGTTCAATTCCCAGTCAGGGTACATACCTGGGTTGCAGGCCATGACCTCCAGCAACCGCACATTGATGTTTCTCTCTCTTTCTCCCTCCCTTTCCTCTCTAAAAATAAATAAATAAAATCTTTAAAAGAAATTTAGAGGCAATAAAACTAGATCATTTCAAAAAAAATACCCACAAAAAAAACTATATTTGGCATGCTTTGTGGCAAAATTAATGAATATTTATCCAGACTCCCGCCAAGATGGAGGCATAGGTAGACACACAGGGCCTCCTTGCATAACCAAAAGAAGGAAAACAACATATTTAAAAATAAAAGACAACCAAGAACTAACAGAAAATCGAACTGTGTGGAAGCCTGACAACCAAGGAGTTAAAGAAGAAACATTCATTCAGACCAGTAGGAGGGGCAGAGACAGACAGCCAGGCGGAGAGGACTCTCAGCAAGGTGATGGCTGGCAGACCAGGAGAGGAGGTGGCTTGTGGATGGGATGGTCCCACATTCTGGTGCAGATAAACTGGGAGAAACAACTGGGGAGTGAAATAGACCTCACAACCCAGGGTCCCAGCACGGGGAAATAAAGCTTCAAATCTCTGAGTGAAAACATCTGTGGGGGTTGAGGCAGCACAAGAAGAAACTCCCAGCCTCACAAGAAAATTTGGAGAGACCCACAGGGTCCTAGAATGTACACAAACCCACCTACCTGGGAATCAGCACCAGAAGGACCCAATTTTCTTGGGGATAGCAGGAGAAGTGACTGAAAACTGGCAGAAAGTGGAGCAACCAGCAATGTTCCCTCTCTGACCTCTACCCCACATACAGCTTCACAATGTAGTGACCTGGGTTGCCCTGCCCTGGTGGACACCTAAGGTTCTGCCTCTCACTATGTAACAGGTATGCTGAGACAAAGTAAAAAAATAGTCCAAATGAAAGAACAGTTCAAAGCTTCAGAAAAAATACAACTAAGCAACAAAGAGATAGCCAACCTATCAGAAGCACAATTCAAAACACTGGTTATCAGGATGCTCCAGGAACTCACCAGGTACTTCAACAGCATAAAAAAGACCCAGGCAGTATGAAGGCTGCATTATGTGAAATAAAGAAAAACGTACAGGGAACCAACAGTGAAGGGAAGGAAATTAGGTCTAAAATCAACGGTTTGGAACAGAAGGAAGAAAGAAACATTCAATCAGAACAGAATAAAGAAACAAGAATTCAAAAAAGATGAGGAGAGGCTTAGGAACCTCCAGGACACTTTAAACATTTCCACATCTGAATCACAGGGGTGCCAGAAGGAGAAGACAGAGAGCAAGAAAATGAAAACTTATTTGAAAATATGATGAAGAAAAACTTCCCCAATCTGGCAAAGGAAATAGACTTCCAGGAAGTCCACAAAGCACAGAGAGTCCCAAAGAAGTTGGACTCAAGGAGGAACATACCAAGGCACATCATAATTACATTAGCCAAGATTAAAAATAAGGAGAGAATCTTAAAAGCAGCAAGAGAAAAGGAGACATTTACCTACAAAGGAGTTCCCATAAGGCTATCAGTTGACTTCTCAAAAGAAATCTTATAGGCAAGAAAGGGCTGGAAAGAAGTATTCAAAGTCATGAAAGGCAAGGACCTACATCTGAGATTACTCCTTCCAGCAAAATTTTCATGTAGAATGGAAGGACAGATAAAGTGCTTCCCAGATAAGGTCAATTTAAAAGAGTTCATCATCACCAAGCCATTATTATATGAAATATTAAAGGAGCTTATCTAAGAAAAAGAAGATAAAAAACATGAATAATAAAATGACAACAAACTCACAATTATCAACAAATGAACCTAAAAGAAAAGAAAAACAACAAAAATGAAAAAATAAGCAAACAACTAGAACAGGAACAGAATCACAGAAATGGAGATCACATGGAGTTATCAGTTGGGGAGTGGGAGGCAGAGAGGGGAAAAGATACAGAGAATAAGTAGCATAAATTGTAGGTAGAAAATAGATGGGGGGGTAATAATAGTATAGGAAATGGAGAAGCCAAACAATGTATATGTATGATCCCTGGACATGAACTAATGGGGGGATGTGGGTAGGAGGGGGTGTTTAGGGTGGAGGGGAATAAGGGGGGGATGGGACAACTGTAATAGCATAATCAATAAAATATACTAAAAAATAAAAATAAAAGACAGAAAAAATATTTATCCAAAATAAAAATAAAAGACACTAAAATACAAAAGTAAAATATGTTGAATTAAAATGGAAACATTTCCTAAACATACCATTAAAACCAGAACCAATACAAGAAACAGCTAGCAAATTTAACTGCATAAAATTTCTGACTGGCAAAATACATGATGAATGCAGTTAAGAAACAAGGCAAAAATCTCTGAATGTTTTTTAAAATATATATATTAATGTATAAGAGCTTTTACAACTCAGAATTTTATAAAAATCTTGTTGAAAAATGGGTGATGGAGCTAAATATATAAAGCAAATATTAGACCTAAAGAGAGAAATAAACAGAAATAAAATATTTGTAAGGGACTCATGTACTCAAATTTCATTAATATATAAATCATCCAGGTTGAACATCAATGAGAAAACATCGACCTTAAACTATATATTAGAACTGATGAACTTAAATATATACAGAACATTCCATCCAAACACAACAGAATAAACATTCTTCTCAAGAGCACATGGAACGGTCTTCAGAATATATCATAGTAGGACACAAAACAAGTCCTAATAAATTTTCAAAGGTATCTTTTCTGACCCTAACTGTAAAAAAACTAAAAATAAATTTAAAAAATTGAAAAATATACAGATATGTGATTAAACAAAATACTACTGAACAAATCAAAAGAGAAATTAAAAAATATCTTTAGACAAATGAAATTGGAAACACAACATAATAAAACATGAAATACAGCAAAAGCAATTCTTAGGAGTTTATAGTGACTAATACCTACATCAAAAAACAAGAAAAAAACTCAAACTAACTTTCTACTTCAAGGAAGTAGAAAAAGAAGAACAAATGAAGCCCAAATTAGTAAAAGGAAGAAAATAAAGATCTGAGTGGAAATAGGTGAAAGATCAGAAAGATAATAGAAAAGATCAATGAAACTAAGAGCTAGTTCATTGAAAAGGTAAACAAAATTGACAAAAATTTAGCTAGACTAACTAAGAATAAAAGGGAAAGGACTCAAATAAATAAAATTAAAAATGAAAGAGGAGAAGTTACAATTGATTTGATAGAAATACAAAAGATAAAGAGGCTATTATAAAAAATTATATACCAACAAGGTAACAACCTAGAAAAAAAATGGGTAAATGCCTAGTAACACACAAACTTCCAAGACATAATCATGAAAAATAAAAAATTTGAACAGACAAATTACTAGTAAGGAGACTGAATCAGTAATCAAAAACCTCCCAACTAACAAAAGTCCATGACCAGATGGCTTTACTGGTAAAGTTTAATAAATATTTGAAAGAAGAATTAATGTCCATCCTCCTCAAACTCTTCCAAAAAAAGAAAAATAGAAGAGGAGGAAAAACTTTCTAACTCATTTTACAAAACCAGCATTACCCTGATATCTACAAAAAGGACAAGTATAGCAAAAAACAAAATGAAACAAAAGAAAAAGAAAATATAAGCCAATATTCCTGATGAACACATATATGCAAAAATCCTTAAAAATATATGAGCAATCCCAATTCAATAACACATTAACAGAATCATATACCATGATCAAGTGATATTTATCCCAAAAATGCAAGGATGATTTAATATACACAAATAAATATGATATACCTCATTAACCAAGTGAAAGAAAAAATCATATGATCATCTCAATTCATGACACAAAAATAATTTGATTAATTCAACATTAATTTATGAAGAAACTCTCAATAAATTGGGTATAAACACAGGGGCAAACACAGAGCCTGCGGGCCTAATCCAGCCCCCCACATTGTTTTATCTGTCCAGGCACCTTGTTTCTACCTGGCGCCAGCACCAAGTTCCTTGTCCTTAGTTAAGGAGTAGTTCCATTTATACAGTCTTAAAATTACATTTGGTCCTTTGAAGGCAACCATGAGGCTGATGTAGCCCCTAGTGAAAATGAGTTTGACACCCCTGGTATTGAGGAAGTGTACCTCAACGTAATAAAGGCTATATATAAAGGGTAGGCCTTGTTTGATAGAAGGGAACAGGGTACCAAAATAAATAAATGAAATAAAGTGAAGGCCACTGATGGCAAGCCCACCCCTAACACCATACTCAACAGTGAAAACCTAAGAGTTCTTCCACAAAGATCAGAAATAGGAAAATGTTGTCTATTCTCACCACTTGTATTCAACATAATATTGGAAGTCTTATCCACAGCAATTAGGCAAGCAAGCAATAAAAGGTATTCAAATTGGAAAGGAAGAAGTGGAACTGTCATTATTTGAAGATGACATAATATTGAGTTGGCCAAAAAGTTAGATTTTTTCCTCCTAGATGGCTCTAGTGGCACTTAACTGTCTTTAACTTCATTTGAAACAATTTTGTTAGATTGTATTATTGGCAGCTGTCATATCAGCATGCATTAAAAAATAAAAATTGGTGAATTTCTGTATAGTCTATTGAAGACTATAATCTGTAATATCGAAGATGGAGGAAAACACATTTTCAGCATATTATGCTTTATTATTTCAAGGAAGATAAAAACACAACTGAAACACAAACAGAAAAAGATTTGTGAGGTATATGGAGAAGGTGCTGTGATTGATGGAACATGTCAAAAGTGGTTTGTGAAATTTTGTGCTGGAGATTTCTTTCTGGACATTCTTCCATGGGTAGAATTGTTGAAGTTGATACTGATCAAATTGAGATGGTAATCAAGATCGACATGATGCCATGCAGCAGATAGCTGACATACTCAATAAATATCCAAATCAATAAAGTTATTGGTGAAAATAAAAAAAATGTCTTTTATTTTACAGAAAAAAATAAATGGATGTTTTGGCAAATCCAATACTATACATAGAAAACCTCTGAGACTCAACCAAAAACTGTTAGAACTAGTGAACACATTTCATAAAATTGCAAGATACAAAATCAATAAACAAAAGATGTTGCATTTTCATACATTTATCATGAACTAGCAGAAAGAAAAATTAAGAAAGTAATATTTTCAATTTCCTAAAAAACATGGAAATAAAAAACAAACTAACAGTAACCAAAGGGGAGTGGAGAGGGGGATAATGGGGGAAAAGATGAAGGGTCAAGTCAAGGAACATGTATAAAGGACCCATGGACCAAGACAACAGGTGGGGGATTGAATGGGAGTGTGGAGTAGGGCAGGGGAGAGTAACTGGGGGGATGAGTACAACTGCAACTGAACAACAAAAAATTTTTAAAAAAAGAATAAAATACCTAGGAATAAATTTATCCAAGGTAGTAAAAGATCTGTATAATGAAAATTATAAGCTATTGATAAGTGAAATTGAAAAAAATGGAAATAAATGGAAAGATATTCCATTATCATGGTCTGGAAAACTTAATGTTGTTAAAATGTCATACTACACAAAGCAATCTTGATTTAATAAAATTGTTATTGAAATTCAATGCAATTTTTCACAGAAACAAAACAAATTATCCTAAAATTTACATGGCACAAGAGACCCTGAGTAGTCAGAGTAATTTTGAGAAATAAGAGCAAGGCTGAAGGCATCATGATCCATAATTTAAAACTATATTACAACACTGTAGTAATCAAAACAACATGGCACTGGCATAAAAACAAGACACATAAATCAATGGAACAGAGAGCCCAGAAATAAACCTACACACATACGGTCAATTATTTATGACAAAGGAGCCAAGAATGTATAATAAAAAAAACAATATCTTCAATAAATGGCACCTAAAATGTTAGACAGCCACGTGCAAAAGAATAAAACTACCACTTTCTTTCCCCATACACATAAAGTAACTCAAAATGAATTAAAGACTTGAACACAAGACTTGACACCATGAAACTCTTAGAAGGAAACAGGCAATCAGCTTGGTGGCATCAGTTTTGGCAGTGATATTTTGGGCTTGATGCCAAAAAGCAAATAGAACAAAAGCAAAACAAATAAACAAACAAAGCTAAAAAAAAAAACAAAAAACAGGTGTGACTACACTGGTCTAAACATTTTCTGCACAGTGAAGAAAGCCATCAACAAAATGAAAAGGCACCCTACTAATTAGGATGCCTACTAAAAATATTGTAAAGCATATATCCCATGAGTTAATATCCAAAATATGTAAAGAACCCATATATAAGTGAACAGTAATTTTTTAAAATTTGATTAAAAATGGGCAGAGGATCTGTAATTTTTTTCCATAGAAGACATATAGATGTCCAACAGGTACATGAAAAGGTGTTCAACATCACAAATCATCAAAAAAATGCAAACCAGAACCACAATGATATCACCTCACACCTGTTAGAGTGGCTATGATCAAAAAGATAAGAAGTAAGTGTGGAGAAGAGGGAAAACATGTGCACTGTTGGTAGGAATATAAATTGGTATGCCACTATAAAAAACAATATGAACTTTCCTCAAAAATATAAAAATAGAACTACCATATGACCCAATAATTCCAATTATACATATTTAATCAGAAGATACTGAAACATTAACTTGAAAACACATCTGCACCCCTATGCTCATTGCATTATTTATAATAGTCACAATATGAAAACAACCTAAGTGTTCATTAATGGACAGATGGATAGAGAAAATATGATATCATATGTATGTACACATAGAATGGAATATTTTTCAGGCATAGAAAGGAGGAAATTATGCTATTTGTGACAACAGGAATTTTGCTTATTTCTATGCATCAATGTTAGAGAGGAAGGCTTATCAGTATAGTTATCTCACTAGGTTTTAATGTCGCCCCTTTACTCAGGTTTCTTGATTTCCATTTCAGGATAGAAAGTATTTATAATTATTCACATACATGTTGATAGAACAAAATGTTCATGTTTTCTTCTTTTATAAGAAGAAACATTTGAGAAGCTTTCCATTGCAAATCTTTCTGTGAAAAGAAATGACAAACTATAGTATTTCAAGAAATTGCAGGTTTTTTAATAAGAGAATTATTTCTTTTAAGAAGTCAGAAAATGAAATGACTATATAAGAAATAATGAGATTTTGCTACTGGTACAGTGGCTTGAGTAATATAGCAACTCCGCAGCTACATATGAAACATGATTTATTTGACTTGAGTTTTGAGTAAGAAAATTAAATCCTACACCATGGTTTACAATGTACTCACATCTCTATATAACTGAGCATCAATGTGTCATAGAATAGCAAAATATAAAAAAATAAAAAGAAATATTATTCCAGAATTAATGTTGTATTGTGATCTTTCTCAGAAACCTCCTTGGTTACCTTTTCAGTCCATCTGGCATTAAAAAATATCCTCCCTTTCAGAGATCCATATGATAACACTGCAATTGACATGCACATGTAGCAAGACTTTATGTCTCCTACATCCAGGAAGCAGTGCACATTTCCAGATTATAAAGGGTGTCTCAGAAGTAAGGACAGGTGGAACTCTCATTCTGGGGTAGGTAGCCATTGGCAGGACAGGGTAAAACCCTCCATACTTCCTCCTACAAGCATAGACTCAGTTCTCATAAAGCCCACCCACCATGCCACTTACCACTGTTTGGTAACTTCAGGAAGATGCTATGATTTCTTAAAGTGTGATTTTTAAAAATAATCTTGAGTGTCTATATGGCTTATTTTAAAACTTTACTTAAAGGAACATATAAAAATCATGTAAAAATTCCAATTCATTGACTATGGCAAAAGCTATCTATATACATATGAAAAATATAAATAGGTATGTATGATATCATACATGCCTGAAAATTAGTGCTCATTTTAGGGATAATTCCTTCAATGTGTTATTAATATAATTACATTTTTTGTTGGAAAGGTTTAAATAAATAAATAAATAATGCATATTCTAGGACTAATTTATCTAATTAGAAATAGCCAGATACAGGCAAAACAAAATATTCTGTGTCAATGAAAAACACAGAAAAAGCAAAAGGTATTTACTTGACAGTGAATCAGTATTTCTTTATGAAGATGATGATAAACAAGTGTATATAAGGTCAATGACAAAATTTATGCCTAAATATTTTTCTGGAAAATTAAACATATTATGTGATATTGTCTTCCTTCAACTTCAATTCTTTTATGACCTTTTCATGTTCTCCATTCCTCCTTTATTTCTGGAGTTGTGAAATACTTCACTCACTATATATCTCCCATTGACATAACCCCCCCCCCCTGCAGATTTTAATGTCTCACAACTATTGCAGACTAGAAAACAGATGTGATACATGAAAAGGCACTTTCATATGTTTTAATATGTTTATAGGCAACTTTTAAAAATGCATATTTTTTATACCAGAATTTGTATTTCAGGAATAGTTTCAGGCTGGAGAATGATTCCCCAAAGTGAAAATGATTGTTCTTGCATCATTCTCAAAAACAAAGGGAGAGAGAAGTTGACAGGGCGCCAGCTGCAAATCAAAGAGTTTCCTGGTATCACATATATTGTTGAACAGTAAGTTTAGAGGTCTAAATACCCGTGATGTGGGAAGTAATGTAGAAGAACAAACAAAGAATAATAAATAAGGAGTTTTAAAAATTATTTCAAAAAAACTATTGGAGTAGTATTTCTATTTTGGTGAACACCTGGTGAAGTACTGCTTGACTTAGGACAGCTGGCCAGATATCAAGCAAGGAATGCCGTGCTTAATTAACCAAAAGATGTTCTTTCAATACATTATTACTAGGGCATGTAATTCCAGAAGATTTAGTAGAATCCCTATTTAAATTGTTCTCATTAAAACATTTATTAATATTTTACACCAAGTGAGAGCAGTTTTTTAAAATTGTAGATGATTTAACTTTCCACCGAAAGGACACTTTTCCATGTAGTCCAAATTTGAAACTCATGGGGTTCAACTAAGGATGGTTATTAGCAAATATGTGAATTGTATGTCAGTCAGCCTGAGGAGCAAACTAGTGACATAAAATATTTTAGCTCAATACCAAGGAAGTATGTTTACAAACTACTAGTCTCACGAAAATGGAATGTGCTGTCTTAAAGAGATTTTTTCAACTCTGTCCTGAAGGTGAAATTAGGTGAGAGGAATAGCAGATACAAGCATAATGGAAATTGTTGAAGAAATATAACACAAGTTGTATTGAATTCCACAGATAATGGCTCTATTTTTAAAATCTGAATAAATATTATAGAGGTAGATTTAATATCTCATAACTAACTTAGAGACTATTAATGATTGGCATGAAATACTTCATGATGCATAATTTGTTGCACTCCCTTCAGTAATGGCATATTTAAATGTTTTCACTTCCAGGTAAGTGTATGTAATTATTTTTGATCTGTAGTCCTGTATGTGAAGAAAAGAGCTTAATTAATTAACTGTTGTAGAAATGATGTTATCAGAAGGTTGGTGGCATTTAAATTGGTACATATTTTAAAAAGTAAAAACAAGATAGCATACAGAGATTTTCACTGTAAAAGGTAAAAAAAAAAAGAAGAAGGAGAACCAGACATGGAGGGAATATTGTTTTAGGTCATTCCAAAAACTAAAGAGTTAAATATAGATAATTCTGAGCACCAAACAAAATTAAAATAATCAAAGACATGGAGACTCTTAAGTGAGGAAAATAAATTTTTCTATGACTTTTTATATAGACTGTTACCTAATGCTAGTTAAAGTTAAGGGATGAAAAGTACTATTACAGGAACACTATTCTTTTTTCAACTGGAAAATGTATCATTTTAAACTTAAATGCATGCCTTGTATTTTTTCCTATTTTATATTCTTTGTTTAATCCAAAGATATTTAGTAAGTAAATAATAGCTGGTTTTTATTTAAAAAATTAGTACAGATTTTCACAAAGCTTTCATTCAGGTGACCCTTGTTGCCTGCTATGCCAAGTACCTCAGATTATTAGGTGCTAGTCATGCAGAACTATGTTACAGCCTAAATAAATAAATAAATAAATACAATCACCAACATATACTTTTGGAAATATGCCTCTAGATTTCAAAATGACCCAAACACTACAATGCCCAGGTTCCCAAGAATCATTACATTTGTTCGGTCAAGGATTACACTGCTGTAATAAAACAACCCCACCCCCAAAATCAACTTGCTAGCTTAAAACAAAATAATTTACATCTTGTTCTTATAGGTTGCCTGTGGAAGGGGGAGACTTGCCACAGGTCAGGTGACTCTGGGGGTCCAGGATGATTTACTCTTGTGGCTCTGTTATCTCCAACTGATACCCCCTTCTGCAGAGGCAGAGAAAGACTAGAAAAGCATGGAGGCTTTTCACTTCTTCTGCGTAGAAGTGATATACTGCATTTCTACTTTTCATTGGTTGGAAGTAATCCCATGACCCCATCTAACTGTAAGGTGGAGGGAAAATATAACCTCCCTTATGCTCAAGAGTGAAAGGACACCCAGAGAGTAATGTGCACTAACAATGTTTTTCATGCTATTCTTATGATTTCCAGTAAACT
Organism: Phyllostomus discolor; assembly: GCF_004126475.2. Taxonomy (NCBI): domain Eukaryota; kingdom Metazoa; phylum Chordata; class Mammalia; order Chiroptera; family Phyllostomidae; genus Phyllostomus; species Phyllostomus discolor. The sequence goes on along the minus strand of NC_040905.2, from coordinate 157,666,932 downwards.
GCTATCCCAGCAAGGTATAGAAAAATAATAAAAACCCTAAAACAAATGCTCAGAATTTTAATCAATAGTAACTTTCAAAAAAAATGAAAACATTGCAATTATGCAAAACACATAAAACGACAGTCCTTGAATGTTATTTTTATTAACCAACCTCTATCAGATTGTTTTCACAAAAAAGTTAATAAATAAGTTGTAGGAAAATGAATGAATAAATTAAATGATGAAAATATAATTACTTCTTTTGGTCTTTGCATATGTGATTTATGTTCACATAATGACAATTTATATCATGGTAGCATACTAACAGTGATATAATGGCAGGCTTTTTATCTTCTCAAATAACTGTTGGTACAAAGAGTAAATCTTACTTTAATCACTTATGTATTAATTTTCTTAAGGGCTGAAGATCAGGGTTAGTACTCTAATACATGTAGAAATCGGTTTTATTATAAGCATACTGATGTAACTTTTCTTGAGGGAGGCATCTCAGTAGAGTCTTTGGAGTACTAGAAATAAGATTGGAATCTCGGCATCATGATTATCTAAGTGACTATAGATGAACTAATTAACCTTTCAGACACTTAGTCAGCTTAGCTCTAAAGAGGTGGACCAAATGCATGCTTCAAAGTATGATTGGAGGGTTGAAATAAGACTACACAGAAAAAAACACTTAGCATAGCATCTGATATACAGTGAATGTTTAAAAATATGTACTCGCTTCAACTATACATAATTGTGCATATGTTATTATTTTGACCTCTTAAAAGACCCAAACTCCAGGTGCAGAAAATAAAATTTATGAATTGGAACAGATTGTTGAAATTGTATGAAATTCAGTGAATCATAAGCATTAAACACATTATCTTATATAAGTTAAAAAATACTGCAATAAGGTTTTTTATAAATATTTTCAACTTCAATGTGGGCAATATTAGCTATTTATATTGAAGTGAATTTTTATTGCTGGCATTTAATTCTAGAATACATATTTTTTTAGCTTGAAAGTTATGTGATAATAAAATAGAGTATATTTTAATTTATTTATTTTGTAATACTTTGCATAATATTATTTAGATTTCAATACCATTACAGTTTGAATTTTACATTTATTTTCTTCTCTCTAAATTACACTCTAAAATAAGAGTTTTATGGAGTATAGCATGCAATTCAGAACTTGTTTCAGATAATACTATTAATCATCCTCCATGTTCATGTCATTGTTTCCTTTAAAAATCATAATGGCCTTTATAAGTGTAGTTGAGGTCCTAAATAACTTACTCACTTGAAAATATGTCTTTGGGAACTACTGAGCAGAGAGCCGTATGTTAGGTACGTTGCTGTACACAGATGAGGTGACATTATTACCTCATTTAACACACTTGGAAAAGTGCTAAGTAGAAAATATACAATCAACATAAGAACCTTAGAACAGGTAACAGTGAGTATAAAGTGCTTCATCATCCAGAAAATACAGAGTTCACGGAGAAGGGAAGTCAAACTGTACTATTTTAAACACTGAAGACTTCCAGGAGAAAATGGGAATTGACTTGGCCTTGAGGAATGAATAGAAAATGACTGTTCACCAAAGTAGAAACAGTGACACTGGGAACTGTGAGAAGAACTGACCAAAATGATCACCTTTCACTTTTCTTGGTATATACTCAAGGACAGGCCTGAAGTAGCACATAAAAGTTATGAGGAGATGACCAGAAGGTATTAACTGAGAAACCCTGAGGAGCATCGGAGTGTGAGGCAATATACAGTACTGATAAACTGAACTCTCGTAGCCCTCCCACTCTAACACAGCCATAACCAGTGGTTAGTAAAGAATGGTGTGGAAGACTGTAATCCTGCAATCTATCAAAGTGAAATTCCATGTTACTCTTAGCTGGGTATTCTAGGGAGGAAGGAAGTTGGGGGCTCACAAGAATAAGAATCCATGCTAGAATGTACCTTAGGAAATTAAATAAAATATGACAAATCATTTTCCATAATCACACATAGGTTCAGAACATAGTAGGATTCCAATTTGAATGTGAGCAACATTCAAGAATATTTGAAGAAAAGGGGGAACTAGGCAGAGTCTAAAATAAATACAAAAGCTGTTGTTTGGAAAAATACAGCTTAATAGGAAACTTCTACTTCAACCAGTGTATTTGTTTGTTTGTTTAATTAAACACTGATATCTTCCCCATGCTCACAATATATGTACCAGGCAAACACCTCAGAATTTTAAGTTTTCATGTGAAAAATTTCAGTGCCTTCAGTGTGTTTCTAGTTCTATAATATGTAAACTCTAATACCAACAATGTAGCAATGAAAAACTCCTTTAAAAATTCAGTTATCATATTCAGTTCCTCTCTGGTTTTTATCTTGCTATTGCATTTGATACTTTTTAAAAGGAAATTTCTCAAATTTATACTCTCTGCATCTTACCTGCATAATCTTTCTTATCTCAGGCTCTTTCAGTGATTTTTATTTCCTGCATAAACACATGCTACCCTTCTTTGGAGTATTCTCCTCACCCAAGAAGTTGAATCTTCAAGTATCTGGATTTATCATATCATCACACATGGATTAAGATGACATTGACCTTCAGTTGGTCTTATGGTTCAGCCTCAAAACATGGAAATGAGGGGATCATTAAGAAAAAAAGGATTAAGTTTAAAATAGGAGGAAAACTACCCTCCAAAGATTCATGGCAAAGGACACAAAAATACTGACAATACTACAGAGGAATATATCTTACCAGATCTTTGAAGTCACCAGATGATCCAGGAGTCCAAGCCTAATAAAATAAAAAAATAAGGAAGATAGAGAAAAAAAAGTAGTTTTAGTTTCCTGTTTTAAATATATATACACTAAAAATTTATACATTATAAATGTTATATAAATTTATACATTATAAAATTTATACATTAAAATTTATACATTAAAAAGCCTTAGGATATCATTTTTAGGTAAAATTTTTAACCTAAATTGAAGTGTTTATTAATTTCATATTGTATCATTAAAATGAAGGAAATATAGTCTAAATCCTGATAATATGTTTCTAGTTATTAAGAAACCATACAATTATTCATATTAAATATTTAAGAGAAACATTTAAAGATGGGAGACTCAAAAGAAGGGAGACTATTATTATTAAATGTACTTGAAGTCTTCTCATTTTTATTACATATATTTAATTTCCTTATGGACAAGGCAAACCAAAGCTATATTATAAAAAATATTTTCCCATTTTTTCTGCCTTTATTGGCTATCAGACAGTAATTAGCTTTTGCTTTGATTCATTTTTTTTTCCTTTTTATCCCTTTATACCACCCCCCTCCCCAGCAATCACCATATTGATTCATTTTTGAAAAGTAAAGTCATGGAAGATATTACAATAAAAATTTTTAAAAAGTTTTAATTTCCAAAAATTATATTAAAATGCAGACTCTATTTTTAAAAAGTACTTGAAATTCAAAGGAAAGGCAATATCTGAACAGCACACATCCGCAAAACCCAGCATCTGCCACAGGAAGCAAAGGTTTTATAAATGTTGTCTTGTGTGACTGCACTGGCAAACATTGTGAGGACTTTTGCAAATATGCCTGCCTGCCTGTGTGTTTGGGTGGAAATATTGAACTTCTAATATTTATTTTCATAAAACACAGGATCTTTTTTAAACTTACGATGATCACCTTTTCTTATTGTCTTGGGAATCAAGTTTGAAACCACATAATGTTTAGATATTAAAATACCTATCATTCCATGGAAGAGAATGGAGAACACAGTAAAGGTGAAGAGGAGCTGACCCTGTGTGTGTGACTGTGTATACAAACATGTGTCTGCATCCTTTTCTCGGAACACTTAAATTAGGTTCCTGACCAAAATTATATATATAAAACACTAGACCACTAATTGGTAAAAACTGTCCAGAATGACTCTTAAAATTCTTTTTCTAGGACCATGAATTATTTGAGGATATTAGCAGTTCACTTGAGAAGAGTGGATTTTGTTGTATTATGATAGAGCTCTTTGAATTTCCTGGCCAGTCTTGAAAGGTGTAAGTGGATGGTTTGTCTCTTGGAAGCCTCTGTCCCTGGATCTTAGTTCTGTTCATGAGAGCTATAGAGAATGTCTGTTACATTTTCTTTTTTTTTAATAATTTGGGTTATTTTTCTGTTATGAGTTATAAACCACACAAGAAACTTACAAAAGTACCAATGTATATAACTTAAGAAACTGTCAAAAATGAATGTTCATGTAATTACCATTTATATTAATTAAGAACTAAAACAAAACTAACACAGAGAAGCCCATAGCTTGTCTGTATACATACATAGCACACACAAGCATATATATGTGTGTATATATACACACACACACACACACAAAGATACACATACCATATATTCATGCAGCACATATACAAGCATATACATACATGCAAAGTTGCCACTTGATTATTTCTTGTGTGGTATGCTAAAGCACAAGTCCAAACAAAAACACACACAAAGCATATGAGGCAACACAGATGCAGATTCAGGAATTTGTCTAAGTGCAGCATGAATGCTGCTCACACACCATACTTTAGCATGGCTTGTTGACTAGGCATCACCAGACAGGTAAAACCCTTTGAACATATCATGTAATGACATTGAATGTGTTTGTCTATGTCTTCAGATTTTTTAGTCATCCTATAACTTTATTTTACCTTATTTCTGAACTTACATAATCGGAATCATACACTTATTTTCTTTTTTGTCTAGTTTCTTTCCCTTCACAGCATGCTCAAAGGAGTCATCTGTCTTGCTGCTTGTAACTATAGTTACTTTTCATTGTTTTGTAGTATTCCACTGGAGGAACATTATGCAATTTACACATGCAATCCTCTATTGGCAGATGTATGGATCATTTCTATTTTTAGTAATTATGAATAATTCTACTATGAGCATCATTTCATACATGTATATGTATTACTGTTAGATATTTTCTGGGACTAAATTGCTACATCAAAAAATGTGCATATGTTCTACTTTAGCAGGGTTGCTATTGTTGCACAAATTCACCAGAAAGTATTTCTATTCTGCTTAAATTTAGTCATTAATTTACTGTGTAGTAGGATATAATAATATTTTTATTTATATTTCCTTGATTATTAATGAGTTTTATTGCACCTCATGTATTAGTCATTTATATATATTCATTTACGAATATACTTTTCCATTTTGTGTCCATGTTCTGTGGGTTGTCTTCTCATTGACTTGTGGAAATGCTTTATGTATCCTATATATGAGTTCTTTGTTGCTTGTGGTGAAAATATATTTCCCACTCCAGAACTCAAACTTTTACTCACTGTGCCTTTTGCTGCACATTAATTTTTAAATTTACTACAGTCAAATTTAGCTATCTCTTTATTTTATTTTTGTGTCCTGTTTGTTATACAAAATGATCATAGATATTCTTCTCTATTTTCTTCTAAAAGCTTTGTTATGATGTATTTGCCTCTCATATCTAATCCAAAAATCTACTTGTTTGTATCACACTGTCTTACTTTAAGTAATGTGGAAGAACAGGGGCCACCTGCAAAACCTGACCAGCTCAGGGGAGGCTCACGTGGCAGCCTTACAAACTCAGAGACCGGAAGCACTACATAGGTTGGTCTGAAATTAAAACTTTCTTAAAGCAGTTCACCATGGGTAGTTGTGGCCTAGGCCAGGATTTTTCCCCAACCAAAGGTCAGTGTTTACTTTAACTGAGCCTGCCTGTTGTCTTTTTGCATCTAAGATATCTTTGGAATGTTTTCCAGACCCCTCATAGCATAGGCACTGCATCAGGGGAAGACCACAAATCCCCTCATTATTATTATTGGGTTAATTATTGACTATTAAGTATTCTGTACCTACTTGTGTGAAAGTACCTATCATTTTACATTTTATCCAATCCCAGAGGTTCCCTCTCTCCCCCACAGTCTGCTTTCTCCTGCCCTCCTAATCTATCACCAATGGACTTCTCGCAACCCACTCGTGCCTCCTCTTTTGATTGTACTGCATAAAATAAGGTGCTAAACTGCCATTCTTTGGAGCAGTTCTCAATCCTCTGAGAATCTGCGTCCTGGCATTGTCATCAGTTTGGCTCAAATAAACTCACAAACATTTTCTACAGGTTTGAATGTTTCCTACATTGACAGTAACTTCTTGAAATACAGTGGTAACTGGTAGAACAGGCCCTTCTACCTCTTCCTTCATTAAGAGTTTGGAATATAATTCACATAATATAAAATTCACCATTTTAAATTGTAAAATTTAGTGGTTAATAGTATGTTCACAATTTTGTGTAAACATCACCACTATTTCTAGAACATTACTAATACCTGAAATTATTGACAATCAATTCCAATTCTCCATTATCAATTCTTCTGGCAACCTAGAGATGTAGATACTATTTCTATGGATTTGCCTATTCTGGACATCTCAAATGAATGGGGAGTCACAAAATTTGTGGAGATCTGTGTCTAGCTTATTGTACGTAGCATGTTTCCATACATAAGAGTATTCTATTCCTATGGCTGAATAAAGCATATTTTTTTAAGATTTATTATTTTTTTTAGAGAGGGAAGGGAGGGAGAGAGAGAGAGAGGGAGAGAGAGAGAGAGAGCGAAACATCAATGTGCGGCTGGTGGGGGCTATGGCCTGCAACCCAGGCATGTGCCCTGACTGGGAATCGAACCTGCGATGCTTTGGTTCGCAGCCCATGCTTAATCCACTGAGCTATGCCAGCCAGGGTGAATAAAGCATATTTTGTTTATCCAGTTATTAGAGGGTTTTCCACTGTTTAATTTTTTGGCTATTATGAATAATGCTGCTGAAAATTTGTGTAAAATTGTTTTTGTGGGAAAATATGTTTTTAATCCTTTGCAGCATATATTTAGGAGTAGAATTTCTAGGTCATATGGTAATTCTATGTTTAACTATTTGAAAAACACCAAACTATTTTCCATAGCGAGTAAAACATTTTATATTTCTACCAGCAATGCATTAGCATTATTATTTTTTTAAAAAAGCTGTGGTCATTATAGTCAGTGAGTATAATTTCATTGTGTTTTTAAAATTTTGTAAAAACTCAATTACAGTTGACATAAAGTATATTGGTTTCAGGTGTACAACACAGTGATTAGACATTTATATAACATATGAAGTGATCACTCAGATAAGACTAAGACTCACCTGACACTGTACATAGTTATTACAATATTATTGACTATCTTCCTGTGCTGAGCTTTACATTTCTGTGACTATTTTTATAACTGCCAACTGGTACTTCTTAATCTCTTTACTTTTCTACTCATTTCCCCCAGCTTCCCTCTCATCTGACAAAAATCAATTTGTTCTCTGTATCTATGAGTTTGTTTCTCATTGTAGTTTTGATTAGCATTTTCCTACAGATGTTGAAAAATTTTTTGTGTGGTTATTGTCCATTACTAAATCATATTTGGAGAAATGTCTATTTGAATCCTTCATCCACTTTTTAATTTGGTTGTCTTTTTTATTGTTGGGATCTCATTATTCATTTTATATTCTGGATATTAATTACTAATACGATATATGATTTTCAAACATTTTCTCCCCTTATATGGGTTGTCTTTTTATTCTTTGTCTTATTTCTTTCAGTAATGTAGTGCAATGTTCTATGTAGAGGTTTTATACCTTTCAATATTCATTTCTATTTTATATTTTATGACATTGCCAAGTATTTCTATTTTCTATTTGTCACCTGAATATAGAAATACAAGATATTTTTTACTGGTTTTATGTTGAGCAAACTTGCTAATATATATTAATGTATTAGACATTAAATATATGCACAATAGTTAATAGAAGTGGTGGCCCTGGGCATCTTTCTCTTGATCTGAAAGGGACACTTTACTACTAAGTCCAATATTTGTCGTAGATGTTTGGTAGATATCATTATACTGAGATTCTTCTAACAGTTTTAGTTATACAGGTTTTTAAATTATTGATTACTTTGATACATGATTATTTGTGCTGTCTTGTTCTTGTTAGTTTTAAGTTATATTTTACTAGTTTATTTTATTCAAAATTTTATTTTTAAGTAATTTCTAACATTCTTTCAACATTCTTTCAACATCCTTTTAGTATCTTCTCGATTTGTAGATATTTGACTTCTTATTTCTGATATTAGTTATTATTGAGACCACTCTCCTCCATCCCCTTTATTTTACATTTGGTTAGGCACATCAATATCTTTCACCTTTATTAGTTTATATAAAGAACCAATTTTGGTTTTGTTGATTGTCTCTATTGTATGTTTGATATAATATACAATATAATATTTTCCTTATATTACCCCTGGTTTTTATTACTTTTCTCTTTCTCCTGTATTTGGGTTAAATGTGTTGTTTTCCCCCAACAACTTGAGATAGATGCTAATAACTGATTTTCTGTCCTATTCTTTTCTTTTCTTATTGTACATTAAATTACACTTCACTCTAACTTTGGCTTTAGTTTTGTTACTTTCATTCATTTATAAATATATTTTTAATTCAAGAAGTATTCCAAAATGTCTGTTTTAATTTTCCTAATATATGGAGATTTTCTGGTTCAAATTAATTTGTGTACAAAGCACTCACTGTATAATACATTGAAATTTGTTTTATGATTTAGCATCTGGTCAATTTTTAAAAATGTTCTGTGTGTACTTAAAAATAATATATACTCTACAATTGTGTACATTGCTCAATATACATAAATTATATTGAATATGCTAATTATATTGTTTTTTCAGATATTGGAATATAGATGTTATAATCTCCCACCATGATTTTGAGTTGGTCACTTTTTTCCTTTTAGCTGCATTATTTCATTTGTATATATTAGGCTACATTAAGACATATATACAGATTTAGAATTTTTATATCTTCCTCTTCAAATAGAAACTCATCTTAAAAAGTGGTTCCATTTTATCTCTAACACTACTTTTGTTTCTAAGCTGATTTTGTTTGAAATTAATAGAATGCACCAGCACTGACTTTTCTCAATTAAAAAGAGCAAATAATGTTAGTAGAAGGAAATGCATGTTAAAGTAAATACACAGGCTAGTCATCTCACTAGTGGAAATGACCAGCTCTTCCAGGTAGAGAGGAAGATGACTTTAACTGGGGTGTAGATATATTCCAAACACGAAAAATGCCATATGTAACAACATGGATGGCAATACATTCTTTGTAGCCAGGTTTCAAAGTTCATGATAGAAAGAGATATGACCAGTATTTGAAGACCATTTCAGAACAGATTTGAAAGTCTTAATGATGGCAAGACTTGGGGAGTTTGTTAGCAATATGAAGATAAAGCAGGTGAAATTTTGGAGTAGGGTGATGATGCCTTTAATTGAAATGAGACACTCTAAACAAGTGATTGTTAGACAAACATGAGAAGTAAAATTTTAAATGAATGGCACTTTAGAATCCTATATGTTGTCTAATTGGGTAGTTCTAGTACCCACCTGAACATGAAGATCTGAAATTAGGAGAATGCTATAAACTGAAGATACAAATTTGAGATTTACCAGTGTTATAGTGAATGATGAAGCATGGAAGAAACAGATACCACAGTGACAACTGATAATGGATACTTAGGGGAACATCAGTGATTCTGGAATAGGCTGCAAAAAGACATAATAAACAGAATTGGCCAAGAAAATTAAATAGATGTAGAAGCAAGGAGACAAGAGCCAAAAACAAAGGGTGTCAGCAATATAAAATGTTCTTTAGAATATTCCAAGATGAGGAAAACAGACATTTGGTCTTCATTACTGCCTTTAGAAAGAGACATTCAGCAGTGTGTTGAGATTAGAAGCTGAATGCTTTGGGTACTAATGTTAACTTAAACATGCATATGGGTAGTTAATAGAATGTATGATTCACTTTTTTCAATTCTGAAGAAGAATGAAAGGAAAGGACAGAAACAATGTTTGAGTATGATGATGGAGTAAGAAAACCTTAGCTCTTATTTATGTACAAGTTACGTTAAAAATCTGAGGTCATCCCAGAACCTCACTCATATTCTCAGCCTGCCTTAAAAATCCTGGTAGGCTTATAAGGACATTGTATGTGATTCTCCTTTTCTTCTCACACATATATGTAACATAAAGCCTTCATACAATACTTCAACCCTTAGGTTTCCATTTAGATATGTACCTTGTAAGTATCAACTCTTTTCACTCCTCTACTGGTTTCTTTTGATCAAGGTATGTACTTCAAATAATGTTCAGTGGTACCTGTGGTATTATCTTCAGGTACATTTGCTAAAATTTCAAGTTTCCTTTTTATGTTATACATACTCATTATACTGTTATACAGAGGCACAAAATCAATTCTATTGTTACTATCTTTATTTACTTTTTTCCAGATAATTACTGAACATAATTGTACTTCTTTCTGTGTGATTTCCACTATTCCAAATAATGTCCACTTTAGGCATCCATTTAAATAAAGTAAGTTTTCCTTTCTGTTAAACCCTTTGGGACACTCTGTATTCCACATGTGTTTATTTCTTGGTCCTCTCTGCACATCTCATGCTCAATATAACTTTAGAGGATAGGTATCTCTTAACAAATAACTAAATATTACTAAAAAATTAATGCATGAGTGAACAAAACCATTTTATGAAAATGGAAAGTCACCTGCCAAATGCATACTACAGATCCTTCAGAAGGAGATAGCCATGTTAGAAAGCTGTGACTAAAACTGAAAGGTCAACGTTTGTTTCTGAGTCTACCTCTTTTGAGTTTTATTAATTCAGAAAATTTATCTAATCTACCAAAAGGAGATTTCAATACCTAGTTCTTACAGGATTGCTGTAAGTATTAAGTAGGTATTCCTATGAAGAAACCTCAAACAGTGTTTTTGCCAGAGTGAAGGCTCAAAAGTTTAGACAAACCTGAGCCTGAGATGCAATCTGTCCTTCCTAAGGGCCCATTTCTTTGGTACCGTAAATAATGACCCATTCCTCAACACCATCTGTGTAGATAGCTTCTCACAGCCCCTATTCAAAGCTCTCTTCAAAGTCATAAGCTGTAACTGAAAGAAGAGTTTAAAACATCACACATGGTATCGCACACTCACAGTCGTGCTGATTGTACCCAAAACTTAAGTCACTGAATGTATATTCTAGAACTCTTCTGACTGCATAAATTGCCCTCAGAGAAACTAAGAGTAGGCTTGGCATGTCTGTTTTAGGTCTCAATTATTTTTTATTTTATTATTTATTTATTGAATTGATTGGGGTGACATTGGTTAATAAAATTATACAGGTTTCAGGCATATAATTCAGAGGGTAAGAGGGTAATTAATGGTAATGGAAAATATGATAAAATAAATCATTAAAATAATAATAATGTATCATCTATATATTATATTTTATGGTCACCAGAATTCAGTCTCCTTCCATCAATATTTCCACCCCTTTACCCTATTCAACCTCCCCCCATCTGCCTTTATCTCTGGTAATCACCATACTGTTGTTTGCATTTATGAGTTTTCCTTTTTTGTTGTTCAATCCTTTTGTTTTTTTTCACCCAGCCCCCAATACCCCTCCATTCTCACACTCTTAATACCCCTCTCTCAATCTATAAGTCTGTTCCTATTCTGTTTGTTAGTTTATTTTCTTCACAAGATTCCACATATAAGTAAAATCATATGGTACTTGTATATCTTGGATTGGCTTATTTCACTTCATATCTCAAGTCCATCCATGCTTTTGCAAAGGCTAAGATTTCCTTCTTTTTCATGGCTGAGTAGTATCTCATGGTACAAATGTACCCCAATTTATTTGTCCACTCATCTATTGTTGAAACTTGGCCTGCTTCCAAATCTTACCTTTGAAAATACCACTGCAATGAATAGAGGGGTGCATTTATTTATTAGGATTAGTGTTTCAGGCTGGTGTGGCTCAGTGGGTTAAGTTCCAGCCTGCAAACCAAAGGGTCATGGGTTTGATTCCCAGTCAAGGCACATGCCTCAGCTGCGGGCCAGCTCCCCAGTAGAGGCACTCAAAATGCAACCATGTATTGATGTTTCTCTCCCTCTCTTTCTCCCTCCCTTCCCCTCTCTAAAATAAATAAATAAAATCATTGAAAAAAAAAAGAATTAGTGTTTCAGATTTCTCCATATATATTCCCAAAAGTGGAAATTTGGGTCACAGGGCAGTTCCACTTTTAATTTTTTTAAAAACTCCACACTACTTTCCAAAGTGGTTGTGCCAATCAGCATTCCCACAACAGTGAAAAAGGGTTTCCATTTCTCCTATCCTCACCAGCACTTGTTGTTTGATGATTTATTTATGCCTGCCATTCAGACAGGTATGAGGTGATATCTCATTGTAGTTTTAATTTGCATTTCTGTGATGATTAGTGACTTTGGGCATCTTTCATGTCTTTGGCCATCTATATGTGTTCCTTGGAGAAGTATCTCTTCAGGTCCTTTGCCCATTTCTTAAGTTGAATTTTTTATGTTAAGTTTTATAAGTTCTTCATAAGTTTTGACTACTAACCCCTTACCATATGTATCATTAATGAATATGCTCTCCTATTGTGTTTCTTTTTAAATTTTGTTAATGGTTTAATTTGCTCTGCAAAAGCTTTTTAGATTAACATACTTCAATTTGTTTATACCTCTTGTTTGTTTCCCTTGCCCAAGATATAGATAGATATAGATGAAATGACTGATTTTTTTTTAAGATTTTATTTATTTACTTTTAGAGAGGGAAGAGAGAGAGAGAGAAACATAAATGTGCAGTTGCTGGGGGTTATGGTCTGTAACCCAAGCATGTACCCTGGCTGGGAATCGAACCTGGGACACTTTGGCTCCCAGCAGGCACTCAATCCACTGAGCTACGCCAGCCAGGGTGAAATGACTGATGTTTTAATGCCTATATTTTCCTCTGGAATTTTTATAGTTTTGATTCTTCCATTTAAGTCTTTAATCTATTTTTAGTTTATTCTTTTGTATGGTGTAAGAAGGTGGTTTAACCCAGAATACTAATTCATAAGAACATAAGCAACACTATGTTTATTGCAGCATTATTTACAAAGGCCAAGATACAGAAGCATCACAAATGTCCATCAAAGGATGAGTGGATAAAACAACCACAGGGCATTTACACAATGGAATACTACTCGCCATAAAAAAAAGAAGAAAAATTTTACTCTTTGTGATAGTATAAATGGAACTGAAGAACATCATGCTAAGTAAAATAAACCAGTCAGAGAAAGATAAATACCATATGATTTCACTTATATGTGGAATCTAATGAACAAAATGAGCTAACAGAGACTCACAGATGGAGAGCAGATAACAACTAGTAGAGCGGGGGAGGTTAGAGGGTGGATATATTGAACAAAAATGAAAAAGGACTCATGGACATGGACAACAATGTGGTGATTGCTAGAGGGAGGGGAGTATAAGGAGAAAAATGGTAATGAAAAAAACTCAATAAATATTAAATTAAAATTTTTAAAAAGAGCTAAAAAAACAAGGGGGTCTAGTTTCATTATTTTTTCACATATCTGTCCATCTTTTATAACAACATTTATTGAATCAACTATCTTTACCCCATTGTATATTCTTGTCTCCTTTCTCAAATATTAATTATCATAAAAGGGTGGGTTTATTTCTTGGCTCTCTCTTCTGTTTTAGTGATCTATATGTGGTTATCCAAATGCCATGCTGTTTTTATTATTATGGCCCTATAGTATAGTTTGATATCAGGCAACATGATTCCTACAACTATGTTATTTTTGTCAAGATTGCTGTGACTACTTGATTCTTTGCTGTTCCATATAAACTCAACATAATGAAGGTCATATATGACAAACCCACAGACAATATCATACTCAAAGGGGAAAAATTAAAAGCATTTCCTTAAAATCAGGAACATGACAGTGATGTTTGCTTTCACTACTTTTATTCAAAATAGTTCTATAAATCCTAGCCATGAAAATCAGACAAGAAGAGGAAATGAAAGTTATCCAAAGTGGAAAGGAAGAAGTAAAATTATCATAATTGCAGATGACATTATACTGCATATAGATAACCCAAAATATTTCACCAAAAACTACTAGAGCTGATAAATGAATTTGTCAAGTAGAACTATACTAATATCCAAAAATCAGTTGAATTTTTATATACCAATAATGAACTATCAGAAAGGAAAAGATGAGAAAACCATCCAATTTACAATTGAATTAAAAAATTACCTAGGAATATAGTTAATCAAGATATAAAATACCAGTACTTAGAAAATTATAAGACATTAAAGAAAAGAATTGAAGATCCACAAATAAGTGGAAACATACAACATGTTTATGGATAGGAGGAATTAACATCATTAAAATGTCCATGGTACCAATCTAGAGATTCAATGAAATTCATACCAAGATTCTAATGACGGCCCTGGCTGGCATAGCTCAGTGGATTGAGTGCGAGCTGCAAACCAAAACATCGCAGGTTCAATTCCCAGTCAGGGCACATGCCTGGGTTGCAGGCCATGGCCCCCAGCAACCGCACATTGATGTTTCTCTCTCTCTCTTTCTCCCTCCCTTCCCTCTCTAAAAAATAAATAAATAAAATCTTTTTAAAAAAGCTTAATAATGCATATTCTAAGATCTTTCCTTTTAAAAAAAAGATTCTATTGACATATTTCACAGAACCAGAATAAATATTTCAAAAATTTATATGGAACCACAAAAGGCCCCACATAGCAAGAGCTAGTGTGAGAAAAAAGAACAAAGTTGGAGGAATCATGCTACCTAATGTCAAACTATATTATAAGACCATAGTCATCAAAGCAACATGGTACTGGCATAAAAACAGACATGTAGACCAATGGAAGAGAATAGAGAGCCCAGAACTAAAGCCACAACTTTATAGTCAATTAATATTTGACAGAGGGAGCAAGCACATATGATGGGCTAAAGATAGTTAATTCAATAAATACTGTTCGGAAAATTGGACAGCTTTGTGCAAAACAAAATGAAACTAGACCACCTCTCTTACTCCACACACAAGAATAAATTAAAACTGGAAGTGTCCCAGGTTTGATTCCTAGCCAGGGTACATTCCTGGGTTGCAGGCCATAACCCCCAGCAACAGCACATTAATGTTTCTCTCTCTCTCTCTCTCTCTCCCCCTCCCCATCCCTTCCCTCCCTAAAAATAAATAAATAAAATCTTTAAAAAAAACCCCACAACTTTAAAAAAAATGGATTAAAGACTGAAATGTTAACCCCGAATCATAAAAATTCTAAAAGAAAACATAGGCCGTAAAATCTGACATTGCTCATAGCAATATTTTTATCTGATATATCTCCTTAAGCAAGGGGAACAAAATTAAAACTAAATAAATAGAACTATATCAAACTATAAAGTTTCTGCACAGCAAAGAAAGCCATCAACAAAATAAAAAGACAACCTAAGGAATGGAAGAACATATTCACTGACACATCTGATAAGGGGTTCATATCCAAAATTTATAAAGAACTTATAAAATTCAACACCAACAAACAAATAAACATCCAATTAAAAAGTGAGAAATGGGGAAAGAGGTGGAAAACCAGAACTCAACAATAAATTTGAAAAAAAATGGGCAAAGGACCTGAATAGACACTTCTCCAAAGAGAACATACAGATGGCTGATAGACATATGCAAAGACATTCAATGTCTCTAAGCATCAGAAAATGCAAATTGAAACTACAATGAGATACCATATCAAACCTGTCAGAATGGCTATCATCAATAAATCAACAACAAGTGCTGACAAAGATGTGGAGAAAGGGGGATGCTTTCGCACTATTGGTGGAAATGCAAACTGGTGCAGCCACTGTGGAAAGCAGTATGGAGACACTTTCAAAAATGAAACATGGATATACCTTTTGACCCAGAGATCCCACTTTTGGGAATATATGTGAAGAAACCCAAAGCACTAATTCAAAAGAACATAAGCACCATTATTTACAATCACCAATTTACATAAGCACCACTGCAGCATTATTTACAATCACCAAGATATGGAAGCAGCCCAAATGTCCATCAGTAGATGAATGGATAAAGCAGCTATAAAATGTTTACAGAATGGAATACTACTTGGCCATAAAAAGAAGAGAATTCTACCACTTGTGACAGCATGGATGGACCTGAAGAACATTAAGCTAACTAAAATGAGCTAGTCAGAAAAATGAAAATACCATATGATTTCAATCATATGTGGAATCCAATGAACAAAATGAATTAAGCAAAATAGAGACAGACTTATAGATAGCAGGATGACAGCTATGGGTCGAGGGATTAGGGGTGGAATCATCCAGGGAAAAGCATAAAGGACTCATGGACATGGATCATAGGGGGAAGGACTATAAGGGAGATAAGTGGTAACTAACAGAAAAATTACAATAAAAATAAAAAGACACCATGCTAAAGGATTCCTTCAATGTTTGATGAGGGCTTTTCAGTGTGCATTGTTAAATATTTGCGTAAGTATTATTAAAAACAATTGTTAATGAAGAAAAATTATCTTTAATAGCTAGAATAAAAAATGATCAGTGATACATAGAAGATAAGTAAATTGTAGCACATGGTATTATAAATTACAGCCAGATATTATTTTAACAGATTATTTAGAACCAGGACTAGAAAAAGAAAGAAGATAGAGGATTATGTCTAGCATGACTCAATTTATTTCAAGTTCAAAAACTGGCATAATATATTGCAAGTGATACATACATAAGTAATTAAAAACTACACAGAAAAGCAGAATGGTGGTTCCCTTCATGGGGAGAGTACTTCTGAAATGCTGAAGGAACTAAAACCAATGGCAGTGAATGACACATGCTGAAGTCACAGTACTTCTCAGCAATAAAGGAGTTAACACTGGCAGTCTGTCTGAGCAAAAGCTTTGAGTTTGGAGTGTATTTTCTTTAGACTTTAACTTAGTAATTTTGCATAAGTTAACATTAGAGCAACAGACATGGCCTTCTCCCTGATCTCCTGACCCCAAATTCTGGCAGAAGGCACAGAATTTGTCTTGCTCAGACCCTTGGGCTCTTGCCTCTCTCAATGCCTGCTGGTCTCTATATCTCAGTCAAATTTCCTCTTGCCATGTGATAAGCTTAGAGGGGTCAACTTGGTCCTTTTGGGACAAGCCACTGGTGGTTGTGATGTGGGAATGACTAAGTTGGAAAGTTTCCTTAACTCAGTGGTGGGGTATTGACCCTATTTGCCTAAGCATTGAAAACCACATTTTCTAATCATCTTTAAAATAAAACTGGCTATTTGATCTCCATTTGTCTATTTCTTGAGTCTTAATTCTGAATTGATTCCAAGCTCAGTACAGGGAGAACAGGGTATTATTTATTGAACCCTAAACCCTAAAAGCAGTGAACATAGTAAAACATGGGCTGGCATTATCAGCTCGATCATTGTTTGGCAGTCGTAATTCTGTTCAAGACTATAACAAGACAATACTCTTCATACAGTCTAGGGAGTCTACACACCCCAGGGTCAATGGAGGAAGTGTGCCTTTTATTAATAAATAGTGCTTGTATGTTCTAAATTCTTTTTTTGTTTTTTTAAGGAAGGAAGGCCTCAGGAATGGATTTATATTAAAAGAACACATTTGGAAATCTCATAAGGCAAAAGTTAGGAGACTATATTTATTAGGACAATTCTGTTAAGTAATCCCCCCTCCCTCTATTCTCCCTCACTCATTGGGAAAAAAAAAGGAGAAAAAGAAGTTGAATTCAGTTAAATTTGTATTAGCTAAAGTCACTTCAAGTAACTAGCAATCCTTTCTTACTATCTACATAAGAATGGTAAGGGTTGCTCGTAGACTGACAAATGTGTGTGAAACTACTTTTACAAAAAATGCATGGGATTTTAGAAATGAGTATTTTAATTGATAACAATGGTAAAAAATCAATTTTTGTATGATTCGTGTAAACCTGTTTTACATAATCATTACTCTTTGTTTATCAACTATTACTGATACAAATTTTATATCGTTTATGCTATTATATCAACTTCCTTTATTCAACTCCCCAATGCATAAGCAAAATCAAAGGTAATAATTATTCAGATGTTTAAGTGTATTCTAACAATTATATCCTCCATGTATCTATTATTGAAATGCTCATAAACAGAATAATGATGACACTCAGAAAAGAAACACATTATTTTTGCTTTTTTTCAATTAAAAAGCAAACAAAAAGTATGGCTGGAAATAAAGAGATTAAACTTCTAGACTATAGCACCAACACAAAGGAAAATAGGTTCCCTGGCTCAGATACACACAAACCAAGGTGTGTACCATAAATGATTTTTGCTGAGAAAACACAGTCTTAAACTACTTATCCCTTCCTTTTCCCCAATCCTGCATCAAGACTTCTGCTTGTTCCACTGTAACCAATTTCAGGGTTTTTTAGAGCAAAGGGTGAACATTAACTGATTCACATTAAACATGTGGAGAGCTAGTACCCCTTACTTCCCACAGTGGTTTGCATTTTAAAAAAATATGTTTATTAACAAGTAAGTTCTCATTTAGAAAAATATTAGGAATCCTAAAAAAGTGAAACAGTTTCAACCACTGCCAAGATATTTTGAGGTAAAATGCCATTTGATAAACTAGTGGAATACTGGGATCATTTGCTGGAGGAGCCTAAGATGTCCTGGGACTCAAAGAGCCAATGGAAACTTTCCTATATTCCCCATTCTCTAAATTTGGGTATTCCTTCCCCAGTTCTTGAAATCCACCTGCTTTCTTCAAAGGCTCGATTTTCTGCCTTTTTCATTTCAGTGTGAGACATTAACCCAAGGTGCTCAGACAGGGCCACCTTAATAGGGATCCAGTTAGTTTCACAAACACTAAATGTTTAAAGACTTTAAAGCAGTAGTCCCCCAATTAGGAACCAGGACACACAGCAGAAAGTGAGTGGGTTAAAGTCAAGGCAAGGACTGGGCCTCAGTGAGGTGGGGAACAGGTGCACACTGTACCACCTATGTGGCCCACACAGTCCCCACCTTAGCTATAATGATCCATGGCTTCCAGAGAAGCCACTGGGATTTCTTCTTCAGGCCCTGGAAACGGACAGCTACCAAGACCCACATCATGAAGTCAGCGGGCATGAAGAAGTCAGCTGATGAATTGCATATGCCATCCCTCCCTGAAATGGTGGTCAGAGATGTTTTAAGAATCCAGCACTGTTCTGGCTTTGGAATCAAGTTCAATGCTACAGATGCTTTAAGATGTGTAAACAACTACCAAGGAATGTTCAAAGTACCCTGTGCAGAAGAGTGGCAGGAAAGCAGGATGAAGGGTGAACGCTCCAAGGTGGTGATTAAACCACACAATTGGACTTACACAACAGATTATATGGGACCATTACTTGGAGATTCTCTCAAGTTAAATGTTGTACCTACAAAAGATCATATAGATACAGAGAAATTGAAAGCCAAGGAACAGATTAAGTTTTTTGAAGCTTTTCTGTTTAAGGATGAACTTCACAATCAAGGAGTTTCAAGTGTGAGCATGAAAATTAGAGTAATTCCTTCAAGATTTTTTCTGCTGATACTTTTGTTGTTGTTGTTTTGTTTTGTTTTGTTTTTTGAGAACTGATTGAGTGCTTATCAGGATAAATGACATGAGACTTTACCACCAGGCAGACAAGACTGACATGTTATGGGAATATTCATCACTAGAGAGAAAAATTGCTAATTTAACCCATGTTCCACCTTCCTTTACTGAGCCCAATGAAGTAGCACAGTATTTACTGATCAAGAAAGCAGTCAGAAGCTAATATTTCCAGAAAGAATTGATCATAATCCCACAGACTCACAAGACAATGCACCTGTGGAATAGAACGTGTCATCAAACATGCTCACCATGGAATCTGATGGAGACCTTGACTATGTGGATGGGGGTATTTTTATAATGAGAATTTATTGCCTTGCCTATATGCAGATTTTCTGTACCCTTAAAGGAAAAAAAATAAATGACTGCTTCAGGCAAAGAATAAATAAATAAATAAATAAATAAATAAATAAAATAAAGTCGAAGTGGAATATCCTGATATTGCTGCAAGAGCACTGAAAAGCCTGCTTCCATTTCCAACATCCTATCTTTGTGCAGTAAGGTTTTCTGCAGTGACAGCAACCAAAATGAGATTACGGAGTGGACTGGACATAAGCAACACACTTCGGGTGTCAGTGTCTTCTATCACCGCCAGATGGAACTGTCTAGTTGCGTGAAAACAAGCTCAGGGCTCCCACCAATTCTGCATTATTGTGAGTTGTATAACTATTAAATTATATATTATAATGTAATAATAATAGAAATAAAGTGCACAATAAATGTAATGAGCTTGAATCATTCTGCAACCATCCCCTCCCTCCATTGAGGTCCAGGGAAAAATTGTCTTCCACAAAACTGATCCCTGGTGCTAAAAAGGTTGCAGACTACTGCATTAAAGCATAATCAAGAAATAATGGAAATACTTTGCCAGTTAATTTTGATCTTTCAACGCAGCTCTTCATATATCTGCAGAAGGTTCATTGTCCCACTCATGCTATAGTAGTTGAATGAAATATAAACACACACATATGCACACAATAAAACAGAAAAATGTTCCTAGGTGCTGTTTACCAATTCCCCATTAATTAAATATTTAACATTTAAGAATCTTTTTACAAGGACACCCCAAAATTAGACTTCTCAGGGTTATTATGTATATAGATATCCTCCAAGATAACCCGGGTCCAGGCTTTGTGTGTGAGTGTGTGTGTTTGCTTTTTAATCCCTGCCCCAGCCTGGATATCTGCTAAGAATGAATTGTGACAAGTGCAGACTTAGTCTCAGTGCCATCGATAAAACTTAGATGCTGTCAGTGTTACTTAATTCTCTGCACCACTAAGACTATGTTCAAAAGTCTTGGTCCCAGGGGAATGATGTACCTTGTTTTCTTTGTCAGTACCAAGAGTATTTTATAAATAATAAATAAAGTCAGCAAGTGTAGATGTGAACCCTAGCTCCACCACTGGCTGGTTCTGTGACCTTGGGAAAATTAATTCGACATTGTAAACTTAGTTAACTCATACATAAAATAAAAATACCTACCTGTTATGGATGGAGTTGTGTCTCACCAAACACGGATATATTGTATTTGAAGAACTAAGTCCTTGTGCTTCAGAGTGTGGACTTATTTGGACATAGGGTGTTTAACAGAGATAATCAAGTTAAAATGAGGTCTTATTGAAGTAGAATGGGTCTCTAATCTGGTGTGACTGGTGCTCACATGGAAAGGACACCACATAAAAGACAGAGACACAGAATATCATGTGAAGACAAAGGGGAGATGAGAGTGACAAATCCGCAAGTCGATCCGTGTCAGAACTCCCCCCTCCCCCAGAACACTGGAAACCAGGAAGGAGGCATGAAAGTGACTCTGGGTCACAGCCCTCAGTGGGAACGAGCACTGCTCACACTTGATTTCAGACATCTAGCCTCCAAAACTGTGAGACAATAAATATGCAGTTTAGATCACTCAGTTTGTGGTACATGGTTATGACAGCCCTAAGAGACTAATACACCACCCAGCAAGGTGATTATGAGGTTTAAGTAAAATGATTTGTAAAACCTCTGCCGTAGGATATGAGCCCTTAATAACTGTACTTGAACAACAATAAAAAAATACAAATAAATAAATTTGTACTCCTGACAAAAAAAAAGATGAGCGCCTAATAAATTATTAATAATCATAACAGCACTGGGATATTTTGAAACCAGTTGGTAGATTATGCAAAAACTATATTTGATTTACTCTTCATTTCTATTTTTGGAAATTTAGAAATCAAAATATCCTGGTGCTACAACATTAGGGACGAAATTACTAAGAAGATAAATCTCATGCCAGTGTTTGCTAATTGTCTGAATCCCCTGTAAATGGTTTGGCAGGAAATGAGGTTAGAACACTTAGTTAAATTGAAGTTTGGGGATTATCTGTGAATTTAAAGAATCCATGCCACTTTGGCCCCTATTAGCACAAATAATTGAGAGGAAAATCTTGCCAGCTATGCTTTTCCATAAGGCTTAATGTGGACTTACATATTTAAGTAATTCATTAGCGACTTAAATGGTTCTATGGACCAACAGTAAAGGACATAAGAGTTACTCTGAGACCTTCATTTGGAGATGAGCACATTGAGGGCCACCGAGTTGATAATAAGCTCAAAGTTAGATAGTTTATATTGGGGGAAAACTCTCCTAACTTCACATTGTAAGTGGAGTGTGCCTTTCAGGATTTTGTGAGTGTTATTTTCAGAATTCTTCAGAGCACTTATAAGTTGTCAGAAGCCTAACACTGCCCAGGGAAGCTTAATTTAAAACCAAGATTGTGGGAATTCAGATCCACAGAGAAAAAAGTAAGTTATAACATTTTCAATAAAGAAAGCTCAAAATTGCATTGGGGGAACAGCACAGTAGTGAGGACAGAGGGCAATTATTTTTACACTAAAATTATAAGCTCTATAATGCATTTAGAGAAATTTTTTACATTGTTTAGAAGATCCATTAAAAGTGGCTTGGCAGGACCTTTGTAGGACAAGTCATTACAGCCCTAAGTGGTATTTGGAAATGTGGCTACCTCAGATTGAAGTCATTTGCATTATATTATAAAGCACTTAAGATGCTTTGACCATTAAGATCACTGGGATGGCTGAACTTTGGCCCACCACATGATTTTGCAAACACAGAGTGTACTCATAACCTGTTTAACAGCTAACCCCACTTAAGTTAAAGCAGTCTGTCCTCTTTCACCTCTGCTATGCTCAGCTTTTAGGTAGACTTTGTAGGAAGGGATAGTAGACTTTTTGTATAGTAAACTTTGCTTCATTGTTTGCATTTTTCACATTGGGTTATTATTTTATATCTCTAGTCTTTATAGGACATCTCCATGTTACCTGACCTAAGGGTATCCGTACTGTATGTAATCAAGTGGCCCAGTTCAGAATCTAATCCAAAAAAATCATTCAGTTTCATAGTGCAACTTCATAGCCCAGAACCAGAACTTTTCAAAAGACACTCAATAACACCAATGCAGGGATCCCTCTGGACAACATATCAATTTGTATTATGAAGTGAATTATGGCCGTACTCACCAGAGCTCATATAGTTAAGTGTCTGTCAGTATTTCCATTATATTTTGAGGGCTTCTAACTTGGCTGCAAAAATGCCCTTCAGGTTGAAGCATACAAGGCCAGCCTAGGAAATGAGGGCTCCCTTGGTTTAGTTTTACTATTTAAAAACACTAGCTCTATTTTGTGGTTTATTTGTATACATTTTTTAAAATTTAAATTTCAAGCCCTGGCTGGCATAGCTAAGTGGATTGAGCTCGGGCTGTGAACCTGGCATCGCAGGTTTGATTCCTAGTCAAGGCACATGCCTGGATTGCAGGCCATGGCCGCCAGCAACCGCACATTGATGTTTCTCTTTCTCTCTCTTTCTCTCTCCCTTCCCTCTCTAAAAATAAATAAATAAAATCTTTAAAAAAATTAAATTTCATTTTAAAATTACAGTTTACATTCCATATTATTTTGTATTAGTTTCAGGCATATAGCATAGTGGTTAGACAATCACATATTTCACAATCCTCCCTGATAATTTAAGCATCCACCTGATACCATAGTTAGTTATTATAAAATTACTGACTTTAATCCCTAAGCTGTAATGTACATCCCTGGGACTGCCTGTAACTTCCAATTTGTAATTTTTAGTTCCTTCACTTTTTCCACCCAGTCCCCAACTCTCCTCCCCTCCGTCAAACATCAGTCTGTTTCCTGTACCAGTCTATGTTATTCTATTTTAATTTTGGTTGGTCATTTACTTTGTTCTTTAGGTTTCACATACAAGTGAAATTATATGGTATTTTTCTTTCTCTGTTTGACTTATTTCATTGAGCAGAATGCTTTCAAGGTCCAAACACCTTCATGCACTGTTGATGGGAATGCAGATTGGTACAAATCCACTATGGAAAGCAATAAAAATGTTCCTCAAAAAAATAAAAATAGAACTGCCTTATGACCCAGCAAT
Organism: Phyllostomus discolor; assembly: GCF_004126475.2. NCBI lineage: Eukaryota > Metazoa > Chordata > Mammalia > Chiroptera > Phyllostomidae > Phyllostomus > Phyllostomus discolor. The sequence goes on along the minus strand of NC_040905.2, from coordinate 157,642,795 downwards.
TCCACTTCTAAATAGATATCCAAAAACCCAAAACACTGATTCGAAAGAACATATGCACCCCTGTGTTCACTGCAGCATTATTTACAATAGCCAGGATAGGGAAGCAACCCAAGTGCCCATCAACAGACTCAAGTAAGGGTGTCGAACTCATATTCACCTGGGGCCACAGCAGCCTCATGGTTGCCTTCAAACGGCTTAATGCAATTTTAGGACTGGATAAATGTAACTACTCCTGAACAGTTAAGTGGGAGCTCAGCTCTGCCGCCAGGTAGAAACAAGGCACCAGGCCAGATAAAACAAGGCAGAGGGCCGCATTTAGCCTGTGGGCCTTGTGTTTGCTACCTGTGATCTAGTGGATAAAAAAGCTGTAATACATGTATACAGTAGGATATTACTTGGCTATAAAAATAATGAAATCTTACCATTTGGAATAGGATGTATATATTTTATCATGAAGAGGGGCCTGTTTTTCTCAATGAACATGGCTGCCAGAATAATGATGGCTCTAATGTGGTGAGCTCCTTGTGCTAAACGTCTTATATCGGGTTTTGATCCACATTGTTCTGCATGGAGGATGCTAAGGCTCAGAAAATGAGGGTTAGCATGTGAGACAAATGCCAAAAATTACAGATGTATTTATTAGGTCTCTAAATTTGAAATTCACAGACCTCCATTTATATCTTGGATGGGATAGGACTACATTATGCTTAGGGTTTTCCTCTGTTCTCCCCTTCCCATCCCCCTATCCTTACCATGAAACCCTGTAAAATATTGCCCTTACTACCAAATCTGTTGCAAATTTCCTAGCTTATGAGGAGACTTCCCCAACTTCCTCAAATAGGCTCACAGATTTTTTTCCCTAAGTCATTTTGCACCTAAAGCCTATCTACAATATAGCAATTATTATATATCACTTGCCTGTGTATCTGTTTATCACACTGCACAAACTGAGGACAGATATTCTGTCTACTGTACTAGCACGGTGCAAGACATTAAAAATGCTCAGCAAATATTGGTCGAATAAGTGGATGAATGGTGGGAATAGTGACAAGAACTTCAAGGGATGAAAAAGTCATTTTTGGAAAGAATTACCTTTGATATGATTTCCCACTTTCAGTTTTCAACCTTTCAGAGGGTATAAATTCTCATATGCCCCATAATGAATAATCTCCCAGAAAAATTGAATGACTTGTAAACTCTTAGAGGAAGTGATATATGCAACAGGATTTGCTGAGAAAATTACTGATGGAGGAGCTGGAAGATGAAGTGTTTGTTCTGACTTAGTCACTGACTCTGTGACCCTCTTCAAGTTACTTAATAGCTCAGTGATTCAATCTCTCTGAAAATGATGATAAATAACATCAGTTTTCATCTGCTTCTCAGAGATGTTTGTAGGAAAATGTATTAGAACACCGGAGGTAATTTAAAAAAAAATAAATATATGAATTAAATATTATTATATTGCTATTGCAGACTATATACCATACAATAATTCAATATAAGCAATGGTGAAATCACATTAGACTAACTAAATCTATAATTAGGATTTGATTCTTCTACTTGTCATGAGCAGTTGTACTATATCCATTCTACAAGAAATGGAATGAGTAGATCGTTCTATTGTTTCTGAATTGTGGGATGATCTACGTGATTATTAAGATGGATAAGCTGTCTTGTTCTACCTAAATCACAAAACACATTTTCAAGGAGAAGAAGTAAAAAGAATTGAAGATGATTTTAGAAGAAAATGATTGGAAGAAATGATTTGTTTTTAAACATGGGCTTGCAAACATGTTGCACACTGAGGATTAGAGCTTCCAGAGTTACTCATGATGCCACTGGAATCCATGAATCAACTGTGTCCGTGTGATCTGGAACATAGAGACCTGCAGATTCCTAGATTTCAGTCTAGACTTGAACAATAAGAAACTCTGTGGTAGGTTCCAAGATCCATATGTTAAATAAAGTCTTGAGGTGATGCCTATGGAGACAAGTGGAATTGAGAACCACTGCAAGAGTTTACATTCTTTGGTTCAGGAGGCAAATGAAGAAAAGTATAGAATTGCAGAAAATCAGGAGCAGGGAATTAAACTTTGCTGTGTAGTAAAGGGTGATAAACTCTCCTTTCCCTTTAAGTCCACATAGCATGTTATCTTTTGTAAAGTTTTCAAAAGAATTAGAAATTTATTGTCTAATCTTATTTATGGGAAAAAGATTTGGGGAAAATTTGGGGAGATTAAATGAAAAAGAGAGGAAGTGGGAGTTGATAGCTTCAGTTTGCTGTATGTTACCCAGGTTTGAAAATAATTTGTATTTATAGAGAAAAGGGGGACTCCACAGACTCCTAATTTTTTCCTTCTTTGGACTCCTAGAGGCAAGCTAACCTGCCTGAAGTTCACAACACTTTGATATGTTTTTAAGTGTTTGTCCTTTCAGTGGTATCAAAACAAAGTGGTTGAAATGTATCTCTATTACTAAATATATGCAGCTTTACTGCTTTGTTTCTGTTAGTAAGATAGCACATAGTCAGAGGAACATTTCAACAAATTATGGAAAACTAACAGAGGCAAATAAAAAACACCTGAGGTTCTAATACAGAATGGCAATTACTTCTCTCATTCTGGTGAAAATTCATCTAGAGCTATATGCTTGCTGGTTCTATTTAGAGAAATTATACCTATAATTAAATTTACATATAGTTGCATAGATAAGTATAGATATATGCTTACACATAATTTTATATTGTATTTTTACATGTTGTGTTACAATTTGCTTTTCAATGTCAATGACATTTAAAAAAATCTCATGATCATGAATACCTGTGGCATCAACTGGAATGTAATTAGACCATGGTCAGAGCTCCTGACAACTGTTCTATCTACTTTGATCATGTATTGAAGAAAAGTATCCCATATCTCCTGCTCATAAAACCACTATATTCCTCTTATTTTCAGGTCAGGAATTCCTGGAAACTTCTTTCCTTCTCTCAACTACTCTCTGCCCTAACTTCTACCTTGAAACCATTTTACCACAAACCTTACATGGAAAGATAGAGCTAAAGATGGGTGCTAGGTGTGAGTCTTACAGAGTGCCAGTTATGCAAGGTTCATGAACATCTGATTAATCCAAGGTCTGTGGCTCCTCTCTTAGTCTTCTCATGTTCTGTTGATGTCTATCTCCATTTCCTGGAGAGTGCTTTCTGGAATATATGTTCCCTTAGGTGCAATAGGTGTAACATATCTTTTAAAAATTGTAGTATTCTAAGTGTACTTTACAGATCATTTCATTGGAATCTTACAACCAGTATATAAGGTAAAAGCCATTCCTGTTTTTATAGAAATACTGAGGAGATGAGTCTCAAGGAGGGCAAGTGGAGTGTCTACATAATTTATCACAGTGGAGTTGGTGGGGTATGGAGAATTGGGGTACAATGAATGAATAGGGACAGTGGTCTCCTTTGGAGGTGATGAAATGTTTTAGAACTTGACAGAGGTTGTGAATATATTGCTAGTGCACTAAATTCCATTGAAATGTTCACTGTAAATGATTAATTTTATGGTATGTGATTTTTAACTCAATTAAAAAACAGTGGAGCATGGCATCAAACCCAGTCTGACTCAAGAGACCACACTGTAACCATCACAAAATATTGTCCCCAGTGTGGCTATATTGGCTCCAAATGTTTTCTGGATCAAACAAAATTAATACCTTTTCACTGCAGACATGTTCAACATCTCTAACATGTGGATAAGATGCTAAATCTCCCTCAGGGTAATGTGGTATATAGAGGGGTGGTGAATATTGTTTCTTAAATTGCATTTTCCATGGAACTATTTTACCTTGAACATTTCCAGAAAAATGTGTTTAATAAAACATCTTTGTGGAATCATTGTTTTCTTCAAAGCTCCAAAAAATGTTTATTACAGAATTATTTTCACATGGATATTCTATTTAGCACATCAGCAAAATGTCACAAGAATTCAGGCAGTATAACAAACATGGAGCAGTTTACTGAAATCCCCTTTATGATCATTTCCTTAGCACTTGTTCATCATAGAAAAAAGGGGCAAGGAAGCTATGCAATCATATCTTTTATATTCTACTTGAAAACATTTAATATTTACTTTTTACTTAAGTTTTAATATAAACAGTAGCTCTTCAACGTGTGTATAAGACTCCTTAAATTTTATTATAAGCCCTGGCTGGTGTGGTTCCATGGATTGAGCACCTGCCAGCAAAACAAAGTGTCACCGGCTCAATTCCCAGTCAGGGCACATGCCTGGGTTGAGGGTCAGATCCCCAGTAGGGGGCTTGTGACAGGCAACTACACATTGATGTTTCCCTCCCTTTTTTTCTCCCTCCCTCCCCATCTCTCTAGAAATAAGTAAATAAAATCTTAAAAATATTATTATAAAACAAGATATGTAGGAGTGCGTACATTCGGCATCCTGTGGTTTTAGCACAACAGCTTCTGGGTTTAAGGAAGTCTCTCTTAAGCAACTGGAAATAGTAACTTTCTGAACCTGAATTTTAAGAATAGATGTTTTATACAAATTTTGTGGGGTTTTTTTGTTCAGTTGTTTTTCTTTGTAGGAAAAACAAACAATTTCAACAAAAGTTAAAGCAGTTGGAAATTCAGAACAATGATTTATTATAAAATATTTCCTCTTTAATTGAAACCGGTTAATTTATAGCCCAATCATCTTATTCCCCTTTTCTGTATTAGCCATTACAATTTCATAGAAAGAATGTAGGATTTGGAATCAGTCAAAACTAAGTTGACTCACCACATACTTATTTGTGTGCATCATGGCAACATTTCCAATCTAGACATGAGGAGTCTTACTCTGTAGAATTTTCATAAGTACATGGATGTATATGTTGACCTATCATTTCAAAAATATGTAAACCCTCTTAATCATCGCACTCATCACAACCAAGGGTTCTCTCATGATTATTTTAGTTTCACTTCCCTACTTATACAGTCTGGAACCCATGTGAAGCCATTTCCTGGATTCCTTTAGTAGTACTCTATAATTGCTGATCTCTTTAGGTTATAATTATTACCAACTTGGTAATATTTACATCTGGATCGTTTCCATTACCATTTCCTTTAATGAACCTCTAGCATTGTTGGAGAAAAGTCTTCAAATAATCCTGATTGGGTGCATTGCAAATACAACCTGACACACCTAGTTTGTATTTGAACTATTCAAATGTCTTGTCAGGAGGAAAAGTGGGGGAAAAATCTACATTTATATGTCTACATATGTCTCACACTCTTCCATACCAAACAATTTACCTACATCAAGAAAATAGCACTACTTCTTTACTTATAAGAAAACAAACATTCATTGTAGGTTCTCTCCCATTCAATTGACTTCTGTGTGTTTTTTATTAATGTTTACTTTTAATTTAAGGCAACTGTTATTTATTGAGGTCTATAGGGAACCATGCATATCCTCACATGTGAAGTCTGTGATGCGGTGACCTGTGATGGAGGCTGCTGAGGACTAAGGGTAGATAGAAAGAGGCCAATCCTTAGCCAGATCTGGCACAGTAGGCAGCTATACAGGAGCAGCCCTTAGGAGGTGGTCTGAAGAACCACCAGAAGCATGGCTTTTTAGCATGTGGGATTCAGGTTCATATAAAATACTGAGGACTAAAGACCGAGCAGCAGTTACAACCAAATGAGAGTGGATAGCCACCTGCCAAGGAGAGTTATATATGGAAATATTGTATTCCTTCTCCCTCTTCTGCTCCCACCCCCAAAAATAAAAACAGGGAAAGAGAAAGGGATGTGAAAAACCAGAGCTGTATGATCCCTTCCACTGATTCCTACACTACCATTCAGCCCCAGCCCCAATATATTCAAAGCAACTAGGACATCAAGGCTAGTCTGTGGTCAGGCAAGGGGAAGATCTCAAATAAATATGAGGTTTAAACTTTTAAGTAACACTAACTAATTATGAACAATAAAACTAAGACATTTATTTTAATATGAAGTGACTGAAAAGCTTTGAAACCCCCCAATGTGATAAAAGTAGCAAGCATACCACCCAGAAGGAAAGTGAGTTTGCCAGAACATGGTAGGTAGTGTTGAATGAAAAAAAATCATATTATTTTCTACCTTTAGTATTTCAAATTTTTCTACTATACCCATTTTCATAATCTCCATAGTAAAAGAATTTTCAAAAATAACTTTTCTTTTCATTTATATTTTTGAGCAAGGAGGTTCCTTGCTCCTTTTGCTCAGCTATTCTAGTCTTAGCCAGCTCCACTGCGGCTCTCCAGCAATAGGGGTAGAGTCCAGGCTGGCATTCAGCCCATCTGTACTGACTGACTGTGCTGGTTATTAAAACAATAAAGCTCTCATATACAATTGGTAAGTAGGCATTGAGCAAACCCCCTCACCCCCGCTGCTCTAGCAGCCTTGGCATTTCCTCCAGGTGTCCCCACAATCCAGTAACTAAAGGGTCACTATTTGTCCAGCAGGGGATCCTCTTGTTCTCTGTTCCACAGAGTGGACCTCAGTTTGGTTTGTACCCGTGTTGTGTTAACTTTAAATTTGAACTATAAACCCAGTCTTCAGCAAAAAGATCATAAAATTAGGCAGATACCATTAACTAGCCAATGCCTCTCCTGAATTATCAGTTGTTACTTGACCAATGGATGCCCTCTATTGACAAGCATGCTCCAGTCTACTAGATGTCCAGATATTGATTCCTTTCCTTCTCCTGCCACTTGGTGTTATATGTGTTTGCTTACATTAAACTCCCAATATTGCCTGCTTTACTGGACTACTATGGCTGTATCACTAGACTTCCCAGAGAGAGGATTTGCCCTCTGAACTGAGCTTTCTTACAGTGTCATCTCCAGAAAGACCTCTTCACAAAATATCTACCCAGTAACCTGAGTTCCAGGTCATAGACTAACCAAGTCTTTCCTCTTTCCCTGTGCCTATGTTACACACCAAAACATAACCTTCTTTTTTCCACTGGAAAAATTCAAACATCTGCCCTGGTTGGTGTAGCTCAGTGGATTGAGCACAGGCCTGTGAACCAAAGGGTCACAGTTCAACTCCTAGTCTAGGGCACTTGCCTGGGTTGTGGGCCAGGTCCCCAGTAGAGGGCACACAAGACACAACCACACATTGATGTTTTTCTCCCTCTCTTCCCCGCTTTCTAAAAATCAATAAATATAATCTTAAAAATAATTCATACATTTTACTGAAACTACTCAGATATAAGTAATATTGAAAATCCATGATAAATGAGAAAACTTTAGGGTTTTATATAAAATTTCAAGTCCAGGGAATGGGAAAAACTGATTTATTAACATATAGTAACATTTTTGATGGTCAGGAACAACTCTCTATTTCAAGGATTTAAAGTTATCCTCCAAGATCTGCTCCAATATCTTCTTGACTACTGAATTATTATTATATTTATTGTTATCCTTGATTTTTCTCCAGGGCTTCAAACTTATATGTATATCTGCTTATATGTACATCCAAATAAACCTCTTCATCTTTTCTACCACCTCCACTCAGCCATCACATAGTTGATAATTGTTGATATATATACATGTAAATATATATGTATATGCATGCACATATATGTAAACATATTCATATATATTCAAAACACTATTCATAAGAGCTCTCAAAACTCAACAATATAAAATAACCAAATTATAAAATATGCAAACTACGTGAACAGACATTTCACTGAGAATACATAGATGTCATAAGCACAAGAAAAGATGTTCAAACTCATTAGTGATTAGAGAAATCAAATTTAAAACTACAATAAGATATCAGTACATACCTATGAGAATGGCTAAAATAAAAAAAAAAAAACAGTGACAGCACCAAATGTCGGCAAGAATGCACAGAGAGAAAATAAGTGTCATTCTGAGGCCTATTGTTTTGTGGCAGCCACTATCTTCAATGTGCTCACGTGACTTCTTCTTGTGTGTATGGAGAACAAATGAGAAAAAGAGAGAGAGAAAGAAGGGGACAGACTCTTCTTCTAAAACCACTAATCCTCTCAGATCAGGAACTGCCCTTATGTCCTTATTTAACTTTACCTCCTAAAAGCCCTAGCTATAAACAGTCCCACTGGGGCTTAAAGCTTCAACATATAAATTTGGGGAGGATGCAATTCAGTCCATAACAATTAGTTTCCTCTGCTCTGTAACAAAGTACCACAATTTTAGCAGCTTAGAACAAAACATGTTTGGTGTATCACAGTTTCTGTAGGTAGGTCCAGCAGTGTCTTGACGTGTTTTTTTGCAAGACTACAATCAAAATACAAGATGAGGCTGGGTTCTTATATGAAAGCTTCCCTGTCAATACATTGACTTCCAACTTGTGTGGGGAAAATATTTCTGTGTCTTCCTTTACTCTCAGACTCACAATACTTCTGACACCAGATATGTGGGGTTTTGTTTTGTTTTGTTTTACACTAAACATTTGTCAGATACCAACTAGGTATCCTACAATTTAATCTAGTTCTGACACTAAGTGGAATTAGCATAGATCCCACAGATTAAAGACCCAGTCTCCTCAGAATACCAGCCACCACCACCCCTGCCACACATACACTTCAGATGCCAATCCCAAGTCCGGGTTGTTACCTGAGCTTCTAATCAACCAGCTGTCAATCACAGGTTCCCATAACCCTCTCCTCAAATTCTATTATTTTGGCTCATAGGACTCAGAAAAACAGTTTACTTAACTACATTACTGGCTTATTACAAAGGACATGAATAAACAACAAAATGAGGAGATATATAGGGTGAGCTCCAGAAGCATCCTGAAAACAAGGACTTCTGTCCCCAAAGAGCTGGAGTGTGCCACCGTCTCAGAATGCAGATGTATTCACCAGCCCATAAGCTATCCTCACTCTGTATTTTGGGGATTTTAATGGACACTTTATCATGTAGGCATGATTGATCATTGACTCAATCTCCAACCCATCTCTATGTCCTGAAAGATGGGAAGAGGGGCAGAAAGTTCCAAGCTTTTAACCATAGCCTGGTCTTTTTGGTGACCAGTCTCCATCCTAAAGTTATCCAAAAGTTAGTTCACTAAAACAAAGGACACCACCCAGCAAATTTCAATGGATTTAGGAGCTCTGTGTCAAGAACTTGGAAAAGATAAATATACATTTATTTAATTCACATATATATTCTTAGATCAGTGGAAGAATTTATTTTCTTATGGCTGTAGGACAGAGGTACTTGACTTCTTGCTGTCTGCCAGCAGAGGCCTGTCTCAGCTCTTAGCAACAACCCTAAGCTCATAGAGCCTGACACACGTTCCACCCATACAGCCCTTTCCATAGATCCTCTTGGACTATGGGCAGCTTGCTTCTTCAAGGCCTGCAGAAGGGCAAGAACTAGTCTTCTAACAAGATGTAGCTTTGTATAATATACTCATGGGACTGCCATTCCATCACATATTTGCCATGTAACATAACATAATCACAGGAGTTATATCATCTCACCTCCTCCACATTCCAGTGGTTAGAAGCAAGTCAGAGGTTGGTTCTGCCCACACTCAAGAGGAAGGCATCACACAAATATGAAAATCAGGAGTCAAGAAAATCTGGAGTGGGAGCTATAAGAGTATGTTCACCGTGTTCATCATATGTAATGCAAAACAATATCAAAGTTTCAAGAAAAACTAAAAACCACACATATACCTACTACACAGAGATAATCACCATTAATTATCCTGGATGTGCTTCTTTCCATTCTTTTTCTACATGTTCTCCTTGAATCCTATCTCCTAGCAAAAGCACATATAAATATCTCTGTGTTTCTGTGTTTTATATAAATATATGTTGCAAAGCCTATGCATAAAGAGGTGAAGAACTATAATACTATTTCACAGTTTGACTTTTTTTAGAAACACAATCTCTTTTAATAAAACCCTCCAAAATCAATAATTTTTATAATTATAGTATCATATATATTCATTTAATTTATTCATTTCCCTATTATTCAATCTTTTCTCATTATCATATTATAATTAACACTATGTTAAATACTTTTACACATCAAATATTATTCCTGTAAAAATAACCTAAATTCATCTTAAATCTATACCTTCAAGAACAATGTGGGAGGATTTCACTTCTCAATTTCAAATCCATTCCTACACTGCTATCATCTCTGTTTTTGTTCAAACAATAGATTCCTATCATTTCCCTGCCTTTATTCTTAAGATCTTCCCACCTTTCAAACAGGCTGTAGTGTTAACCCCACCAGGAAGCCAGATTGATTAAAGTGACTTTTCTATATGGTTCCTTCACTGGCACTTCTCCACTGTACTGTGTTACCACATTGCATCTTCTTTGTACCCTTAGAACCTAATATATTACATGACACACAGTAATTGCCCAATAAGGAAACTGAACCAAACTATTGAACTAAACTAAAATGTTTTGGGTATGCTGTTGAAGTGTACTTTTTCTAAACCATCTATCTATGTTTTACAATACAGTCTTCCACCTTTGAGCACGGTAAGAAAACCTAAAATTAAACAAAAGACAAACACTCTCATACAACATGAAGACCCTTTGTATCATTTGGAACTCTGTAAAAAAAGAACTAAATATAAAAAGTGATCAAGAAGTTTGCAACAAGTCTTCTTTCCCCCCAAAAGAGTGCCCACACAAAGATAAAACACAAATGTTATTGCACATGCTTACATAATCAAAAACATAAATGTATATTATAGTCATTCCTCTTCTGTTCAAATAATGATCAAGATGATTATTAAGTTGAATGCAAAATCCAACTCATTACAGAAATGGAAAGGGATAAAATAACATTGTTTCAGCATCTATTCCATAACAAGTATAAGAGGTGCTCCATGGTAAATATGTCATATGTCATTTTAATACCCACAAAACTCCTATGATAATTATTAATAAATTAATTTTATATTTGAGGTAGCCTGCCTAGGATTCCATCATTGTTTCTTAATGACGGAGCTGCCCTTCAATCCCAGGAAGGTCCAGTTTCAAAGCCACGATTCTCCCATTTATCCACACTATGAGAAGACCGAGGAAATGGCCTAGTTTTCAGTTCATTTCCAGAAATGTTTCCTCAGAATACCAGGGAGAACAGCAGGCTTGAGGTTGAGACTGCACATCTACGCGAAAGGAAGATTATTTGCATTGTGCTATGTTTGATTTAGTTTCCTGCCAAATGTCATGCTAAAGCCTTGACACAACAGAGATTTGTGCCTGGAGCCATCCACTCCCTGTCGGCCAGAGCACATCAGCTGGCGTATTTCCTTTGGATACTCTTAAGTCACACCAGTCTCCAAACAGGGACTGGAAATGATAAAAAAGAAAATTATGTTAAAAATGGGATCAAGAAAAGATCTGGGAGTGTTGTTTCAAATTTATATATTTAATTAATTTAATTTTCCTGTGTGTTTCAATTTTAAAATCTCAGAAAATTATCCATGTATGCATGAAGATATCCTTATAGAATACTTCATTTTTTCATATAAGAGTAACATGGCAGAACACACAGTAGGCACAGTAGGTTTTGAGCCAAATTTAAATTATAAATATGAGTACGTAAGTTTATTTCCCCAAATATTATGTCACATAAAATAGAATAGGCAGGAATTACTACTAATGATAGCATGCATGTCCACATTTTACTTATAACCATAAATCAACTCCCAACTTTTCTTTTAATATATAATTACCATGTCATGCAGAAATATAAAGAGTACCGCCTCACCAATTTCTGTATGGGTTTGGAAAGATTCTGAATAGGATAAATGATCTAGAGAGGTTTTAGGGAAACTATTCAGGCATTTCTGAATCTAAATGATATTTACTGCCTCCAGAGAAATGACACTCAACCTCTCAGGACCTTATCCTAGATCTCACTTAAATTACTTATGTACAAGTTTAAACATTTTGTTTTTTCTTCTTGGTACTTTACCCATCAAAGAGAGCTGGTTTTAATAGTTTCTATATGCAAAACTCATTTCATCAGTCTTCATGTTTCTCTGCCACAGTCCCTGAGAATTGTCGTTCTTTTGGTCTCAAATCTGAGTTTCTATTGTATGCATTTTATTCATCATATATATTTTCTTTTCAGCCCCCTCTTAGGAGTCAACATTACTACTATGATTCATGATCTTTATAATGATCTTTGTTTATATTTTTTTCTTTTAAAGTAGAATTCAACTTTGAAATCATAGGCATCATCGCACTGGCTCTGTGCCATCCACCTTATCTTTCATGCAGTGCATTTACATACTCATTCCTTGGCTGTGCATATTTATTTTCCTCTTTGTTTCCTTTTTTCAATTGATTTAGAACTTTAAAGTTATTTTAGTCTTTGGTTACCCAAATCCCACACACTCTAAGTAGCTCTTGACTGATAATTTAATTCGCATATTCTCTATTTTAATAATGCATTAATCAGAACCATCTAAGACTATGATAAACACCTTCTATCAACCTTTGAACAGGCAGTTTTATTGTTTTCCCTTCAAGGGCATTAGTGATTGTAGTTATTTGAAGATAGCTTGTATGGATTAAGGCTTTCTTTGTCCAGGCAATGATATATACTTGAAAATCAGATTTTTAATTCTGATATTTTCTCACTAGTATATTTTTTCCAAATGAAAATGTGTATATCATTTATGTGAATATGTACTATAATTCCCAATAGCTAAGCATATGACAGTAATATAATTATTATTATAATATTTTTACACTTACGGAGAAAATTTCAAATATATTAAAAATGTGCATACCTTTGTCCAAGGCACATCCTGCTGTGGTCTCAGGACAGGAACCTGACATAAGAAATAAACATATATTCTTATTAATATACTTAGTATAATAAACAGATTGAGAAATACCAATATATAAAGTTAAAACAAGAATATAGTTTACACCTCAGCCATTGCTCATGTGTATCTGCCCATTAGCTTCAAAGGATGTTCTATTTTTTGCCTTATTGGCTAAAGTTCATGAAGAAAAAAAAGGAAAGGAGAAAATATTCTGATATGCTTCTTAATCTGCATCTCCAAAGAAGCTTTATTCCTTTATGTCTTGAAATAAATTTATTTTTCCCTAGAAATACATATAGAAACAGATTCAGTGCCTGATACACAAAGGTCAATTTTAGGCAAAAACTCAGATACTAATTTTCAAAATGTATCATGAATTATTAGGTTCAAAACAGGAAGATGAAGAAGCAGGTTAAATTGATTTTATGATGATAAAAACCTTATGATACTTGTTCATCAAAAAGTGGCAGTGGAGCACCAATTAAAGTTAACACAGCAATAATGTCCTAAATTTTCAGGCAATGAAACTAGAATGTATGTGAAGATGATAGATGTAAATATGTTCAAATGAATGTCAGTGCTTTAAAAATCAAGAGGATAAAGAATCATGTATTGCTGCACTAAAGCCCAATATTTCTCATTTCTTTCTGATTTATTATTTTATTAGATGCAATGCCACATTTCCAAATAGGTTCACAGACTCATCTACATAAAAGCTCAGATCTAAATCTAAGAACTCTCATTGCAAATGTGATAATACTAATTTCAAAAACTTCAATTAATGTAGAATGAAAGAAGCCCTCACTTTGTTCATAATTTTTGGCATCCTATCTGACTGAAATTTCCAGATGTTTGGGAAAAATCAGAGGAAATAAAACCTGTTTTGTGATTTCTACCCATAGTTTGGAGTAGAAGCTTTGGCATGGATGATAAATAGCATCTATAAAGTAGAAATAAAAATAAATATTTCTTCCATATTTAAAGTTCTCAAGCTCAAAGCAGTTCAGCTCTAGAAGTCACCTGAGTGGATAATCAAGTATACTGGATTCAAACTATGAGTTAGGGGATTCCGCTGTTATACCAACATGCTTGAGATTTCCCAGGTGATAAGAGGAAACCAGACCTTCCTGAATGGGCCCCGAATGTTCACTCAGCCATTGCTAAAGCGGCACAAACATACGTGTACAAGCACACACACTGACTTAAGGGGTTCACATAAGATAATGTTTAATAGCAGGGTTTTATTGCTTCAAAGTACACACACACACACACATTTATAAATGTAGGCCCAATTTTTTACTGTATGGCACAAACTAGACATTTCATACTTCCTGATTTTAAATGTTGGTCCCTGGATTATCAGCCAACATGGATGTCAGACAAATGGCATAGCACACTCTAAGCCTGTTCCCATTTAAAATGAAGTTGTTGTAAAGACTGAATGAGTTAATACAAACAAATTGCTTAGAACCCTTCCTTGGACAAGCGGTCAATAAATGTAAGCTATTAAAAATTATAAAATATTTGGAAAGGAAAAATAATTATTCAAAAATTATATTCATAATGTTCTCCAGGTCTACCCATACTGTTACGAAGGGTAACATTTTCTTCTTTTTTTACAGCCAAGTAGAATTTCATTGTGTAAATGTCCCATAATTGTTTTATTCACTCACCTATTGATATACTATGCTAAGTGAAGTAAGCCAGTCAGAAAAAGACAAATACTATATGCTTTCACTTGTATGTGGAATCTAGCAAACAAACCGAACTAACAAGCAAAACAAAGAAAGACTCATAGATGGAGAACAGATGACAGCTAGTGGGGGGATGGGGAGGTTAGGGGGTGGAGGGATTGAGCAGAAAGGAAAAAGGACTCATGGACATGGACAACAGTGTGATGATTGCTGCTGGGCAGGGGTATAAGGGGACTAATTGGTAATGAAAACAAATATAATAAAGGTTAAATTTAAAAATAATACTCAGTAATTTTGACATTTAAGCAAATATTTTAATTGATATTTGTACTTTACTATTCATTTCTCAGTGTGAAAATATTAGTTTATATTTCTTATTATATTTATGTTCACACAATTATAATTGTGTGCAAAGTAATTGAGAAATATATGCATGGATGTCATACTTTATTCATGAAATAATCATCAGATAAACTAATATAAAAGTGGCGGGGTTTTATATATATATATATATATATATATATATATTTTAGAATGAGGCATTATAAAGGGTACTTAATAGGTATAATTCTATGTTCTACATTTTACTATCAGCCTGGCATGAGATAGAGCGACAAAAAAATCTCCTTAAATGACAGGAGGCACTAAAATTTTCCCACAGAATGAGCAAGAACCCAGTTGTCTAGTAGCCATGGGAGTGGAAGTATGGGATAAAGCGAAAGTACAAAACTCTGGGTAGTCTGCATTACTGCCAGGCTCTAATGAATTTATCACAGAAAGACAAGGTATCAACAAAGTCAGAGTTGGACTTACAGAGTAATCAGACAATCTCTAGTTTCCAAAATCTCAATTTCTTTATCCATTGCAATAGCAAGGGCTTTAAATTTAGGATTAAGGTCACTAGCTCTGATTTTTCTCTTAGGGAAATACACCCTTATAATGAGAAAAATAGTGGAAAGAAAGGATGGAGGAGATATACTTATTTTTAAAATTGGTTTAATTGAACTAAGCATAGACTTGAAGAAAAATGATTTGAGAAGAGAAAATGAATACATTCTTCTTATTATTATTATAAGTGGAACTAACAACAAAGGAAAGAAAAGAGATAAAACAATGGAACACCTATAGCAACAATAAGAAAAGTTGCAAATGTCAAACCTGGAAAGTGGGCAGTATTTTGGGGAAACTGTTTTCTGGTCAGAAGCTGTTTTATCGATCTTGTGGTAAGGGTGAAAGGGTGGGTGGTAGTGATCTGTTCACACTGTTTCAACATTTTAACTCAAGGGTCTTCTACTAGCGGTAATTCCCATCCCCCCTTCACAGCCCCGCCCCTGCCACACGCACACTGATGGGGGACTGCAGACATGTCTGGTTGTTACAACTGGGGATGAGGTGCAAGTGGCACTCGTACATAGAGGCCAGGAATGCTGATCAACACCCTAGAGATCACAGGACAGCCCCTCTCTCTGTCAATGGTGGTATTTAAGGTTGAGAATCTCCATCTGATTTAGCATAGGATGCGAGATCCTTTTACCTTAGCTCTTCACAAACCCTCCCAAATTATGAAATCTCAGCATTTATGTAGAGTGACTCTTCCAGGAAAAAAATGTAACTAACCTTGGTCAAGGGCCCTGACACAATATTTTAGTTGTGAATAATCTACTTAAGCATTGCCCATCTAATACTTAATATAACTACCCATTAAACACAGGTTGATGAGATTCTAGTTACTGAGCTTTTTACGCTACACCAATATGAGCCCAATAGGTAATTGTAATCCCACTCCTTAAATATTTTTCAATGTCAGAAAGTATTTTAGTGAATTTTTTAGTGAATTTAGTGAAATAGTGTATTTTTTTAGTTTTACTCTTTTAAAGAGTAATAAATTTGAAGCCAGACATTATCCTATTTGAAATAATTTAGGTATATTAAGTGACAAATTATTTTCTTTATCATTATTAGAAATTTGATAATTGTTTCATTTACACCAAAAAAAAATAACAATTGAATTCCTTTAAGCAAAATTAACATACATTTCTATTAAATATCTACCTAAGGATATAATAGTAAAGTGATTTGAACTAAAACTAACCCTTGAAAATAATATAAATGTTACTATTTAATGTAAAGTATATCTTTGCATTATTCTCATTTTCTCATTTGAGAGTATCTTATTAGTAATGTGTTGCTTAGCATATTTAACCTGTAAAGTATGAATGTTTCCATGATATTAATTAAGTGGGATTTACAACGTAAAAAGTATGTCATGTTTTAACTGGGTGATTGCCTTTAAGGATCTTTTCTGAAAAGGCCAACAATCTGGGGGGAAAATTTCATTCCTTAAAATGATCTATTAATCACAGGTTGATTTCTACAGCTAAAGCAATGTATTGAGGAAAGGAGGAGGGGAAGAACCACAGAGTGTTGCTCATGTTGCTGCTGTGATTGACTTTAGAGCTCACTTGGTCACGGTCAATAACAATGCAATGCCACGGGATCTACACATCCTTCCTATGTTTTGAGAACAAGAGGTGTTATTACAAAACTAGGTCTAAGTAACAATCATTTTACCAGTCTAGTCACTATTTTACTTTAAAATAAATTAAATTAATATCAAAATGATATATAGTCTATGCTCAATATAAATGCTTTAGAGTTGGTCCAGACTTTGTTTTTCTCTCCCACCTTAATAGCTGTTAGTATCCATTAAGTGAGTGTATAGTATATCTATATAATCTCCAGATACATAACAGTCAATATTTTAAATTATGCCTTATCTCTATTTCCTTGAAGATACCAAGTGAAGAGCTGTTAATGAGAAGCTACATTTAAAAATTACTGTCTATACCTGACTCATATTGTAAAATATACAATAACTTTATGTCTTTAATAGCCAAAATTGGATACATCCATTTCCTGCCTGAAACACAACTAACCATATCACACATGTCAAATTTGTAAGCATAAGCCATAGAGCTTATCATGGAAGCTGCTCTCAGGCTACACCATTTTTTCCTGTCAAAGCTGTCAGAAGATCATAAGGATAGTGGCAGAGTTACTCCCACATCACCTTATTGAAATGTTAAGTCCTAAAGCAACTTACTTTTCAACCTATCTCAGAGGAAATTGTCACTCCATTTTCATTTTGCTACTGCTGTATGACCCAATTTAAGGAGGAAGTTCAATAAATGTGCTGTATTTGAAAAAAGGATGTTATGTATAGTGTTATATATGGAAGGCAAACTAAACATTAGAGATCAAATACAGTTATTACTACTCTAATTTTCTGTGTCTGCTTACTATGAAACCAGATGTGCTTATGAACATAAAGATTCAAAACAAATGCAGAATAATCATGCTGTACAACATATTTTTCTCTGATAAAAATGAGTGATTATGCCACAATTACTGAACAAATAGGCAGGCATCATTACTGCACATAGTATTTTAAAGAGAAAGCAGAAACTTTAATATATTAGTGGTATGGGATGAATTCTGTACTCCTCAAAATTCATATGTTGAAATTCCAGACCCTGGTACCTCATGACATTGCTGTACTTGGAGATAGTCTTGTAAGGGTAAGTAGGTTAAAATGAGGTCATTAAGGGGGGGTGCTAATTCATTGTTACTGGAAGACTTTAAGAGAAGGTGGCCATCTACCAGACAAAGAGAGACACCCAAGAATAAAGTAACCTCACAGGCACCTTCATCTTGGATATCTACTCTCCCTGAATCATGAGAAACATTGTATTTTTCTATTAAGCCTCCAATCTGTGGTACTGTGTTTTGCCAGATGAGAATACTAATATAATCAATCATTTCCAAAATTGGAATATTGCTCTGTGCCACAATGTAAAAGGTAAATTTTATCCTCATTGTCCTCCCATTTTCCATTTACTATTTATCTGTCTTTTCCATGGGATCCCTTCATAATTAATGCTCTCTTGATGTTCCCAGGTTTTGAGGGGTTGTCTCTCAGTGGACACAGTTTCCCTTTGCTGCCTCATCACGTGCACTCTCAAAGCGATCCTCTCCGGACCCAAAGAGACTATCACTAAGATTTTAATTACTGAGAACAGCTTGGCCTATATCTGTCTTTAAGGGTATTTGTCTACACAAAGAAAACAGTATCTTTTTAATAAAGCAAGCCTTTTGTGTTACTTTGTTTTCTGTTGATAGTCACGAGCAGGTGTGACAAAATTACTATCATTGCAGTGGCAGTATAAACTGGAAAGCAGCTTGTCAGTACATATTAGACTCTTAAAAATATCTGCTATCTTTTACCCAGTTATGTTACTTCTGGAAATCTCTCAAAAGGATATATCAACAAGTGCCATTAAACATTTATGTATTCTGATAATTAATTTCACTACTATTTGTACTAGCTTCTCTTCCCCACAAAAGGAAACAAGCTAAAAGTCTTATAATGGATAAAAGGAACTGAGTTTCTCCTACAGGTAAGGAAATACTGTGCTTTTATTTGCAACCATGTTTTAAAATACAATTTAATTGCATCAGACTATTAAGTGAATTTCACAATTTTAGGAGAAAAGATAAGGGCACAGTAAGATTTCATTGTGTAAAACTCAACCTTCAAACAGGAATCCCCTTTTTCTCCTAAATTCCTTTTCTTCTTCTTTCTCAAATAAATAATCTCTTGTTATAAAGTTAGTAAAAAAGAATTCTAAGAAGCAGGTATGAATCATAAGCTTTTTCTGGCATAGTTCTCCACCATATCAGAGGGGCAGGGAGAAAGAAAATTTCCACATTTACACTGTGTGAATAGAAACAGATAATGGTTTCACTCTTTGACATTAAAAATAATTGACAGTGCTAATATCCAATTAAAACTTTCCTTTCTTCTTTGGAGAATCAAGGGGTAGTTGTCCTTTATTTCCTGAAAGAGGTATTGCAAAATATCTCATAACATAAGATGAAAGGCTAATATTATTCCATATTTTACTCTGTCCCCTTGTTATAAGGTACATGTATTGTTTTACTATAATAAGATAGTTTAAACTATGCTGTACTATGATCACCAAGTAGAAGTTTAGCTAATTCTTATTTTTAGAAATGAAGAAAGCTTTGTAAATGGCACCTGCTCACAGAATCAATTCATGCTTGAGACAAAATTGTTACCAGGGTGCCTGGAACATTTATTTCACCTCTCAATTCTTTCTGTAAACTGTGAACAGACATGTATAAAGTCCTTTTGGTATAGTATGTATAGAGAAAATCATGAAAGAAAATATGTGAAATTGATCTTGGTGATTATCTCTGAATGTTGCCTTTCTCCCATATATTTTCTGTATTTTCTAATTATTTCCTGCCATGAACATGTATTTCCTTTACAAGGAAAAGCACTGCTTTATTCCACTGAAGCAACCAATGTGTTAGTCCCCTATTCCACAAACAGGAGAAATGGGCTGGAGCCACTCGTATAAGTGGACAACTACTCTTCCTATGTATTAAGGCCTCTCTTCCTAGGCCACAGTGCTCTGAGTGACTTGTGCTGGGAACACTGTGAACCTCAGCAGTCAGGAGGTGCAGGCCACAGTGCGTCCCCCCAGCTGGCAACCATTAGGCTGCTAGCAACCATGTGCTGCTGGGCCCTCCATGATCACTGAAATACTTGAAGATCAATTTCCATTTCACCTCCCCAGAGGTCTAAATTTTATCTAAATTAAATTTTTCTAGAGTCATCATCAGGAAGGGGAAATATTGATACAAGCATGCATTTCTGGAAACTGACACCCTTTATTATGTCGACTCAAATAATAATGTGTTGAAGGCTCATATTCCCCATGGCATAGTGGATACAGTGATGACGTGGGGTCAGGGTAGTAAGATTCAGGCCCTAGTTCTCCCATGTATTAACCTGTGCTCCTGAGCAAGTCATTTATCTTTACTGGAGATGATGATTACCTGAATAATCTCATAGTGAATATTATTCAGCTCAATGGTACTTGTAAAGTGGCCTCTTTCTATATGAGCTATGCATTCTATTTATCAGGCACTGATCTTTAGTGTGAAGGAGCCAGTATCAAACTGTGTGCCAAATTATACCTTTAAATGCTATTTAAGAACCCTAATAAGAAGCCTTGAGGGGGTTATTTTAAAAATCTACACTGGACAGATAGCTCAGTTGGTTACAGTGTCATCCCAATAACCCAAGGTTATAGATTCAATCTCTGGTCAGAGCACATATAAGAAGCAACCAATAAATGCATAAATAAGTGGTACAGCAAATTGAAAACTTGATGTCTTTCTCTCCCCTCCTCCTTCTTTTCTCTCTCTAGAATCAATTTAAACAATAAAAACATAAAATTAAATAGATAAATAAGTCTACATATATACTTGGCACTACAGTGTTATCTTCTTAGCATATTTTATTCAAGTTTTGTGAACATATTGTGAATCCAGCAAATCTCAAGAAGTGTTAATCATAATTTTATTTCCCTGTTATATTCTTGAAAATACTTCCCAAGTGCCTAATTTTCAAAAATTCAGAACCTAGAGCAACAGAAAAAAAATAATAGTGGAATTACTGTGGATCACTGCACTGTCATTATGCTGGGTTTGCACGTCAGTATTCAGAATGTAGCATCAGCAACTTGCAAGAAGGCAGGCTGGAGAAAGCAGGTCCCTCGCTATTTCTGAGAGCTTGGCTTGAGCACTAGTTTGAGGATCTGAATGCTCCATTATTATGTCAATAACTGGCATTTATGGATCTATCACCCTACTGGATCATCAACTAATTACATTAATAATCAGATCTCATTTTCCTTTGTCTTTTTTACTTTAATCACAGAGAGTTTTGTCCATGAAGGTCAGTTGTTTTATGGCACAGCTAACAGACACATCATCATTAATACTTTAGTTAAAATATTTCTCTGAAGCTGAAGGGCTGGTTCTTTGTAAATTTCAATCTTTTTTTTTTTTTTTTTGAGAAAGATCAGGAACCTAAATCTCTGTGGCGTAGGAAATTCTCTGGCATTGGGAAGTCATTTAACCTGATTGACCTCATTTTATTGTAGAATGAAACAATTAGTATTGCAATTAAATATCCTCTCATTTTTGAATATGTATAGTTCTGTATCTAAACATTCCTTTGAGAAGAAGAGTGGTAGGTGAGAGATTCATGTAGCATCAAGGAGCTAGAATTTTCTGATTGATCTCCTTGTCTTCAATTTTATCCCCATTCAATCCATCTTCTATTCTATTATAGGGAGATTATTCAAAGAGTGAATTTTCTTATGTAATTCTCTTACCAACATTTAAAAAGAGCTTCCCATCACCAGGACAATATATAAGCTTGTGCTTGGTATTCACAAAGTACACAGTTCCTGCCTTGCTCAGCAGTCCCATCTGTCTTTAACCCATATCACCCATCTGACCCAGAAGAAACAAAACACTTGTTATTTCCTGAAGAGGCCATGTTCTCTTTCATTCCTGTGTTTTTCATATTCCATTCCTTGTTCCTCATATTTTTCACATTCTGTTCCTTGTTTCTTGAATTATCTTTTCCTATTTTCCCTCCCAGTTAAGTCCCTACTCAGGCAAAATACTTTAGAGCTCAGCTCATATAATCTGCCTTTCATCCTCTTCCTGGGCTTAGGAAGAGGATATGCTCCTACTATGTGTATCTCTCATTATACCTCACATTCCTGTATCGTAACCTTTAAAGATATGTCTTTTCTAAAACACGTGCTAGTTCCTAAACAGAAGGGACTTTGCTTGTTAATTTCTCTTATCTGACATCTAGCACAATGCTTGGCACGTAACGAGCACTCAGAAAACATACATTGAACGAGTGGGTGAAAATTATCCACGTTTCATAGAATTACTTTTTATTAGTTGATCTTTCTACACATGCCATAAGATATATCCAAGACATAACCTACTCCCTTTCTGCCTTAGAATAGAAAACTGAACATGCTAGTTTAATAACCTAATCAGTCATACCATGCGAGAATAGAGATGGTGACTTTCACTAGACTTTTCCTTATCTTTAAAATTACTTTTTTCAAAACCTTAAATTGAAAACAAAAAGAGAGATCAATACAACCTTGCAGAGCACCATTTATATCCTCTTTCCAACTATGAAGTGCTCACTTCCACTTCATAGCACACCAGACAGCAGAGCTTGTTTGTTAACTAGATAATAGCCAGCTAATTTTATTCACACATTTTTCAAATAGTCAGTACACACTTTCTCCTATCCTCTGGGTTGAAAGGCATAAATTCAGGGAATCAAGTTTCTAGCCATCCTCTAAAAATACATTCTAAATTGAGCATTCATGTGATGATAGTCTGGGTACCACTGGAGAATAGTTTTATAAATATATACTTTGCCATATACAAGTTCACTTTTGAAATGGACATGCTGTCATGGCTAACTTGCATTATAATGAAAGCACCAGAACTGAAAGTAGGAAAGCTCAATGCACTCTTATTTTCAGGTTTCAGATCTTCTATAAAACAAGGTGATCAAAATAGATGTTTTAAAAGATTTTATTTATTTATTTTTAGAGAGGGGGAAGGGAGGGAGAAAGAAAGGTTGAGAAACGTCAATGTGTGGTTGCCTCTCACTTGCCCCCTACTGGGGACCTGGTCTGCAACCCAGGCATGTGCCCTAGAGTGGGAATTGAACCAGCAACCCTTTGATTTGCAGGCCAGAGCTCAATCCAATGAGCCAAACCAGCCAGGGCTTTTTTTTTTTATTTAAGTTTAGAATTCTTATTTGAGAGCAGAAAAAAAAATAACACAAATATCTGGTACCAATTTTCTCTACTATATCACCAACACATAAACAAACCTGTGCACCTATATGTGTGTTCATACACACAGCTAAACTTATAGTTTTCAAGGAATAAATATATCTCCTAAAGATAAATACATAATTTTAGGAAATCTCACTATTTTATATTAATTTAAAAAATGATCTTACTGTCCCTTGTAAAACATATTGTAATAAGTGAAATGCAAGAATTTAAGGGTCTAAAAATTGACTCAGAGTACCATTGGGGAGAAAAATGACATTGTTCACCACAATCAGCCAAACAGGGATTGTGGATGAGCTACTGACTAAAATGCCACATGAACATTAGAAGGAAGATGTTAGAACAGTGTAAACAAAGAAGACGTTCCAAGGGCGAGAGCAAGGGATAGGCTGTGATTCATTATTAAAAGGCAATGGTGAGGTTGGAAAAAGAAAATCAGATTACTTAGATCATATTGACCAGTATTAATAGTTGCCTAATTGAAACATTATGTAAGGCCCTATGGAGTGCAGCTATACGGAGACATGTATTGTATCAATTAGCATAACATGTCTAAAGCACCAAACCACTGGTACAAAACTTAGTGTGTGCTCAGCAAATATTAAAACTGGGTTATAACTTTTGAAGTTAAACATTTCTCCTTAATGATCTTTTAGAATATCTCAAAAGAACTATTTCTTCTGTCAAATAGGCTTTTTACACACTCCCTTTCCCTAAGATGCCACTCTCTTCCATCGCCTGTTGGCTGACTTCCGATCTTGGTCAGATCTCAACTTAGATATTTTTCTCCAGAAGTACTCTCTGATGTGTGTGTGTGTGTGTTTGTGTGCACATGCACACGAACATGGTAGTTTCTCAGTAAACACATACTGGATGCCCTAAGATCTACCATTATGTATATGCCATTATTATGTTTTGAAGCCACATTGATATGTACAAAGCAGATAAGATTAAATATTTCAAAAAATTTCTAAACCCTTCAGACCCACTGATTGAAGAAACACATTCACACCTTGAAGATTATTAAAATACATGGACCTTTCAAAATTTAGGTAAGTTACAAATTTATTAAGGGAAATGGAAAAACATCTTTCCTACAACTCTCATCTGACACACGACATAATCCAGGTTGAGAGAAGTTAAGAAGCTGGCTTAGGCTTGCAAAGGTAATTAATGGCAGAACAAAAACTGGACCCCTAAGTGTTGAACTCCCCATTCAGTGTGTGCTGAAGAACTTCTGTAACGAGCATACACAGCTCTGAGTTATTCATGGGGAAGATGAAATGAGGATACAAATGGTTGACTCAGGAGTTTTACCTCCTTAATTGTACTATTCTATCAGGGCTGCAGAGTTATCATTGTAAACCTCCATTGTTTAACAAGTGATGCTCCATTTGAACTGTTGAAATTGAATGTTGAAAACTCAATCTGTTGAACACTCATCAAATCTCTAAAATGAAAGAAATTTTCTATTGTGGTTGGTATATCTGCTTCTTTGAAACTTTCCAGTTTAATACTATTCTTCTGGTAAGTAAATTATAAATATCTTATATCATGTTTGGATCAAGATATCTGAGTAAAAAAGCCCAAAATATAGTCATATAATTTAACTACATGAAGGCAAATAATCAAATTGTTATGTAACTTACTACACCCTTATATTTATATTTAACCATTTTGTTTAAATTCTTACCAGGTTACTAGGGATGATTTTCAGTCTTTTAAAATAAAAGAAGAAAATAATATTGGAAACATTTTCTTATGCAATTGTAATTCTTAAATATTATTTCTAAAAGTAAAGTTGTTTTAGATTTTGTATATATAGTATATTCTTTTTATATGAAATTTACTGGGGTGGCATTGGTTAATAATATTATATAGGTTTCAAGTACACAATTCTATAATACATAGTCTGGATATTGCATTGTGTGTTTACTTATTTTAAGTAACATTTTCTTGTGCTTTTTAAGAGATGCATTTTATGTATTGTTTTAAGGGTTTTTTAAAAGTAAGTATATTGTACAGTTTAATGAGAAAATACATTTTCAATTGCTCTCTTGCATGAGAGATCTGAGCTAATAATTTGACCTAGAAGGAATAGGATCTTTCTTTTTATTAGACTCCCCCTTTCAACAAGGGCTTTGTTAGCCCACTGGGTCATGACAAGTAATCCTTTATAAGCTAGGTATATCATTCTTCCTGTTGAACTAACAAATCAGAATGTAATGTGAAACAATGACACTGGGAATATTGAGGAATAGCCACTTATGTGGGAAGAAATCCATAATTAATCCAAGATGTACATTTCAATTATAATCTTATCAAACTATGTTACAAAGTAACATACAGTTTGAGGAATCTAAGGAAACCATGATAAAGAGCACAGGAAAGCTAATTCTTACCCCTTGTTGTCTCAGCTACCTTCTGCTGTGGGGGCCTCCTCTCACCCTCCACCCCTCCAAAGCCTTAGTTCATTATATCTTACCGAGAATTGGAAAGCAATTAAGTGATTTTTCACCACCTTCATCTCAAGCTAAGGTAATTATTTGTCTGTTTTTTTTTTCCTGCATTCTTTTTTTTTTCCTTTAACTTGGTTTGCTCAAGGGTAAAATGAGCCTCAGTACTTATCAGCTTAATGCATATACAAGTGATACTGAAGGCAGCTGATCAAGGCTAAAGCCAGAGGTTAGCTGCAAATCCATTAGCAATTTTAAATAGTTGGGGGAAACATTCTTGGTGAGTCTGATAATGCTGAATAACTGCAGAAGTCACAAAATAAGACAATGCAATTTGCGTTAATATGCCATCAGGCAAATGCACAGAAAGCTTAAAAGAACGGAAAAGGTTTCCTGTAAGATGACCAACACCATATTTGCTGTTCATATATCTGAAAGTGAAATTTCTTATTATTCCTTGACACATAATGCATTTAGTTTCAAGGATCATATTCTAGATATAACTGTACAGAGCTGGAAGCTAGCATATCTAGAAAATATTCTTGCAAACATTGAAGCACTCATATATCAGAGAAATATTTGAAATTTACAGAAAATATTGTGGAAATTTTTAAAGTATATATTGGGGGAAAATTTAATGACAAGATTCTCATGTAAACTTGCAAGCCTTTTTTTTTTAGTTAGTTGGTATTAATATATTTTTCTCCATAGAATCTATCATTTATATTTAAGGAAAAAAGTATTTTTAAAATCTAATCTCACATTCTAGAATTACAAATCACTGTACTGTTTGCTTTGTTCCTGCTTTACAAATTTCCTTCCAAAGCTACAGTAAAGGGACCTCTCCTGTCAGACAGTTTATCATCATTAAATCATCATGACACTTCCGATTTTAAGAATTGTTAATTAGCAGATCAATGATATAACAAAGGCCTTACTGACTCATTCAAAACAATTACAAAGATTGGTTCTTTAATGGAGCTGTGTTAGCTTAAAACCTGAAGAAAATGTCAATGTCACTATGTATTGCTGACATATGCTCCTAGCATTTTACACACACACACACATGCACACACACACACAAATACATATACACACACATACAAACACATGTATACATGCATGGATGTATTTATATGTGATGCATATGTGCACACATATAAAAGATGTGTGCACATACATGTATGCACATGTCTGTATATGCATTTATTTCTATGGCGTGTGTGCACACGCATAAAGATATGTGTGTGCATGTGTACACACATGTGCATGCATGCATATATATCGATATATGGTGTGTATATGTGTATGCAATATAAAGATGTATGCATCTACATATATGCACATACACATGTATATATGTATGGATACATATTTATATGTGATGTGTGTGTGTGTGTGTGTGTATGAATATACACATGGAGAGAGAGAAGGAGAGGGAAAGAGTATGGGCACTGTTTGGTGTGGGGAGTGCTTAGTGAACATAAGTATCCATATCAGCAAAATTTAGCTGAAAACATATTTTGGAGAAGAAATGATAGTCTAATATAGCTAGAATCTTTGGAAGAAATGAAAGAAAACTCCTAATTAATGAACAGGAGCAAAAATAAAAAGTAGCATATTTTGATACTCCTGTTTAATATTAATAGCAATTAATATTTAACAAACAAAAATATTATTATATAATGACAAACATAAAATTAATAGTAAACATACAAAATCACCATTAGGCAAAGGCCACAGTAGTAATTATTACAGGCAAAATTTATCAGTGAATGCTAAAATAATTAGGTAGCATAGGATATTCAAATTATCTGAAAATATCTCTCCCAATATATTTATTAGTTACAAAGGGAGAAAATAGTAAATTTGTAGTGGGAAGATCCAACACACACTAACTTAATCAAAAACATCCTGAGAAAAATAAAAAAATAAAAAATAAAAAAACATCCTGAGAAATAAAACATCATGTATCCTGTGACACAATGTACTGAGAGGGACACAAGGAAAACATGCATAACCCTAACCTAATTATGCAAAAAAAAACCCCACACACATAAAGTCAAATCAAGAGAGAGTCTACAAAGTGACAGAGAAGAGCTTATCAAATGTTTGACAGTCATGAAGGACAAGTAAAGATTTAGCAACTGTCAAAGATTAGCATAAACCAATGAAATGGAAACTAAGTGTAATCTGGGATTCTCATTTGATTCTAGAATAGGAAAAAGATATTTGTGGAAAAACTGCTAAAATTTTAGCAAGAATCATGAGTTACTTAATAGTATTGCACCAGTGTTAATCATGCAATTGCACAAAGAAATTTAAATTTAACTATGTCATGTGTTAACAGGGTATGCTGGATGATGAGTATTCATAAACTCTTTTTATCATTTTGCAACATTTCCAAAGGTTTAAAAATGTTTCAAAACTTTAAAAATTATTACAACAGAGCTTTAGATAAGTAACAATGCAAATTCAGCAAATGCACTTCAAAACTTTCCTTGTAGCTACTAAATTATTCCAATGCCACCATTTGGCTGAATTTTACAATTATTCATTGTCCAAGTGCTTTTCCTCCAAACGAATTGATGAGAATATATTATTCCTTCATAGTTCATAATCAATAATGAAATCCAAATTAATTGCTTAGGCTTGTGTTTTCTATTGTCATCATTACATGTATCTACCCCAAAATATTGTCTATTTTATTTTATCAAATTCAAGGCAAGTATTTATTGATTGCCACAACCTGTCATGTACTGAAAAAGATGTGAGATGATTACAATGTACCTACCTGCGTAGGTTAGCAAGATCTAGAAAAATAGTTTATGTAATTAAGTCTTACATACCTACTCTAAACCATTATCATATAAGTCAAAATGATTTTGAAGGTGATTAATACATTTGCATGCATTTGATGGTTACGCTATAGGATCAATGAGAGAATATCAAGAACCTGAAGAGTTTTGTCATCATTTGATTTGTATATAATGATACGAGGTCATATAAATAGAAGGAATGAAATAAATTACTACGTAACACAAATTTTGTAACATAAACTTTAAAACTCTGAAAGAGAATGTGAGAAACACAATAGCATGTCAGAGTACAGAAACAGCAGAAATCCCTTGCTAGGATTAACAATAAGAATTTTGTTTTATTTTTAAAAGATTTATTTATTGATTGATTGATTTTTAGAGAGAGGAGAAGGGAGGGAGAAAGAGAGGAGAGAATCAATGTGTGGTTGCCTCTCCTGCGCCCCCTACTGGGGACCTGGCCTGCAACCCAGGCATGTACCCTGACAAAATCAAACCAGTGACCCTTTGGTTTGCAGGCTGGCACTCAATCCACTGAGCCACACCAGCCAGGGCATTTTTTAAAAAAATAAAAAAATATAGTTGGACATCAATAATACATCAGTATTTTAACAATGATTTTATTAACTTTATGCTTCTAATCACACATTTATTTTCTGTATTGCCTATATTTCACAAATTATTTAATAAAATATTTTATTTCAAAAAAGCACAAACATTACTGTATAATAGTGAAACTGTCAGTGGTAAATGACTGGGTGGTAGAGAATGCCACATCACCAAGCTTAAAATACGTATATCTTAGCTTCCAGGTAGAAGTCCAAATTTGCTTATGAGATTTGGGAATGGCCTTTGCTATATAATAACTAACAGTTTGGGCTGCACTCAATAGAACCTAGTATGGTGTGACTTTCCTATGTTATTGGTAAACGCCTAAAGATGATGGCATAAGCATTTACAAATGAGCATAAAGATGCAGAAATTATCTCAACTAAATAAAAAAGAGTTAAGTCCTTTACTGTCCAACACTTAATTAACTTCCCTGTTTAGTTTTCTCTGTCAATTTTCTTTTTGTCACAGTTTATCTAACATTCTCTCCTAAATATGTAAATTTTGTAAGGAAATGAGAGAGTTAAACAAGATTCCAGGGAAAAAAAAAGACCAGGAAAGAGTCTCTGAAAAAAAAAAACAAAAACACCAGGTAAAAGGGACTGGGGACGCCTAACCAGGTGGATAAGAGAAAAGAAGATGAAAGAATGGCGCCACAAAAGGTCCGAGCAAAGACAGGGGAAGATGAAAGCTGCAAAGGAGACACAAAAAGTGGGGAAACTTAAATCTGAACAATGCATGTAACTTTCTCTTATTATTTGCAGGAATTCATAGCATGAAGTACAAGTAAACCATGATGTTCTCATTTTTCTTTAAAATGTGGTTTTTCTTTTGTTCTTTTTTGCATATCCCAGTGTACAGAAGAAAAGTACCTGAAAATATTTTCTATTTTGAAAACTGATGCCATAAAAAGAATAAGTTATTAAACATAGTTTCTTCATTAAGAGGCAGTGACATTTTGTTTTAACTGCACAGATACAAAATATAACATTAATCTTACACAACAGAAAATATTTAATAAAGGGGGAGAGATAAAAAGGAGAGACCACGTCATCACCACATGGGCTCCATGTAGTTTATACTATTTTAAAACATTTAAACATGTGGCCAAACTTGAACATTTTAAAGAGGTATTATTTTTTTCCACTTGAGGTTGATGTACAATAGAAGTGAGGTGTTTAAACAACCATTTATATTTTTCATATAATGCTTTCATATTCTTCATCTGAAGTGAAAAATAATGCAAAGTAGAAACAACCATAAGAAGCCTCTGCTTTACTCATGGCTTTTGTGAAAAGTCTTCAGTGTCTCTCTAATTTTCTCAGAAATGTATTCAAATTCCTTTGCTGAGTTTACTACTATATTCCATCACCCAGGACCGTATCAATCACAAGATAGGTACTTAAAGGTTTTCTTGTTGGCTAGCTAGCTGCTATACCATTCCTTGCCTTTACATACATTTACATTTAATGTAGGCTACTTTGTGTTACTATTTATGTTTTTATGGCTTTGTATAGTCTCTCTAAAAAGAAATTGTGTATTAGGACATTTCAGAAACCAGCTATAATCCCTGGCGAAGAAAGCTCTGACACAAAACCACAGTAAAACTCAAACTAGGGTGACCAAGCCTACAGACATGTTTCCATTTTTTCACATCCACCCAGTAAGCTTTTCAGTGCACTGGATGTCATAGAAGGTGAAGTTCATAGGGTGTAAACAGACACAGACAATAAGTTGTTTGTGCAAAATAGTTCATCTTGTGCCATTTTCACCATTTACAAGACCAAGATGCTTGATTGGGGGTAGGGGGAGCAACATCTTTCCTATGGGATTAAAACCTTTTAAATTAAATTTGGAATTTACCAAGATAAGTGGGAATCAAATTTAAGATGAATAAAGCATATGGACTACTGAAATCTCTTACAGTATAGAAGTCCCTGGATGAGCTTCAACTCTATTCTTGCCTTCAAACGTGGAGCGTAAGCATTTGAATAGATATTATATTTACATTTGTGGAATATGTGAAAGAATTCAAATAATTTCTCGACTCCGAACCTCTCTGATCTGTTCCCACTCCCCCCCTCACTGAACACAGAGGCAGGGCTAGCAGCTCAGAACCAGACTCATTAGGATTCTGTCCTTAGATTTCACTTAACTGATCTCGGGTGCTCAACTGTAAACACGGACTATTTTTATGGCTTACTACACTGAACACATTTTTTAAAACTAAGAATGAAAAGGTAAAAACATGTCATAAAATATTCGTCATAATTATCACCATCATGAACTTTTTTCCTGCCCCCAAGCACGTCCTCCGGTGGAGCTCCGGATCTCCGAGAACGCCTGTCCGCTGCTTCAGCAGTCCTCTGGCTCCGCGCTCCATTGTTCCCTTTTCTCTCAGAAATCCTCAAAACTAACTGAGGCTTTGCTGCCCACTGCAGGAGGAAACGGGGAGAAATCATCTCTCTTGTAGATTCTTCAGTGGCGTATCTCTAGTGTTCTAATGGTTATTTTATGATTTATTACTTGAAGAATCTTCTTTAGAGATATTTTCACCCTGTTAATCCACTACTACTTCAATATCCATAACCTTAGTATACCCAACTAAGAAAAATTACAGGGACTTGAATGATGCACATGAATGATTATTTTTGTTGTTGATTATAATGACTATATGGATGTTCACACTAAATAGGTATTTCTATTCATCTTCTAGTTTGATGTTAGATGTTCTTAAATCTTCTAGTTCCCAGCTATGATTTTTTAATAGGTCTATCCAAAACTTGTGTTTCCATCATTGCCTAGAAGGGTACCAGGTATTATGGTAGACAATAAATAAATTTTGAGTGAATAAATTGATTTTCACTAATATACTAACACATACAGAAACCGAAATTACTCTTATGACAAGTGTAGTAACTTTTGAAGTTTAAACAGGTCCTAGCGTATTTGGGGAAAAGAGTGAGGATTTAATACAAATAATAAATTTATGAATTGACAAGGAAAATCTAATGGGTGAATGTTGTGAGCTTTATTTTTAACAGCAGATTAGAAAGTATTGGGGAGCTTTCCTCAATAGTAAAATTGTGTTACAAAATTTTTCAGGGAATATAGGAAATGTTCCCTTAAACTGTCATGTTATTATATTCCATAGTACTATAAACATGTGGATTTTCTGCTGCAGTTTAAAGTAGTTTTTATGTTATACAAAAGCCCTTAATTATGCTATAATGGAATTATACCCCTACAAATAAAAAGGGTGTACTGGAGTTCTTTGTATACTCTTCACATATTTGGTCTATCAAAGATTCATGGGATCATAGAATTATAGGTATTTGTTTTAAAGAGCTGAAATGAACTTGCAAGATGATAAATTTAAGGACTTTGTTTTGAACCTGTGTAATTATAATAATGACCTTTAATTCTTTTCTAATGGCCTAGATGGAATTAATTGGTTATTTCAGTATCAGGGCTCATCTTGTTTGGAATTTTAAGAGTCTCTTCTTTTCCATAATGGGTTCTATTAAGCTATTTAAAATGTTCTGAAAGCACATATTAAAGAGCCTTAACATTCTTGCTCTACCGTCTCTCTTTCATCTTTCTCCTACATTATTTTGCAGTAAAGAAGAACCTATTTTTGTTCATTGGTAATTCTGCTTTGGTCAAGCTATTATTTAGATCTTAGTATCAGTATTTTCTTTTAATTATGTTTCTTATATTGAGAAAAACTTGTGACTGGAAATCAGATACTATTACAAAAATCTAGTAACTTTTATCTCTAATGGAAGTTATAAGCTTTCACATTTCTAAATAGTTCCATGCTGCCATCTTCTGGTTATCTTATAAGAATTTTTGAAGCTTACACACTATTTAGAAATAACTCTGAATGTACTTTCAAATACTGGAAAAATAAATCTGTATTAAATCAAAGACAACTATTTGCATGATCAGAGCCACAATATCTATAGTTCAGTTGGCTTAAAATCTTAAAGATAATGACAATTTTTCATGGATTTGAGCATAAAAAATGAATGGTAACCAAACACAAAGTGTTTTATCTCAAGATTATTTACCTTAGATGTTAATGAGAGGGTCCCATGACATTTTTCTATTACATTACTTTTTACATAATTATGCTCACACCTTTTCAATGTAGCAGCAAGAATGAACACTTGCTAAGAAATGTTCCCAAATCTACAATTCCTGTTATTATTAGTTTGTGATGCTACTTATTGGTGTTGCAATTAGCACTGAACCATTTTGCCAATTTAACTGCCCTGTTTTCACTTTAAAACTGCCAGCACATCCCACAACAGCCTAGGCCAAAGGCCCACAAAGGGCAGACTAGAGAAGACAAGGTTTCACATCTTTAAAAGCTTTTGCATTTTAAGGAATCACTGAAAATCAGAGAGCTTTTTTAAATATTAGTTTAATATAACAATTTTTAACTTTATTCTTGCAAAATTCCCCATTCACTTCTCATCTTAGCATTTTTAAAGAAAAAGACAGAATCTTTTATATAAGCTACAAATTGATGTCTCACATGGAAAAGTGATTTCAAAATACAAGGTGTTCCATTGCTTCAAATTCAGAAAAGGAAAGGAACAGTGTCTTCAACTCCTGTTCTTCTTTTAGGTGACTATGGGAGAGTATATAAGTCATAATAGCTCATTGAAGATCAGAATGCAAATGGCCCCAGTAAATACTGACTAACAGGATTTTCTCAATTGTTTATTAAGTGCAACCCAAAATCTAAAGCTGCTGAGACAGGTGTTAATTTCATTCCCATTATTAGTAATTAGCGATGAAATTTAATGATATTTGTAAGTAGCTCTTAAGCATTTGCTACATTAAACAAGGTTTAAATAGAAGGGGCCATTGAAATGTCATTTTTAAGCTCAATAGACTTGGGCAAATAGGTATTTTGAACAATCAACACCTCTGAGAGCATTTACCAGGCTTAAATGGTAAAATTGGCCATTTGTTGTGGACACAGAGATGGCCTTGTAAGTGCTGGATATGATGTTCATTTATGTGAATCGTACTATACCAAGATAGCTGATAACTATTCTGTTTGCTAAACTGCAGAAACTAAAATTCCTGTCATTACTTTGCCATAACAAAATTATTTTTCAGTCTCCTATAATCACAGAAATCACTGTTTTCATATATTGATAGATATCAATTGAATGGATAGTCTATCATTCCATAGCTTTACTCAGAATAAAACAGACATTTCTATTTATGAAATGTGCTGTTTGATCCATTTGAGGGCTGTTTTTTTGCTCAGATAGTGAAAAGAGTATTTCTTAATACCCACAAACAAAACATACCCTCTTTCCAGGGTCAAACGCATGACTTTGTATGAACCAGCAGCAAACTAGCTGAACTAAATGTATTAAAGCAACCACACATACGTATGCATTATAAATATAATTAGACAGATATAATTGTCAATATACCTTTACTAAATTTGCTATGTTGTTACACTCATAGCCATCATGAAAGCAAAATAAATTTTATACTCAAAATTCACTTCTCTGGTAACACATCCTAAACCTAAAACCAGAGAGAGAGAAAAGAAAGAAAAAAAAAAAACAATTGTATTCAATGTTTAAAAGATTTGAATTCAATTCAGGACATGCCATCTTACAATAAACTATGTAATAGTAAATGTATCTTATTTATTCTTTCTTTTTGTTAGTAGTCTCTACTGAATTTCTATCAAATTAAATTCCAATTTTCAGTTAACCTTAAGAAAATGAATGCAAAAGATGAAATAAGCAATAATGTTGAGATTAAAAGAAAACTGTCATCACTACAAAGTTTATAAGAATGATATTGACTTTTAATTTTATGACACAGAAAATATTTTATGAAGTGCAACCTACCACTAGCTAAGAGAGAAGAATAGTCAAGAGAGCTAGACAATAATAAAAAGGGGCAAGAAGTATTGGGATAGAATCTAATTCCAACATGTATTGATCTCCTGCTCTATGCCAGACACTATGTTAGATTAAAGTCCAACTCCATGTGGCACATTTCCTGCTTTCAAGGTACTCAGAGTTTACCAAGGGAGTAAGACAGGAAAATATCTAACTGTTAAGCAATGTGATAAGTGTCTGAGTGTAGTGTTTGAAATGGATGTATAAATGAGGGGTCCATTATTTATGCCTGTGATGACTCATAAATCACACCTGTGATAAACAAGAAATACGGACTGGCCCATAAAGGCTGTTTAGATTTTTGACAGATAAAGGAGTGGGTCTTCGAAGAGACAACAGTGGTACAGTTAAAGGGTTTTGGTCTTTCAAGTTGAGGTATTTGGTTTGTGGAGAATAGGGACAGTAAGCCTATCCATATGGCTGTTTCAGAGAGTGTGTATGAGGGCAACATAGAAAACCAGCCCATCTCACAAAAGGTAAGTTAAGGACCATGAACACTAAGCTAATCAAACAGCAAGGAGAATTCAAACTTTAAAAGTGGGGATGTAACTTGATAATTGTTAACAAATAACATTATTTGTTGACTACTTTCTATGAGAAATCTAATCTGACCTTCACAGCAGCACTAAAATAATAAGTACTGTGTTCCTTGTTTAACAAAATATATAAAACCAAGGCTGACAGAAGATAAATGTTTTGTATGGAATCAAACATGTAGTAAGTGACTCAATCCAGATTTCTTTCTAGAGGTTACATTCATCTACTCTGCTTCATGGCCAACGTGACCAAACTGGTGTTTTAAAAGATAACTTGACTGGTAGTACTGAGTGAGAATAAATTAGAGAGCAGACCCTAAGAGCAAACAAACAATTAAGAAGACACCACAATAATCTGCACCAGAAATATCTTAGGTCCAAATGAGTGCAGGGAATGGTTGCAGGAGAGGCAGCTTTGCTTTGAAGCCGGGGGGTCTGAGTGTCAGGGTCCTCGATGGTGCAGGTTACTGCCAAGGTCCCTGGAGAACCCAGCAGGGCTTCCCATGGTTGTATAACTTTGTGATAATTTCAAATGTATTAACCGCAAATTGTTAACACTGGTGAGTTTTCTACTCTGCCTTCTAATCTGTTACATTTTTGTTTTAATCTGATGGTGTTCGAGAGACCACATGTATTTATTTGCCAATCTGGCTAAAGAGATATTCTTGGTTTATACTTAGTTTAGGAATAATGACGTTTAGTTATGCACCTCAATAATGTACTTGCATAAGCAAGTTATGGGAAACTATACCACTATAGGAAAAGTTATCAGGATTACTTCTGTATCAACCCATTCAGCTTTGAGATAGGAAATTATAAAGCCAAAGGTCTGATTATAATGTGAAAGCTGAATGGAACTCAGCACAGGATGTACATGGATAGTGGAAGAGAAACAAGTAGAGCAAAAAACAAGTCTGAGGAAAATTGTGAATCATTATGAAAGTAAATTTTAAGCAGAGTATTGTATTCCCATTGATACTTTGAAGGGATGCAAAAGGGAGTAATGGGGGGAAAGGAGTGTTGGCAACTGTCCTGCCTGGTTTCAGGAGCTGCAACCACCCTCATGGCTAAGGCTGAGTCAGCGACCTTGGGACCATAAGCCACTAACGAGACAAAGCTTATCTCCCTGTCAGGGGCACTGCCTCTGTTCCTTTTACTTCACTCTGTCTGGCCCCCAATGCTTGATTGATTAGCCAATGACAGGTAAGATTCCTCAAGGGGGGAACGACTTAAGAAAGGCATGATCACAGGGGCCCCCAGGGAAGGACTTGGGGGCTATAGAAAAAGGGAGTGATGGACCCTCACTCCTTGGCTTTGACATAATCTGAGTCCTCATTCTATCTACAAGAAGTCTCCTATCTCTTGGCTGCTTTACTTCCCCTGCCTGACTTAAGCTTGAAACAAAGACTTAAGCCTGAAACAATGCTGGAGGTGGGTGCTGCCCTGTGCTGGAAAGGGCAGGTTCCCTAGGGTGATCAGGCCTAAGAAAGAATGCATAAAATCCTATGAAACCTACTTTGCTAATACCCTCAAATGATAAGGGTCCAAGCAGGAAGTGAGTTTGTGCCTCAAAGTTTTATGGCCCTTTAGCTATCTGACCCTGACTCAGAATAAGTCCTTGTAGTTCTTTGAACCTTATCTATTGTTTAATCATTTCTGCCTGACAATGATTGGTGAGTTTTACGTATACACCCTGTATTCCTATGCAAATTGAATCCAATAAAAGCTTATCAAGGCAAAGGTCAGAGTGCTCTCCTCTAGAGAGAGTGGCTGAGGTGCTCTGAGGCTTGCTCTCCCCTTGAGAGAGAAGTTCTGCTCCCCTTTTTCCTCCACAGGACTTGGTAGTCCATATGAATTTGTCTTATATCTCATCCTTAACTCCGTGGATCAAATCAATTTCATTTGATTTGATCCATATTTCTGAGTTACAGGTACACAGAAGTACTTCAAATAGCATATCTTCCTGGGTTCAAACTTGTGCATTTTATATTTTGTTTTATTAGATTGTGTCTTACTACATCTGACACATCTTCTCCTGACAATGTCTGGTGCTTCAAGACTAAACACCAAGTGAAATTGGCACTGACACAACAAAATGATCAAACCATACTAGAAAAAAAGATGATTATGTTTCCATTTTCTCTATAAAAAATAATATTATAGGACTGTTGTCATTTGAAGAGCTGACTGATAAGTATGTGACCAAAAGAAAAAGAAAAATATTATAGATTTGTGTCAAGAAAAAAAAGGTTATTTTTCCAAATTTGAGGTTTTGCCAGTCTTCTTTTTTAAAGATTTTCTAATTCCTCTTTTTCTTTTTTTTAACATTATTTATTTATTTATTTATTTATTAATTTTTAGAAAGGGAGGGAAGGAGAAAGAGAGAGAGAAACATCAATGTGTGGTTGCTGGGGGCCGTGGCCTGCAACCTAGGCATGTGCCCTGACTGGGAATCAAACCTGTGATGCCTGGTTTGCAGCCCACGCTCAATCTACTGAGCTATGCCATCCAGGGTCAGTCTTTTTAAATATGCAATTTATGAGGGGACCCCAAAATATATAAAGATTTTTGTCCTATGAAACATGGATCTATCCCTTAGTCAAAGGAAAAAAAGAGGATGGGACATTTAATAAGATTTTTAAAGATAAACTTGCTAATACTCTCTATATATTATGTCTCAGGAATCAATCAAATGTTGGGGAGGAAATATACAAAATGATATACAGGAAATATATGGCTTTTGTGTTCAGGAGAGAATAGAAATTAGACATATAAAAATATTTTGACTTTATTTTTATATAGTAGTTTTAGGCACACAGCAAAATTGAGAAGGCACAGAGATATGCCATATGCATCCTTCTTTCACTTAGACATAGCGTCCCCAGTTATTAACATCTGCCACCGGAGTGGTAGATTTGTTACCACTCATAAATCTACAGTGACACATCATAATAACCCAAAGTCCACAGTTTATACTCTAGCTCACTCTTGGCATCATAGTTCTATGGGTTTGGACAAATGTACCCACTATTATGGTATTACACAAGTATTTTCACTGCCCTAAAAATCTTCTGGGCTCCACCTATTCAACCCTCCACCCTAGCCCTTGTCAACAACCTATCTTTTTACTGTCTCCATAGTTTTGACTGTTCCCAAATGTCATATGATTGGAAACACACAATATTTAGCTTTCTGAGATTGGCTTCTTTCACTTAGTAATTTGCTTTTAAATGTCCTCATGACTTAATAGCTCGATTCTTTTTTAGTGTTGATACTATCCCACTGTGTTGATATATCATGTTTAGTTAACCATTCACCTACTGAAGGACATCTTAAATGCTTCCTAATTTTGAAAATTATGAATAAAATTGTTATAAACATCCATGCAGACATAAAATTTCAACTGCAGCCATAAGTTTTCAACTTATGAAAACTAGATTTTTATAAGCAGATTTCCTGCAGACATACGTTTTCAACTCCTTCGGATAAATAACACATTTTCATATGCTTATTTGCCATCTGTGTGTCCTATTTAGTAAAATCGTTGGCCTTTTTGTTTCACTGGGTTGCTTGTTTTCTTATTATTGAGTTTTAAGAGTTCTTAGTATATTTTGGGTAATAGTCTTTTATCACAGTGTCTTTGGAAAATATTTTCTTTCAGTTTGCGGCTTGTCTTTTCAGTTTCTTAACGTTATCTTTCACAGAGTAGTCAATATAAACTTGAGAGAAACAAGCGTTTGGTGATAGTGCAGATTCTTACAAAAAGTGAATGAGGATGCCCAGAGAGGAAATGAGTGGTTCGAAGATATGTATAGAAGCTACAAAAATAGAAGAACATTAAAAGTGAGAATTAGGGTGAAAAAACAAAGGAAGTCCAAGAAGAAAACAAACTTAGAAACATAGGCAAAGTATTAGCAAAGAGTTGAGTTTGGAAGCTAAAGACAAAAAGGACTTCAGAAAATAAAATCTAAAAATGTCAAGCTGTTCAGGAATGCAAGGACAATCATGGCTGAGAAAAGGATATTGAGTTTGATATTTAGGAGACTATTACTTAGAGTAATAATTTTGTCAGGTAGTAGGGATGAAAGTCTGAATATGAGTTAGTTGAATAGTAAATGGGAGATAAAAAAGGAAAGACAATGAATAGACTCAAGTCTTTCAAAAATTATACAGGGATGGAACAAGAAAACATATTTAGAAAAGAACTATTAGGTATACTATGATCTTAGTTTTATAATTACAAAAATATAATGCAACCATACACAATAATATCTGGCTATACACCAAAATATATTATCCTCACCCTAAGATAAAGAAATTTTACATTCATCATTTTTAACTTTTTGGCATGTTTTCCAAATTTTCTACAATAAAAAAATTTCCTTTTGCAATAATAAAATATAAAACCCATATTTATAAAATATACATTAAATATATTCAAAAAATATATTTATAAGGTAAGAAATGAACTAGTTATTACTTAAGGAAGAGACTGATGCTTTACATAGTTTAGAATGAAGAGAAGGTGCTAGAAGAGAGGGTAAAGATAAAAAATAAACAGGATAATACATGGAGGAAGAACCTAGAAAAATGGGAGAAGGTGGAATTCTAAAGTGAAGGGGCTAGTCTTGATAAAATGAGCACTTTCTCACATAAAGTGAAGAATAATGAAATTAAGAAAGGGTAGATCAAAATGAAATTAAAGTTAGTTAAATGGTTAAAGTCTAAATACACCAATTTTTGAATAATGTAAGAGATTCAGATATCAGCAATGTTTGAGGTTGGAAGTAGATTGGAGCCTCATAGAATAGCCATACTTAGAGAGAATGCGCAAGAGAGGGGAATATAATAAACAATTTCTCAAGTGTTATTGAGGACTCAAAATAAATGAACATTTTACATTTCAAAGGAGCAAATTAATGTTATCTTATTTTCTCCAATAGCATGTAGCAACCTAGAATCAGAAATAAAAAAAAAGTGGATGTTTGTAATAATGGAGAATAGTCAACAAGAAGTGAGTGAGGTAGTTCTTGAGAGGGCAGGCAACATGATTGATTTGAGAGTCAGGCACAGCAAAGATGAAAAACCAGGAAAAGTTCTTGGAAATAAAGAGATAAACAGAGATTAGAGCAATGTAGCCCAAATTAATAGAGTGTTACAGGTGGCAAATTAACTTTAAGCGACAATAAAGGAAAACTATTTTGTAATCAAATAAAGCTGGAAGATTTTACATATTAGATTCACAAAATAGAATTTTGTACAGAACAGGAACATAATACAAATTATAGGCACTACCACAAAATTGAAACTTATCTATCTTACAATTTTTCAATCTATTGATCACAAAGGTCTTCCCAACATGTTTTTTTTTTTTTTCAAAATTAAAACAAATGTTCATTTAGAAATAGGTGCTAGAGTTCCAGGCAAGATGGAGGCATAGGTAGAAACTCTTCACTTCCTCACACAACCAAAAGAAAGATAACAACCAATCTAAAAATCAATAAACAACCAAAAGCACCAGAAAATCAAACTGCATGGAACTCCAACAACCAAAAAATTAAAGAAAAACTCAGCCAGAACAAGACGGGTAAGGTGGCAGATCTCATGGGCTGCCTGGCAGAGGTGGTGGCAGGCAGGGCCTGCTGCTGCCAGGTGGTGGGTGCACAGGCAGGGCTGACTGAAGTTGAAACTGAGACTCAGAACTGACAGTGGTTACCACAGTGGGAGAAACTCCCAGTCTCACATGAGAGTGGGAAAGTGGGGCTAGAGCCCAGCAGGCAAGCTGTGCTGATCCTTCTCTGACCCCTCCCCACAGGCAGCATCACAGCACAGCAAGGAGGGTTGCCCCACCCTGGTGAATACCTAAGGCCCTGCCCCCTTACAACTTAAGAGGTGCACCAAGTCAAAGAAATATGGCCCAAATAAAAGAACAGAGCAAAACCTCAGAAAGAGAATGAAGCAAGAAGGGATCACCAACATATCTGATGAAGAATTTAAAGCCCTGGTAATCAAAATGCTCACAGATCTGATTGAGCTTGGTTGAAAAATGAGAAAACAAATGAAAGATACCCAAAGTGAAATAAAACAAAGTATTCAGGGAACCAACAGTGACAGGAAGGCATCCAGGAGTCAAAGCAATGATTTGGAACTAAAGGAAAAAATAAATATCCATCCAGAATGAAATGAAGAAAGAAGAATTTTAAAAAGTGAAGACAATCTTATAAACCTCTGGGACAACCTGAAACATTCCAATATCCTAATTATAGGAGCCCCAGAAGGAGAAGAATAGCAAGAAATTGAAAACTTATTTAAACAAATAATAAAGGAAAACTTCCCCAATCTGGGAAGGAAATAGACTTTCAGGAAGTCCAGGAAGCCCAGAGAGTCCCAAAGAAGTTGGACCCAAAGAAGAACACACCAAGGCACATCATCATTAAGTTACCCAAGATTAAAGACAAACATAAAATCCTAAAAGCAGCAAGAGAAAAGGAGGCAGTTACCTGCAAAGGAGTTCCCGTCAGAATATCAGTTGTTTTCTCAAAACAAACCTTGCAGGCAAGAAGGGGATGGAAAGAAGTATTTGAAGTCAGGAAAGGGAAGGACCTACATCCAAGATTGCTCTATCCAGTAAAGCTTTCATTTAGAATGGAAGGGCAGATAAAGTGTTTCCCAGATAAGGTCAAGTTAAAGGAGTTCGTCACCACCAAGTCATTATTATATGAAATGTTAAAGGGACTTATCTAAGAAAAAGAAGATAAAAAATATGGACAGTAAAATGACAACAAACTCAGAACTATCTACAAATGAACCTAAAAGAAAAGAAAAACAATAAAAACAAAAAGTAAGTAAACAACCAGAACAGGAACAGAATCAGAGAAATGGACATCACAGGGAGGGATTTCACTGGGAAGGGAGAAGGGATCAATAGGGAGGAAAAGGTACAGGGAAGAAGAAGCATAATTAGTAGTAATAAAATAGATAGGAGAGATAAAAATGGTATAGGAAACAGAAGACTTGAAGAACTGATATGTACAACCCATGGATATGAACTAAGGCGGGGGGAATGCTGGAGGGCTGGGGGACAGGGAGGAGGGGGATAAATGTGGAAAAATTGGGAGAACTGTGATAGCATAACCAATAAAAAATACTTTAAAAAAATAGGTACTAAAGGCTTGTAGTATGATTAAAGAGTCTGTTAAATGCTAAAAGATTGGGTGAAGGGATACGTTTTGAATAGAAAGTGAATTTAAAAATTAAATATTTTAATAGAAAACCATTATAGAATAGGAAATGAAAAATTTAACTAATAGAGTGAATATGAAGATCATTGAAGTTTGCAGTCTTGAGTACACTTGGGATATTGAAGTTGCCCGAAATGCTCTGAAGACATAAAGAGAGAAAGGGACACGGAAAGACTAGTTCCAAAGACTGCCAAGAAAAAGATATCCACCTTTAAATCAGTGAGTACACATTAAAAAAAAAAAAAAAACAAAAAACAATACACTGGATTCTGTAGGCTGTAAATGATGAAGAGTCATATAAATGCCACCAGTTCAATATTCCATAAACACTAATGAGAACCAAGAAAGAGTTAACTGTTACTGAGTTCAAATTCATAGGAAAGAATGCAGTTCTGCAAGTAACAAACAAATAAATACATAAACTTAAAGAGAGGGAGGGGCATTAGAGGATATCAATGCTTAAGTAAAATAAAGTGTTTTAGTATATGTAGAAACTAATTAGGAAGAGAATAATGTAGTAATAGACATCAAGAGTTAAAAGCACAAACCAAGTTTAGAGTCTTAACCAAAGGATGAAGCAAAGAAGAAAAAACTAATCTAAATGGATCTGTGCTTATGATAGATGGTTTGGGTGGAGAGCTTTCACTTGAACTTTAATGTTCACAATGACCAAAAAAAAAAAAAAAAACCCAGACCCTTTAAAACAGAGGAAAAGAACGTGAGTTTAACCTGCTTTAAAATACAAAGTGAAACCCTCTTGTCTGCAAATTTCTTTTCTCAACTGTTCTGAAAGGGGGCAAGACACTAGAGTTTCCTAAATTACACATGCAGATATATATATATAGAAAAAATTTCTGTCAAAGTAAGCAGAATAAAATTTTACAGTATAATATATTTGGGAAATCCTGCTACTACATCCCTTTTGGGGTGCCCAT
The DNA here is from genome assembly GCF_004126475.2 of Phyllostomus discolor. Classification (NCBI taxonomy): domain Eukaryota; kingdom Metazoa; phylum Chordata; class Mammalia; order Chiroptera; family Phyllostomidae; genus Phyllostomus; species Phyllostomus discolor. Next base: position 157,598,939 of record NC_040905.2, on the reverse strand, counting down.
TAAGATAATGGGCATTATCTTAATGCCCATTTTTGCTATAAAACATCTCAGATAAAATTGTCCAGTTTAGAAAAATAATTTGCTTAATTTAGTTTTATTTAACATTTATCAAACATAGATGAACTTGAAGCCATTTGGGAAAAAAGGAAATAGAGTGACTCTGAATTGCATGCTTTGGGGGAAAAATGACCACAGGAAAGGGTAACTTGATTTATAGTATGAAATATGAACCCATAAACTAAGAATGCATGACCTGAAAACTGGATGGTTGAAGGAAGAACCACTATCTATACATAGATCATGAGTCCCTTAAATGCAGATACCACTTGTTTAATCTTTGTAGCTCGGTCTAGCATATAGTAAAAACTCAGTAAATGTATTTTCACTGGCCGAATAATACTTCACTGATATCAGGTATTTAATTATAGTTTGCCCAGTTTATGTAATGTTGAAAGGAGCATGGGTACATCTAAAAGACCATGCTCACTGTTTAAATGCCAATAAATATAGTCATCCACATACTTAAGTAATAATGATACATATACTAATCAATTGGAATCTTGTAAATAGTACCTCAAAAAGTTAATGAATATTTCTTAAGAGATGTGCAACATAAGCATTTATATTACTAATGCAAGGAGATAAATAATTAGGAACCCCTTTTGACAACTGTTCAAGCATAATCTCTTGGTTCTATAATAAAAGTTTAGAATGCATTTAAATAAGAAAGACATAAATGAAAGAGCCTCTTGACTGATTTTTCCCCATTTGAGAAAGAATAAAGATCCAGACACTTTTTTGAAAGTCATCTTCTATCAAGAGTAAATATTAGGCACTTTCATCATCTAACAACTCTACATTTTAAATGTCTTTTTAGTGACAAATAGAAGTAGGGACTTTTATTAATGGTAAGTTCCAAGAACACATTCATAGAAAGGAAAAAAAGCTTTCATACAGTAAGTCCCCTCTGATGAAGTGAAGCTACGAGCTTAAAGCTGGCCCTCTTTTCTCTATGCTGCATCAAGTCTAAGCAAGCTAAAGAGGATGAAAAATAATGTCTCTTCAAAATACCAAAGAAATAAAAATATATGGGACATAAACTCCAAAGGTATTTTTCTTTTGTCAGAGGCTTCCCTTATATAATCTATTCAGATTTATAAATCATGCTAATCTCACTGTGAGTCTTATTACATCTATTTGGTTGTTAATTTTAAATAATCTGTAAAAAGGCAAGCTTCTTAAAGTAAATAAGGCATCCTTGCAACTTTTGAAAAGCAAGTCAACAAAACTTTTGTTGAATTTTAAATAGTGCTTTCATTTGGAATTCTGAGAATCCAGTGCCATTTTATTGACTATTTGGTCAAAAGTCATTTTACGTTCACAAGGTTTAGCAATTCCACTTGCTATAGGAAACATTTCAACTTACTGATTATTAAAGGTGAAACTCACCAAATAGAAATAAACTAATTAACTGCCTGTCAAGAAATTGGCTGGGCCACTGCATGACTTGTTACAGGATTCCTTATAAAACAGATGTAGGCTTTTTATGGCATTTCCATAAAAATGTATTTTGGTACAAAACTCAAGCATTTAGTACTCATAACCAAAAAAGCATAATGATAAGAACTACAGGTTATGATTTAGTTTACATGAGAAGAAAGCCAGTCTGGGTACTTTTTAAAATGTAGGAACGTAGAACAATAAATTGATGAATATTGAGGGGGAAAACTCTGTCTGTTCCTTAGACTGTGAAGTCAACTCACTACACCATATAAGGCAATAATTTGCTTCTCAGTTAGCTACATAACCCAAACTTAGTGTTTGGGCTTCAGTTGTGAAAAGATTCTTGTTCTATTATTTGGATCTTCTCTACATATTTATACCTCTGTTCTATGACTTAGAGCTCACTTCTTCCCCCACTCCATCAAAAAATGGAGCAGACTCACATTTTCTTACTCTCCCAATCTTTCTCCATATATATGTGTGTACACATATATACACATACTATACCAAAGGCAACTTTTAACTTGCAATTGCATTTTTTCTTGGGTATTAGGGAAAGGACTTTTTCTCCCTTATTAATACATATTGTTACAGGCAAAAACATATAGCAAATCATAAAAAGTTACATTTATTTAAAGGGGATCTCTTGAGTGTTCTGATTATGGGCTTGAAGTTATTTCATTGGGATACAAGAAAGAGCTTGTCACATTTGTTTTATAATGAATTAGAGAAGACAGGACATCTAGAATATATGTAGTGTTACATCATCTCGGAAGAGCTTTGCAGGCACCTGTATTAACTGAGTCCTTTCACCTGAACAATGGAAATAGGACTAGTACACACACAAATGCATGCTACATTTCAATGTTAACAGTCACATCATCAGAAATACAGTGAATGAGTTCATGATTTTATGTGCAAAGGTTAACTTATTGATGGTTGCTTTTGATCAGCTTCTAAGTTCAGAAAGAATTATTTTTCACTAGAATTAAGTGCCATAACCTATGTTCAATCTCACCTCTCTGTTTTTCTCTTTCACTCTCATAGAGCTATTTTAGGGAAAAGAAGGCCCATCTCTAGATTGGGGAAATATAATCATGTAATTATGCAACATTTCAAAATAGGGCAGTACGCTGTACTACATTCCCCACCTCTATAGCCCACCTGTGAGGATATGGATCAGCATCTCAAAAGCCATCATACATCATACATTAATGTTTCTGTAACACAAGTAATTGATATATAAAAGTGTTTAAAAGGGGTGAATTTGATGCCTACTTATACTGTAAATTCAGGAACTTATTCTAAAATTCCTGTTGCATAAAAAAAATTCATTTGGCTTTTAAATGATATTACAAGTTTTTAATCAAAAAGGTCCACCTTCCCTTGACTGTATTTCAAGGAAGAGTAAATTTTATTCACTGAGTGCATGACACAATGTAGGTACTAAGTAAGTATTAGATAAATACATAAATAAAAAGGTAAATGACTGTGGGGAGAAATTATATTAAGAAATTTATGAATAAAGAGGTACATAATCTAAATAAAGCTTTTAGAGTTAACACAAAGCTTGCTTCTTCAGCATACTATGCAATTAGAAGAGAGAAATTGGGAATACTTTTATACGTAAATTGTTTAATTATTATTTATTGACTCAAAATATAATTTTAATCTTTATTTTATCCATCTTTTCATATGCATTTGAAATATTTACCACATATAAGAGATTATTTGATAATTATGCTTTATGTTGCTGTCCTTAAAGTTAAATGATGCTTGTATACAAATTATGTTTTAAAAATAATGCTAATATCTATATATTTTTAAATATTACAAAGTTAATATAGTGTCATTAAGTAATATTTAAATTGACCCTTACAAAACTTTTCTGTTAAGGATGAATATACTCACTTTAATGAGGAATAAATACCACAGTAGTTATGAGTATAGATTATGTGGCTTGGGTCTGAATCCCAATTCTGCCATTTACTCTGTGACCTTAAGCAAATGTCTCAAAATCTCCAAACCCCAGGTAAACGACATAGACAACCTTACAGTGCACATCAAGGGTTGGAAGAGATCGTGCATGAAGTGATTAGCCCAGTGTTCTTCACTCAACAACTGTACATAATGGCTCATAAGTAGTAGTCATTGCTAATAAGTTGGACCAGTAAGTGACTTACTAGGAAAGAACACCGATAGAACAGGGGCAGCAGCATTAGTACAGAGCGTGAACAGATTTTAAACTCGAGAGTGTGACTTGACAGATTTTGTTCTCTACCAGCTCATTTAAGTGGAAATCAAGGCAAGTGTAAAGATTTGTTATCTGAAGGAACACTTTCAGATTAGTTTGCATAAAATAAAACAGTGTAATTTGAATATTTAAAACCATTTTTATTTACTATAACTCAGGGTTTATACATATTAAGATTTCTTAAAGTACACTTTTATGTATTCATTATTGGTGCTAGAAAAACTATTCATCAGTGAAAACGGGATACTAACTTTTTCAGCTTAAAAGCAATTTGGTTAAAATGGTACCTAATTACTCTATTCAAAAAGGAAGAATGACCTTTCAAATGTGTGTTTATCAACCTCTTGCTCACGAACATTTATGTTTCTCTTGAACTTAAAACTGTGTTCTCTTATTGAGTGAGAAATAGAACTTAGGAACATGATCATCAATGACTTGTGTAAGGGAAAATATGAATATGGAGAAAAAAGGACAAAGTAAGAAAAATGTATAAAAACAAACCTTAACATGAAACAAATTATTATATTCACTCAACAAATAGTTGAGTATTTCACAGAACTGACTCTTACAGGGGAATGTGATTCTTACCCTAGTCAATGCTCATAATACAACAATGGCCATTAAGTATAAAAGGATCACAGGGGAAAAGATTCAAATGAGATGGGGTTACATATGCAGAGTCACAGGATGATAAGATGTATGGATCTTATCTGAAAACTTACAGGAGTTACTAAAGGTTGGGAGCAAGTTTTTAACAATCTCTTGGTGGTGTTATAGGAGACATCCTATGTACACACACATTCCATATTCCCTGTCCTTTTCTTGCTAACACATCCCTACTTTTATTTAGATACAAACCAAACATCCTGATTTCAAAGTACAGGTGACCAGAATATTCAGATATAGCTAATCAAACATGATGATAAGTCTGCAGGAAAGCTTGTGGGAAGATCTCAGAGAAAAGGCAAAAGGAGTGTGAAAGATAAGTACCAGATGATTCCACTCATGTATAGAATCTAGTGGACAAACCAAAAAGCAAAATAGAAACAGACTCATAGAGATGATAGAGAAAAGGCTAACAGCTCTGGGGTGAGGGTGGGAGGTGAAGATGGGAGGATAGAGCAAAACAAAGTCTCATGGACAAAGACGACAGTGTGGTGACTGCAGGGGTGGGTAGAGGTGGAAGACGGTATAGGCGTATAAAGGAGAATGAAAAATATAATAAACTATTCAAGGAAAAACAGCAAGTGCTGGTGAGGATGTGGAGAAAGGAGAACCCCTTTTTCATGATGGGGATGCAGATTGGTGCAGCCACTGTGGAAAGCAGTATGGAGTTACCTTCAAAAGTTAAAAGTGGAACTGCCTTATGATCCAGTGATTCTACTTTTTGAAATTTATCCAAAGAAAACTAAAACATGAATTTGCAAGAATATAAGTACCACTATGTTCATTGCAGCATTATTTATAATCTGCAAGGTAAGGAAGCAGCCCAAGTGTCCATCAGTAGATGAGTGAATAAAACAACTATGGGACATTAACACAATGGAATACTACTCAGCTGTAAAAAAGAAGAAAATTTTACCCTTTGTGACAGCATGGATAGATCTGGAAAACATTGTGCTAAGTGACATGAGTCAGTCAGAGAAAGACAAATACCTTATGATTTCACTAATATAAGGCATCTAATGAACAAGCTGAACTAACAGGCAAAACAAAGACAGACTCACAGATAGAGAGCAGGCTGACAGCTTGGGGTTCGGGGAGGGTTCAGGGGTAGAGGGGTTAAGCAAGAAGAAAAAAGGACTCATGGACATGGACAACAGTGTGATGATTGCAGGGGGCAGGAGGATAAAGGGGAATAAATGGTAATGTAAAAAATACAATAAAAATTTTAAATAAAATATATTTTTAAATACAAGTATAGTTTTTTTTTCTTTTTTAATAAAAAGTAGTGTGAGGAAATAGATTCCCTGCTCTGAGTTCCCCCTGGATGAACAAATATTGGCAATCATCTAACCTTATTTTTCATGAGAATATATCATCTTCTATTTGTGTAAACTACTCTTAATCAGATTCTAATGTTTTATATTTGATACTGTTCACAACTATTACATACTCCATTACTATTATGGATTAGATGCAATATAGAGAATAAAGATTGAAGAGATGGACATGAAACTGTCTTGTTCCTAATCGATTCAACCGAGAAGCCTGCTGTTCCATTATCAGAGATAGGAAATCAGAAGCAAACATGGTGTCTCTAATGTTAGATATACATTTGAGGCTATAATGGAATATTCATAAAATTGGAAATTATAAAACATTTATCAAGATGCAGATATACAATGGCAGTATTGATGCAGATTCAACAGATGCAAAATATAGAACTGTGGAAGAAGATAAAATAGAAAAGCAAAAGAAAGTCCAGGGGCTTGGCAATGTTCACCATGTTAAGGATAAATGGAGAATGCTAAAAAGCTAGAGAAATGAATTTGGCAATGGAACATGGCTGCCAAATTGGCAAATACAGTTATATCTGTAGAGACCAAATTATCAGGAGTCATTTGCATTGGATGTACCATTAAATCTTTAAGAAACCAGTGGGAACAAATAGTGGTGCTAAGGATTGGTGCCAAAAAGATTTCTAAAGACCTAGGAAACTGGCTAGAAAGGTCACGTGGTTCCTTATATCCAGAACACCCCCCATTTCTATATCACTTTCGCTTCTACCTACAACCTCAGGTACTAATGTTCCACTTGGTCTTCAGCTGTTTAGAAAACATACTCTTAAATTGGCCCCTTTGTATTAATCCATGATTATACTATATTTACAGTATATTAGTGTAAGTCAATTTGTTTTTCCAATGGATATATGAGCTCCCTAGTGAAAGAGGTGAGTCTTGTCCATCATTCTCTATTCCTGAATAAAATTACTGAGCAGTTTCCTAACTTTATAGTTACCACTATCCTCCCTCCCTGACATGTCTGTCCAGTTTGGGCTGGAATAGTTTACAACACTGACATTGAGGGAGCATGGGATTGTGCAGAAAAGATGATACTATGAAACAAAACAAATCACTTTATAATCTTGGATATTCTACTTACTAAATTTTGGATTTAGGCAAGTTACACAAGTCTTTTAGTCCCCTGCTTACTATTCTGTTAATATAGAGATATTCTTCCTCTATTTTCCAGAATTAGTATAATAGTTTTAGAGACTATATGTGTGTATGTGTGTGCATATACAATAGCTGGCCTACTTACTCTTGGTACAAAATAAATTGTAGGCAAACTAGTCAAAAAGGATAAGTAAAATCTGTGGCAATATACAATGAAGGTGATCTTAACTTAAATATCTTTATATTACCTATATAATTTCTACCTCTTGAGATAACACTTCTAACATAAGAATTTATTTTCAAGCACAGTCCATTGTAGAGGCATCATTACATCTTATAAAAATATTTAAGGTATTTGTTTCCTCAGCCAGCCTGAAAGAAGCTGACAAATTTCAGGTTTTATTTTAAGCAAATTTTCTGTTATAAAAACCAAAACAATACACCTAAATTTAAGAAATTGGCTTTCATAAGAACTTGTTCATGGATATTGCTACATTAAAAGAAACAAAAATTCATCTTTTATTGGAAACATCTTCATCTAAATTACCCACTTTACATATTTAATAAATCCCTTTGTGATTTACCGTAAATGAGCTTCCTCATGCATCATAATTGCTGAAGTGCTTTGGTACATTTATATAAATCTGACTACTTAAACAACATAATACACTTCCTGTGAACATATTTAAAGGAATATCCCCCCAAAATTACTTATTTGCTGAAAAAAAGAAAATACCTTTTGAATATTCTGAAGCAGCTAAATATAATGTTTAAACTTTTTTATAATGTTTCATCCCAAGATATCACTAGTGGCTAAACCACTATCATTAATGACATAGCTTGTTAGATACACACGTATTTACTGGTGAACTGGTAGAGAATCCTGCTACAATAAAAGAATAATCTGCATTACCCTATGCATGAAATAATAATCACTACTTAGATGAGAAAGGTCATAAGATATTAATGATAATAAAGAGTTAAAAAGTTAAAGTTTGTTTTCTCTTAGTGGGACAATAAATGGGAAATAAGTGTTCTTTAACCGCAGACTATTAGTTTATATGAATAACTGCTGTGTTAGAAGACTTAATCAGGAAGCTGTAAATAAGCAAATTACCAGCTGTCAAAAAAATTATCACTATCAAATTAAATGAGCTTCCCTCAGCAAGCTAACATTGCTTTTGCCTGAAGGCCAGCTCAAAAATGAATCTTGAAAGAGACAAGTCATATAAATAAAAAATATTTTAAATTAATTATCTCTTTGTAGACAAACTTTAAAAATAAACCTTAACACTCATTTCTGAGTTTTGCAACAGCAAAGTAACTGCAATGATGGCTGACTACTATAGGCTAGATTAAGTGTACCTCAATGAACTCTGACTTTGTGCTTTTTAAATTAAGATAAATATGGTTATATAATATCAAATCAGCTAGTACACATGGTTATCCTGTAGGTCAGACTAAAATGTGATTTTCAACATTAACAGTGACAGATAAAAGCTACTTAGTGATTTATATGTATTCAATTAACTGGAAGCCAACTGTTTAATGCTACCAAAAAAATTTTTGAGAATGTTTTAAAAGGCCAAACCTACCAGCTATATACATTTGATCACTCTGCCAAGTTTATTTCCCTGCTATTTACTCAGATGTGTCCCTATCAAAATTGAAAGTAAGTTGTTGAAGATAGTTAATTTTGCTTTATTTAATCTCATTATATACAATATTTTAGTCTACCAATTATCCACTGAAAGTAAAATGAATGGATTGAAGAGTAAGGGAAACTTTTGAGAAGATTATGGGGAAAAAATAGTCCATATACAAGGAGTCTTGAAAGCACATTGGTTGTCTTGAAAGCACATTGAAAGCACACTGTACCAGTGTCAAAAAGTCAAGGGTTCTACCTGAAGGTGGAACAAATTTAAAGTTCACCATTGGTGTCTCAGGAAAACCAGTAAAGTTGTGTCTACCATAGCAGAGCTGGTTAACAAGGTATATGTCAAGGGTAATCTATCCTCTTCAGGAATTCCCTAGATATCTTGGGTAGGAAATTAAAACGTTGATTTCCTAAAGGACTTTCTTTAAACTAATTATGTTTAACTGTTTATCTCACAATGTCCTACTAGCTAATCCTGGGACTCTGCTTGACTAACCTCATTCATTGTTAATCTCAGCTAGCCACCCTCTAAATCTCACTGAGGCAGTGAATGACAAAGATTTTTTTTTAAATATGTGTTTTTAATGGAGACCTCTATCAACAAAGTGTCACTTAGACCTAAAGACATGAGTCTTTAAGTGCTGAGATGGCCAGTATTGTGGTAGATAGTATACACTTTTCTGTAACCCTCAGGACATGTGGCATGGCTATCAACATGTACAATCAGCCCTGGCTAAAGCTCGGCAAAGGAGCCCAGCTCTCTTATCAGCTGAGCATTTAAGCCATGAATTAACACTTCACTTGCTCATTATCCCAGCTACTAAGGCAGGTCATAGAACTCATCCTTGATGCTCTATATTCCCTTTTGAATACAGCAATTTTAGGAATATTATTTACTTATATAGGTAATATTGATGTCATAAAAATTATATATGTGTATGTGTATGTGTATGTATATATGTATATGTATATGCATATGTATATATACATGTGTGTATATGTGTATGTATATATGAGTAATGTATATGAGGTCTGTAACTGTATCTAGCCATGCAATATGAAAAACAGAGACATTTATTGAAGAAGATATAAGAAACATTGTACACAGGAAAATGATGCCTCTGTCCTCTTCAAAGTAGGCACATTGGTACCTCATACAGTTCTCCCAGCATCTCTTGCACTGTTCAAAATACTCTGCAAAACCCTTTGTTGGAATTGTCATCAACTACTCAGTCATATTTTTCTGAATCTCACCGACAGTGTGAAATTCTTCCCTTTCAGAGGTGATTTTAGTTTGGGGAAAAGCCAAATGTTACAGGGCACCAAATCTAGGTGGTAGGGTTGCTGAATCACCTGGGTGATTTGATGTTTGGCAAAAAAACTGCACAAGGCGTAATGCATGAGAGGGCACGTTGTCCTGAGGAAGATGCCAATCACCAGTTGCCCATAGCTGTCGCCATATTCATGATACTGCACCTCTCAACTAACAAAAAGTGTTGAGATAGTAATATTTATTAATTGTTTGGCTTGGAGGGGTGTACTCATTATGGACAACACATTCCCATCAAAAAGCACTGTTAACATGGTCTTGACATTGCTGCAACTTTGTTGGAACTTCTTTGGGTGTGGAGAACCAGGCAACTACCTTTGTGATGACTGGGCCTTGGTTTCTGGATCACAGCCATAGTAGGCTCATGATTCAGCTCCAATTATGACCTTCATAAGAAATCTGTTCATTGGTAGTGGTTTGAATCAAGTCATTAGCAACTGCAGCGCGATGTTCCTTCCACTCTGGTAGCAAAAGCTATGGAATGAATTTTGCCAAGACGTTTCATTCCAAGATCCTGTGTAAAAATCTCAGACAGTAGTTTTGGAACCCCCAGATCAGCTTCTAGTTTTTGTACTGTCAGTTGCTGATCTTTGTTGATTGCAGCCCATACTCATTCAATAATCTCAGGTGTTCTGCCTGTTACAGGCCTTCCAGAATTTTTCAAGAATCACTTTCAACAGATTCTTGACCATCTTTGAAGCATTTGTGCCACAGTTTTGTTTGCACTGCACTCATTGTATCATCCCCAAAGGCCTTCTGAATCATCCAATTAGTTGCCGTGGAGGAATATTCCAGCTTAATGCAAAATTTGATTCAGATTTGATGCTCCACTTGCTCAGTCATTTCGAATATCACAGCCACACAGTATACATGCTCAGTCAATGGTGTCTAATGCCCTCCTGGACTAGTACAGTGAAGTTGTCATTGTTCATGTATGCACATTCCAGTCCACTCTCCTTGGATGCCACTTTACATTGATGTCATCCAAACCATTTCATTATATTAACAATGGCTGGACTTTTTTCTGGATAGACCTCACATATGTTCGCATGTGTGCATGTGTACATGAATACACAGATACACAGATACACACAGAGTAAAAAGTAGGTCTACAGTTGTTTGTATAGAAAATAATACAATAATTAAAAAATAATAATATAAGAATAAACTCTGTGTTTCTCATAGTTACAACTATAAATCTTCATTTGCCCTATTCTGTACATATTATTTAGACCTGCAGACAGGGAGGGAAAGAGAGAAGGGTCATTTTTGAAGACAACATTGTAGTTGCCTTTAAAACAATAACTACAAATATGATTCCAGAAATGAAAACGCAAAAAACTAGTACATGCATCTTTTGGGTAGTTATTTGCTTATAACTGACAAAGATTTATTAGAGTATACTCGTTAAACTGCAAAGCACTTCACCATCATTTATTACCTAATTTTCTCATCACAGCCCTCAGATAGTACCAGAATGTTCCCTGATGGGTAATGCACAGTTGAACAATGAAGCTCTACGTAGTGATCAAATGGGCTTTCTGGGCTTTGAGAGGCCAGTAGCAGAAGTGCTGGGAAGGGACACCTGGATACTGACTCTGCCTCTCCTTGCCCTTCACGTCTGTACGTACCTTCACTGATGCTGGTTTTGGCTGGAGAATCAGCAGGAATCAGATTTCTATAACTACTCTTCACAGTGTAAATTCCTACAGAAGAGGGATTTAGCCCCAGGTGAATTTTAAACTAACGTTACCAAGAATTTAACTTTGCAGATTCTATGATTCTACCCTTAGATTAAGGATTCAGGCCTAATGATTAGCAATTTCTGTCTCATGTATATTTTGTTGTTATGCATGTTGTATCTTTCCTCTGTTTAGGTTTTTAAAACATGCTTTAATAAATTCCAAGTGTAATTTAACTTCTTGTGTGAGTAGTGTGCATGAGGATAGATAGAGGTGGGGAAACAGGCGTCTGTTCATACATATGTGTGTGTTTCCTCATGGCTGTTCACTGTCTCTCTGAGCCAGCACATGCACTGTATCTGAGAGGCTTCTGGGAATTCTCTGAATGTTCCTTCCACAGAGATGTAGCTATATAGAAATTATCATGTTTGGTACAAAGATTTAGAGGAACTGAAGAAAAAGTATATATTACCCTTATTGCAATGGTTGCGCACAGGCTATTCTCTCTGCTTATGTATTTTATTTTTAAGCATGAAAATACTGTTATTAGTAACCTCATGCATTTTAAGCATTTTACATTCATTGTGTAGTATAACATCACCAACAATTCTCTGAAATAGATTTCCTGTTAGTATTCTCATTTATTAATGACTTTGAGGGATAAACACCAAGATAACACATCTAGGAAGCAGTAAAGCAGGGATTTGAATTTAAATAAAATCATAAGTTTTCACTGCTCAATTCCAAAAATAAATGGTATGCATGTGTAAATGAGAATATATGTATGTGTGAGTACATGCTTTTCTTGATTTTTGACTGATATTCTTCTTCAATTTCAATAAAATCTGTGTAAATTTATTTTAAAATATTTTGGCTTATTAAACATTTTTTTAAATTATGACCCATGTACATGTTCATGATAGCACTTAAGATAATCTCAACATATATAAGCATACTATTTATCCTGTATCTATTCCCAAGTATGCCACTAATGCTTTCTTGATCCCTTACGGCTTAAATTTGTTTTTTATGAAACAATATATCTTTAGATTAGAATTGTACCTAACACAGTATTTCCAAATACCATTTATTAGAGAATTAATCATAACTTTTGTCTTATCATGTACCTGCTATTTATACTATCATTTATCTGATATTTTAACTGATCTCTTTATCACATGAATGGAACATTACATAGCTCCTCTAGTGAAAAGCCAATGCAAATTTTCATTATTGTTAATTGTAAAAACAAGTACAGTAAAAACAAAAGCATATCATTAAATTTTAGTTAAATATCTTTGCCTTTGGAGCATGAGATTTATTCTTTGTTCTAAATGAAATTATTGGAAATACTACTTGGCATGTTTAAAATACACTGGTAAAAATAGAGTATTTGTCTTTAAAAATCAGGATCGAAAAAACTGAGAAGATAATAACCTACTGAATGTGATTTAAATTTACGGAGGTGACTTTGTATGCCTCAAATAGAAGTTACTGATATTCATGATTGTGTAAAATCTCATGTGATAAAGCAAGGTGTACACTAAAACATAAACTGTATCATACTATTATTCAATTTCTGGCACAAAAGCGAAAGGCCCAGGGTAAACCTTAAATTGGGACAAATTAATTAAACAGGGCTTTGGGACCAGATGATCTGTATTTGAGTCCTTGCTTACGTACTTACTAGATGTGAGTGGTTGTGTAATTGCATTGACCAACATGAACCCCCATTTCCTAATTTGTTAGGAGCCATTGATACTCAGTTCTTGATTTATAGCTGTAAAATGTAATAACCTAAGCTATCATTCATATTCTATTTATTTGCTGGGATACTTTTATAACAAGACATGTCCCCTATTCTTCTATTTTGTTGTCCCAGTATTAGAGTCCATTATAGAAAATGCAGAATGAATTCTTGATTCTTTTATTTCACATACTAGTTTTTCAGATAATGACTTAGTTGCTTTACATCCTCTGAATACCAATTTATTTTTAAAATATAATTTTGAAACCATAGATGTATATGTTTGATAAATTTTACTTTGCTGCAATGTCTATATTTACTAATGGCAAATTAATCCAAAAGGCCTCTTTAAGTTTTTTTCTGAGTTCTTGTGACATAACCCTGGAGTTGTTTATAGCTTGCTTGGTGCCTCATTTAAAGAACTATCCCAGGTTTATCTTGATCCAGACCTCCCATTTCTCCAAGAACCCATGGTTTTCTTCAGTGGGAGATGCTATTTCAATAGCACAATCTGGATGATATAGATAGTCATTGTTCTATGAGTAGCTGTATTTTAAATGATTGCCACTAGTCTTTATATGTTTCCCTAGTGACTTGGCTGTCTGAAGCATATTGTATATAAAATTCTCAAGAAAGCCTCAGAGAAACAAGGGAGTTCTTAAATGATAAGTTTTTTATGCCCTTTACAATTCAAAGTTAGTTTTTATGAATATAATATCTTTGACTCCTTCCCTGAGTATCATCAATATGTTCCCATATTTTCTTCTAAAATTAGGTTTCTGTTTTCTGATAATATGGTAACTTATTTTCTTCCCCTTATTAGTCATTTTTGACATGTGTCCAAATGCTATGTTTTGCTCTTTTCTTTCATAGCAGAGCCCAGCATATTACAAAAATATTTCCTGTTTATTTTTTGTAATTTCAGATTGATATACTTAGATAAAAGAGCTTATAATTCAATATGTACCTTCAATAATAAGCAGGAAAGTTTTCTTGATTATAGTTTTGAGTGTTTGTTCTTTTACTTTGGTTTCCTTCAGGGTCTCCTATTATTTCTATGTAGAATATTCTTTGTGTATCTTCAATATTTATTAATTTGTCTCAAATATTCTTTACCTCTTTTTTATATTTTCTGACATGCCTTTTTTTACCCTTTTTCTTAATGATTTACATATTAAGTACATTTGTTCTAGTGTTCCTAGCTTCCTGTAGATTAGTTAAATATAGCATGTTACAGTTAAATTCAAATCATTTTATGGGCAGGTTTAATGTCATAATTTTATCTTCATTTATAAGGGTTTTTTTTTGAGGACTTAGCTAGCTAATCTAGAAACAGGGCCAGTCACAAAATAGTATTTCAGAATTAATGCATAGAGATTTTCAGTTACCCCAATAGTCAATTATTGATTAAACAATGATACAAAAGATACAGACAGTATTCTACTACTTAGTACTTTTAGGATGCTTAGTGCCTATGTGGTAGTCCATTGTAAAACTTTAGACATAATGTGTAATTTGCAAATACTTTTAAAAACATATTTTGATCCCTGACTGGTGTAGCTCAGTGGACTGACTGCTGGCCTGTGAAACAAATGGTAGCCAGTTTGATTCCCAGTCAGGGCATGTGCCTGGGTTGCAGGCCAGGTTCCCAGTAGGGGGTGCATGAGAGGCAACCACACACTGAGGTTTCTCTCCCTCCCTTCCCTTCTGTCTAAAATAAATAAATAAAATCTTTTTAAAATGTTTTGATTATTGACCTGCTTATGACAATCTTAAAATAGAAATTAGTCAAGAGTTTTTTTTTTAAAGACTTTATTTATTTTCAGAGAGAGAAGAAATGACGGAGAAAGAGAGGGAGAGAAACACTGATATGTGGTTGCCTCTTGCACACCCTCTACTCGGGGACCTGGACTGCAACCCAGGCATGTACCCTGTCTGGGAATTGAACCAATGACTCTTTGGTTCACAGGCTAGCTATTCAATCTACTGAGCCAGAGTGTTTTTAAACTTGTAGTTACCCTACCTCACAGCAATCAGTAGTACTTATACCATCCTATAATTATTGACGAATTAAATGTTTAGCTCTGTAAAAATAAGGTAACCTCAGAATGAATTTTATTATACTCACTTTTGTATATTTTAATTGTTTTCAAATGCAATAGATTTTAAAGTGACAGCTTTTTCTATAATATGTTTACATAAAGTTATGAGAAAATATAATTTGCATATTTATATGCAGATTACTATTTTTAATATATCTATTAGGTCTACTATAGGTCTACTATTTTTAATATATCTAAGAAAAATCAATAAAATTATTGATGTATTTTACTGCTAATGCATTGTTGTGTTTAAAGGGAAGAGGTATACTGGGAAAGAATATTTAAAATATGTTTTGCATTAATCTATGGCATTGTTCTTTATGGTTACAGGCACACAAATATATTATGAGAATATTGTATTAAATATTAGTGAAGATCAAATTGAAGTTGACATTTTTTATACCACATATGTCTATAAGCTGGTAGCATTTATTTACATAAGAATATAGTTTTATTCATTTTCATAGTATCTACAGCTAATCCAAACAATCACAATCCTTTGATGTCTACTAAGCTATGAATAGTTTACCTATGCTAACTAAAAGAAAGAAATAAACACACTCATTTTCTAGTGGATATTAAGGATTTGCAATAAAGTCTTAATAAATGTACAAAACCACAAGTGCTGTGGAATTTGCCTTGCTCTGTTAAAATATCATATTTCTTCTGGTTTAATGTGGCCAAGTAATGTTCCTAGAGAAAATCTCTAAAACACAATTTGTAAACTATGTGTTAGAAATAAATGATTTTTAATACATAGAGAGGGGAATGTAGTGATGTTAGCTATTTTTGACAATTAGACATCACATTTAACTAACATGTTTTCAATTTGTGCAATAATATTAAACAAAACCACTGCATTTAATGAGGTGTTGAGATGAAATCTCAGTGAGATAATATAAATCCTTAATGAGGCAATGAGTTGAAATCCTCCCCACCCCTGGTCTTTGCCCATGGATGCTTTTATATATGTTCCTTAACTTGACTATTCCCCTTCTTTTCTCATTATCCCCCATCCTCCCCTCTGGTCACTGTCAGTTTGTTCATTTCCATGTCTCTGATATTCTATTTTGCTTGCTTGTTTGTTTTGTTGATCAGGTTCCACTTATAGGTGAGATCATATGGTATTTGTCTATTACCTCCTGGCTTACTTTACTTAGCATGATGATCTCTAGTTCCATTAATGCTGTCACCAAGGGTGGGAGTTCTTTCTTTCTTTATGCTGCATAGTATTCCATTGTGTAAATGTACCACAGTTTTTTGATCCATTCATTTATTGATGAGCACTTAGATTGCTTCTAGCACTTGAGTATTGTAAATTGTGCTGCTATGAACATTGGGGCACATAGGTTCTTTTGGATTGGTGTTTCAGGATTCTTAGGATATAATCCTAGCAGTAGAGTTGCCAGGTCAAAAGGTAGTTCCATTTTAGTTTTCTGAGGAAATTCCATACTGTTTTCCACAGTGGCTACACCATTCTGCATTCCCACCAACAATATAATTCTTTTTCTTTTCCTTTTTTTTTCTTTTTACTTCTCTTTTAAGCTCAGAAAGTAAGCCTGGCATACCACAGACATAAAAGTTCATTTCAACTCTAGAAATGTACATTATCATTATTATAATTATTAGTATTATCATAATTTTGAAGAAACACATTGTTTTGAAAGCTATTCTATTATCAGGTGCTTGTTACTATTTCTATTACATTTATTAAAATCATGAGTAAAAGGAAAGTGATAATTAATAGAACTCACATTTATTCATTTAGCAAATATTTACTGAGTGCCTATAATAAATTCTATTCCTTTTGCACAGTTATTTATTAAAATATGGCATTTGGTTAATAGTCCCATATGTCATGAATTAGAAACCTGCAAGATATTTTCTTAAACTTCTATCCATAACTATTGGAATCACAATGTTCAAATAAAATTCAGTTTCACACTCTTATCTCACCTCTTAGAAGCTTTGGAATATTTCTGTGGCTTTTGTAAATTCACAGAAAAAGTAAAAGTAAAGTTTAAAAAATAAGTTTCATGACTATTTCTAGAGACTATCTTTTATATGTAACTTTGACATACTGTTTTTATCTGCAAATTCCTTGTTTATTACTTCATGCTATCTTTTGAATACTTGAGTTAATTTTTTAGTATACATCCTATTTTTAAAAGAATAATACAGTTTTCTATCAGCATAGAAAATGTGCCTGATATAGTATTTGCTAAATGGGAGAGGGGAAGGGGATCATTTTTCTGGTTGCTAGCATTGTAACATCTTCTACATGGAAATATCCTAATTTTATTAATCTCCTGTTAAGCAGAGATGACTTTCATCTATGGATGACAAATGGGGACATTTTCTTCTTCCTGTGAACTGGCAGCTAGCACATGAGCATTTTCAGGCTTTCCCTCATAATCTTTGAAAATTAAGATAGGACATGGATATGTCAGTAGAATATATTTAAAGTACAATTTGAGAAGTCTGGCAGTGGAGATCCTGTGAAGTCTAATGGTATTTAGACTAGATACAGCCATCCTGTGATGATGGGACAACTGGCCTACAGACCAAGCTGACACGGTAAAGATAGAAGAGCAAACTTTTATATGTATCATTTCCTCAATGACTTTTTGGTAGGAATTAAATTAACTAAAAATTAACCAAAAGTAAAGATTCCTATATCTCTGGATTCCTTCTTATGGGATAGAAAGAAAAAAAAGACAGTTCTACAGTTCTTATTGTTTTAAACAGTTTAGCATATACCATTTTGTAGTTTTGAAAATTATAATCCCAGGCCTATGGTAGAGAGGCATCTTTTACTACAGCTACAATGATAGAGATTCATACAATGGTAGAGACACAATCCCTTGATTAACACAGAACCTCTCCAATGAAGACGAGGTGAGGCCATGCAAGAGAAACACAGACATGTAATGTAAATCAGTTTTTAGACTTCTCCAGAGGACCTGAAGGGATTTATCATAGTATTTGTGATGTGAGAAAAGAGGAAAACCCATGGATTAATGAGCAGTGGCTCTGACTGACACATTAAATGTTCATGACTCAGAACACCATGGCTTCACCAATCAGAATGAAGGCTTGAAGGGCTCAGGTAATAAATGGAGTTTTGGCCCCCAGTTTGACTCATAATCAGCCCAGTGAAATTCCCAGACCATCCTGCTTATTCTTTTTTATTATTATTGATTTTAGAGAAACAAAGAGAGGAAGAGAAATTGGGAAAGGGACGGGGAAGAGAAAAATAAAATGAGAGAAATGAGAAAGAGAGAGAGAGAGAGGGAAGGAGATTTGTCATTTCACTTATTTATGCATTCATTGGTTGATTTCTTATGTACCCTAACAGGGGATCAAATCCACAACCTTGGGGTATTGGGATGACACTCTATCCAACTGTGCTACTTGGTCAGGGCCACCCTGTATTTATTCCATTAGTTCTCAAGTATGCATTTGGAAAAGATAGCTGAGAAGCTAGCAGAAGTATTTCACTAGCCCCTTGGTTTTAGAAGTTAGTTCTATTTTGGCAGGAAGAACCAATTAAAAGTCACCGGGGCCTCTTGACCCAAATAATTAATAAAAATCAGTATTATACCTCAGGAACTATGCTGATTTCCCCAGTATATTTCTGGGGAAAGCCCATGATTAGTGCCATCATCTAAGTCTTTAAAAACATAAGATGGGGATTTATATTGTACTGTCATTCAAATTTTTAGTTTAGTCAGTGGAGAAATGGTAGGTCTTGAAAAAGTATAATGGATTAGCCATTCACATTACAGCTAGAGTTCCAAATATGGGTTTCCATCCTTGAGACAAAACATAGCCTCTGATCATAGTATATAGATATTAATCTAATTAATGTTTTGTTTTTCTCTAACCCAGAAGACACCATACTATGTTTTTATCTGGTAGTAACAGTGCAATTTTACCACCTTCCTTTATTATTTTACCAACCTCTTAAAGCTATGCCACAAAATATTAGCCAAGGTCCTTAGTTACATACTCATTACATATAGGACATAATCTATTTCATTATTTGATGACATTAATTTTCTAAGACCAAGGTACAAGGAAAAGGTATTCTGGATATCTCAGTATAATACACATATGTTAGTACAAAATATCAGTACTTGCAATTTCAGTGAAGTTTCTGGTGATCCAGTGATCTTGGCTCTGATAGGGTAGTACATTTCAAAGTAAATGACACTTCTGCCCTCTTCCATTTGCTAAGAGACATAACACCTGAGCATTTTTTATTATTTGGATGCAATAAGCAGCATATTTAGGTATACTACTCTGACCCACTAATCAGTTACCTGAAAGGCTGCTGTTTTTGATATGACTCAGGACAAAAGAAGGATCTCTAATTTGTGCAAGTGACAGTGCAAGAATCTCTGCTACTGAGCAGATATAACGGTGCTCAGAGTATCTTTAGTACATTGGGATATGCAGCATGCAGAGATGAACAAGCCCCTAAATGAAAATCACAGAGGATGTCAATGGTGTTTAGAACAAATCCATGACTTCTTCAGTAAGTGACTCATCTCCTTCAGACAAATAGCTTTTAACCTATACTAGAATTTGATAAAATCTGACTACCTAACCATAAAACAGCAAGTGCCCCTATAAACTTACTGAACTAGGTCTTACTCCAAGTTCAGAGTGACCAGTATAACACCCTATTAAGGTGCAGAAGTGAAATCAGCCAAAGCAACTGTATAAGCAAACTGTGCACACTTTCATGCCAACTTCTCACCACAACCCCTTCTTCAATACTCAGCTATGAAAACATAGTTGTCAATGACCAGTTAGTGAGGAGGAAAAACAGGGAGCCAATTTTATGATAAATGCTGAATGACATTCTAGTATTAGCTAGAAATGCTGCCACAGATTTTAACTCCCATTCCAGTTATCAATGAAAGACTATGCAAGAAGCTAATCTTTCTAGTATGAAGGACTTTTAGTAGTATATCTCATTTATTGTTCACATCTTTCTAGAAAGGCTGATGGCCTGAAGTAAAAATTTATACCAATTCATGGATAAACAGTTTGGACAAATGATTGGAAAAATGGGGAAAATTACTCAATGATTAGTAGTAATTCGTAATTAGTAATTGGTCATAAGTTTTGAAAAGAAGAATGTGAAAGGACCTCCTGAAGTAGCTCCAGAATATGAGAATATATATGTTCCATCTGAATACTAATTTTAAGGGTCATTTGAATGCTTACAGAGTGGAGAAAACTTTTCTACTTTCATGAGGTAGACCAGATGATCCTCTTAGGGTATGCTAGTCACCTTCACTCTTTACCATGTGTTGGGCCTGCCAAGTTTGGGGGAGGGAACCTATCAAAAAGAAGTAACATTGAACCTCTTAAAGAGCATAGTGTAATGTAGATAGAACACAGGAGATTCTATATTTTCTCACACAGTATGGACTGCTGGTTCCAATAACATCTGGTTCCAGTGATTACTAACTGTGTGAATTTGGGCAATTCATGTAAACTTTGTGTAAATTTTAATTCCTTTAACTGTAAAATAAATGGGAAATTCTTATCTATGTCTCAGGGTTAAGATAAATAAATGAGTTAAGATATGATAGATAAAGAAGAAAGTGGTGCTTATATGCAATAGAATATGACTCAGATATTAAAAAAAAAAGGAATCTTGCTGTCTGCTACAACATGAATGAACCTAGTGGTATTGTCCTTAGCGAAATGACTCAGAAAGAAGAAGACAAACACCACAGGATTTCATTTATACATGGAATCTAAAATCAAATGAACAAGCAGAACAGAAACAGACTCCTGGATACAGAGAACATTTCAATAGGAGGGAGTTTGGGGATATGGGGAAAAAAGGTGAAGTGATAAAGAAGTACAAATGTGCAGTTATAGAATAGTCACAGGGAAGTACAGCATAGCAAACATGGTCAATAACATTGTAATAAGTGTGTATGGTTGTAGGGTGGGTACTAAGTTTATTGGGGTGATCACTTAGGTATATACAGTGTCTAACTAACTGGGTTAGACACTATATAACTTATATAATATTTTGTGTCAATAGTAATTGAAAAATAAAACATCATTTAAAGTTAAAAAGTATAAATTGGTACTTACACAATGGTCATGGGATGTAATGCATAGCATAGGGCAGTGCATTTCAACTGGTGTGCTATATGAATTTTTAAAACACAACACACCTGACTGTTTAGCC
Source organism: Phyllostomus discolor (assembly GCF_004126475.2). Lineage (NCBI taxonomy): Eukaryota > Metazoa > Chordata > Mammalia > Chiroptera > Phyllostomidae > Phyllostomus > Phyllostomus discolor. The sequence continues at coordinate 157,577,322 of NC_040905.2, read as the reverse complement.
AGGGGCACTGACTTCTTTCCCCTTAGATTGTAAAAAAAAATAAAAATAAAAAATAAAAGCCAACATAACAATTACCATCTAGTATGAATGAACCAAAATTATAGTTATTTTCTTGTCATAGTGGAAAAAAGTAATATATATTTTTGGTATGCCACAGAAGTAATTAGTTTATGTGCACACAAACTAATTACTAAAATTGCTGGCATAGGGAATATAGTCAATAATATTGTAATTATGTATGGTAGGTACTAGACTAATCGGAGTGATCACTTTGTAACATACACAAGTGTCTAGTCACTATGTTGTATACCTAAAACTAATATAATATTGTATGTGAACTATAATTGAAAAATAAAGTATTTTAAAAATAGCAACAACGGGAGTTTGAGAAGCAGAGTTACAGGAATTTATATACTTACATATCCTCAGCATTAAGTATTTGATTTTTTAAATATTAACTATAATGGAGTAGAATGACTTTGGATACTGGATTCACAGAGTGTTCTGAAAATGAATTGTCTTCCCTTCTCAAATTTACAAAAAGTCAACTGGATGGATGTGGGTTTGTAATGATGATCCCATTGCTTACTGACAGAGTAATTTGGCAACTTAAACTATCTCAGCGTAATGAGACAAGATATGCGAACAAACGTGGTGTCTTCCACCTGATAAATTTCCTTCTTTCCAAATCATAGAGGTATCATTTTACCATCATCCCAGAAACTTTTCTAAATTTATATTAGTAGGCCATCATTAGAAAACCAAAAACAGGTAAAACTATTCAAAAGACTATGACTTTCATACAGATTTTCTAAGTGATATTTTTTCAACCAAGCATAGAGTATTTAGAGATATAGAGTATTTAATTGTTATCTGCTAAGTATATCACAACACAAATGTGAGTATAAAAACTTTTCTGGAGGGTGGGCAAGTGAGTAAAAGGGGACTAAAGGTACAAACTTCCAATTATACAATAAATAATGGTGGTATAACTAATGTACAGCATAGTAACTATAGTTAATAACATAGTATATATTTAAAAGTTGCAAGAGTGCATAACTTAGAAGTTCTCATCACAAGAAAAAATGTGCCCTGGCTGGCGTAGCTCAGTGGATTGAGCGCGGGCTGCGAACCAAAGTGTCACAGGTTCGATTTCCAGTCAGGGTACATGCCTGGGTTGCAGGCCATGACCCCCAGCAACCGCACATTGATGTTTCTCTCTCTCTCTCTCTCTTTCTCCTACCCTTCCTTCTCTAAAAATAAAAAAATAAAATCTTAAAAAAAAAAAGAAAAAATGTGGCATTATGTATGGTGATGCATATTAACTAGACTATAATCACTGTGGTGATTATCTTGTAGCATATCCAAATAGTTTATCATTATGTTGTACATCTAAAACTAATATTGTTATATGTTATTTATATCTCAACAAAAATTTGTTTTCTTGGGAAAAAAGAGTGTGTATCCCAGCTCTTTGTACAAAGTAAATGCTCAATAAATTTTAGGTGATATTATTTTGATATGTTGCTACTACCACTAGAATATATGTTAGATCATAGATTCAGTGATGGGATGGCCCTTAGAAAGCATTTGTTTCATGCCCCTAAACCTACTCAAAAACAAGGAAGCTAGAACTCGGAGACAGTAAGTATTTATTAAGGTCACATAGAATTTTAGAATTTCTTACATGGAAAAAAGTAAGAATAGAATCTAATTTCATGATATTTAGCAGAGTCTCTTCTCTCTGTTATATCTCACAGCTTCTCAGATCTACACATAAATACATACTTGATACACATTTGTAAAAGAGATATGCATATACCATACATTATGTGCTAACATAAATACTTGGAACCTATACTTGTAAAATTTATTTATTTATTAAATATTTTATTTATTTATTTTTAGAGAGGAGAAGGGAGGGAGAGAAAGAGGGAGAGAAACATCAATGTGTGGTTGCCTCTTGCATGCCCCCCTACTGGGAACCTGGTCTGCAACCCAGGCAAGTGCCCTGACTGGGAATCAAACCAGTGATGTGTTGGTTCGAAGGCTGGCACTCAATCCACTGAGCCACACCAGCCAGGGCTATACTTGTACAATTTAAAGAGAGATATGCTTTCTTTTTACTCCTTATCCAAGGACACTTTTATTTTAGAGAGAGAGGAAGGGAGAGAGGAAGGAAGAGAGAAGCATCCATGAGAGAAGCATTGACGATGAGTTGCCTCCTGTATGCACCCAGGCTGAGGATCAAACACACAACCTACAAATGTACCCTGACAGGAAATCAAACCAGCAACCTTTTGACCACAGGACAATGCTCCAACCGAGTGAGCCACACCAGCCAGGGCATGTTTCTTGAATATGTTGGGAAATACATGTAAGTACTAATGCTAAAAACATTTCAGTTTTTGAATTTGCTTGCACAAGCAACTGAGATAGTTAATATGCTTATGAAAAATTATAAATTCTTAGTATCAAAGTGGATATTTTTCCTCTAAAATAGCTAAAATATTTCGTACCAGTATGTACATGTGTATATACTCATATAGTTTAAATCATTGATTAAAAAGAATATTGAGAGAAATTATGCTTAAAAGAAATTTAAGCTAGAAGGCTTTTACATAAACTGTATTTCTCTGAACCAACACACCTGTGTGTGTTACCTGCTTAGAGTGACTTTAAAAAGCATTAACTGAAAACACAAAAACTCAAAATCTAACATCAGGTGAACTGGAACACTTTTTCTTCATACAGAAAGATGCAAAAACCTAGCAAAAGCAGTGAAAGATTATGCATTTCATTTCATTTCATCCTTTTTAAGTGAAAAAAGGGAATTAAACCCACATTAGGATTCAAGGCATTAACTAAAGCTCATAGCTTAAGACGGAAGGAAGGAGGGGAAGGGAGAGGTGGGGAGAAGATTCAGGAACAAAAAATAGAGACCAGGCTCAGTATTAACTCTAAAAGTACTTTGGTTGTTATAATCTGTACTCCCATCATGAAGGAAACAATGTTTTCATGTAATATACCAACTAAAAGCTAACAAACTAGTCAAACTTTTTTGTTTTTTTAAGATCATCACCTTATTGGCTGTGTCTAGAGCAGTGTTCTTCAGTGGAGAGTTTCCCATACCAGATGGTGGTAGGTAGAACAATCCAAATGATACAAAATAAAATGTGCCTTCTATCTATATATTTTATTTGATCCTTATTCTATAATTGTGTGCATGTTTCATACTAAACATATAATATTAGGACAGTAGCACTTATGAAATCCTGTAAGTAAAATAATTTATTTCAGCAATGACCTTGAAACTGTTTAAATGATAGTGTATGTGAACACTAGTCTAAACTTGTAAGTAAGGGTTAGCAAACTTTGGCCAGTGAGCCAAATGTTTTCTACATCACTTTTTTGAAATAAAATTTTATTGGAACAGAGCCATGCTTGCATATTGTCTGTGAATGGTTTTGCACTATAATGGAAGAATAAAGTTGTAACAACAGAAAGCCCATGGCTTTCAAAGCCTAATAATTTTTTCCGCTCTGGCCATTTACAGATTCTCTTGAGAAAATAGGATAAGAATTCAGGTCAAACTTGTTTGCTGGCAAGGAGAGAATCTTAATATCTCTCAGGGACATGATTCCAGAGTTTATTAAGAGTTGTCACACCTTGGAATTTTCTCAGCTAACAATAAAAGGTGCAAGTGTATCACTTTTCTTTAAACCATAAATGCAAAGTACACTTCATGTCTATTTCCTCAAATTAGGCTTTTTCTCTATTGCTAAGGAAGGTGACTGACCTTGGCAATGGTACTTACACTCTTTAAGCCTTGGTTTACTACATTAAAATATTAAAATAGGGACTATAATATCTTATATGGGTTTATAAGTGATCTGCCTGCAATTGCTCCAAGTTTGGCAAATGAGCACTGAGTAAAGGAAAATTGCTTCTCTTCCCACATATTTTGACAGAATGTATCTCACACAGGGTTGACTCTATAAAGTTACAGCAATACACAAGACCTTACTGACCTTACTGACATTGGGTTGGCCAAAAAGTGCATTTGCTTTTTTTTCTGTACGATGACTCTAATAGCACTTAATTGTCTTTAACTTCATTCAAAATAATTTTGTTAGACTGTATTGTGATGACTGCCATAACAGCGTGCATTAAAAAAGAAACAAAAGTGGTGAATTTTTGTATAGCCATTTCAATATTGAAGATGGAAGAAAATATGCAACATTTTTTGGCATGTTATGTTTTATTATTTCAAGAAAGGTAAAAATACAACTGAAATGCACAAAAAATGATTTGTGCAGTGTGTGGAAAAGGTGCTGTGACTGATTGAATGTGTCAAAAGTGGTTTGTGAAGTTTTGTGGTAGAGATTTCTCTCTGGACAATGCTCCACAGTCAGATAGACTGGTTGAAGTTGGTAGTGATTAAATAGAGATGTTAATTGAGAACAATCAATGTTACCATATAACATGCAGGAGATTGCTGACATACTCAAAATATCCAAATCAATAAAGTATTGGTAAAAATGAAAAATGTGTCTTTTATTTTACAGAAACAATATAGGGACTTTTTCACCAACCCACATACATGTTTGAGTATGTCTGATTTAGAAATTATATACCTAAAAGAGCAGTAAAAATAAAGTAGCATTAAAGTGAGAGTAGAAATATAAATAAAAGAATAGGTAAATTGTGGCTGATGTTTGATGAGTGCTAACTGATTGATGGAATTTAATCGAGTCTTGGCCTGTGAGCTCACTGTTAGACTCTGACAACTAGGCCCAGAGTGTGGTTTTAAGAACCAAGTGGGGAAGAGCTTTACTGAATTTCATGGTTTAATTAGAAACATAAACCTATTTAGATGTCTTCAAATATGAGTGTTCTAGCACTGTATGCCTTGTTTTCACCATGTTTCTTTGATCTGAATCAAGATTTCGAATTTTGTCCATCAGAATCAATTCTTAACAAGTATTTGCATAAATGAAAGATGAAAGGAATTGATATTATACAGCAATTGGAAGGAACAGCTGAGAATAAACAAAATGAATCCCTCATAACTAATATAAATTACTAGAATTGATAGTTATGTTGTATTAAAGTTTTTATCTCAATGTTTTTAAAATTAAAATATTTTAAATCTAATATTTATCTTTCAAATATAAACACTATATAGATAAATTAATCTCAGTACCTAGAATTTATACATAATACAAGTTGGTGGTGGAAAAATGCAATATCTTCAAGCACTCAAGATCTCTTTTGAGGTTAAGTGTCTTCAGTGTTGCAAATTAAAAAAGAAAAAAGTTTCACAATTTGTGAGATTTTAACTTAAAATTTTTTTAAGAATTAAAAGCAACCTGGCTTATTAGCATAGAAAATATATAATGCAGGTATTATGTCATAACTGGAACAATCAGTCTTAATATAGTTACATGTCATTAACTTTAAGGATAGTTTTTAAATAAACCATTAGAACACTGTATTTTCCCATCCATTTACCATAGTCCAGTATTTTCAAAGAGAAAAGAAAAAGATATATTACAAAATAAAAAACTCTTAACCGTCATTACTTTACTGACTTTGTCCATGATAAAATTCAGTAGTGGACCCATGTCAAATGTGGAGGCAAGGACCAGTGGGGAAAAGACAGACTTTATGACCCTTAGAGGGTGCCCTTCAGGGCCCATCCCAGAATCTCATAAATGTATGTGAGGTGAGAAAGAAAGTAAGTTAACGTTAAATTTAAGTTGTTTTCAATATCCAGAGACTTCTAACATGGCTGAAGGATCCCAAAAGCAGGGTCTTTCAATCAGTGGTGATAGTCAAAGTAATGTTCTGTTTTCTATGACATGTTCGATTGACTCAGGCTCATGTGATGAGCTCGAGGTGAAAAGATAGAACATATGAATGCTTGCTAGAAAGTCCTCAGCAAGAGGACACGAAACCAATTAGATCAAAGAAAATCTAGAATCATTAGCAAATGCAAGGATGTCATAAAACCAATATTATGGACTGGGCTGGCTATGCAGACCTAGCAAAGGCTAGCAGAAGGCTGCAATTAATGAAGCAACTAGGCCGCCAACTAGAGAACTACTTTCAGTTGCACATCTGCAGGAGTAGATCATCTCTTACTTTTAGGGCAAGGGAGAGAGGCAGAAGCTACAGTTTGATACATTTCAGCACCAGCAACTGGGAAGAACAAAGGCTCCAAATTAATCTATTTGTCTTAAAGAAGACATATTCCCTGTATTACAAAAATTACATATAGCTAGGCAAAAAAAAAAAAAAAAAAAAACCTTTCTATTTTTAACATCTGACATTTGGAAATTAGCTTAGTGTTAAAGAGATGATAATATACCCCCCCAGGCAAGATATATAGTTTCTCAACTTAAAAATGCTTTGTTCTCACCCCAAACATCCCCAGATTACAACCAAAACTGCTCTCAATGACTTCAACAGAGCTCTAAATTGTCACAAAGTTGATCCAAAGTTTCAGGTAAGAAATCAGGCTCTTGATTAGTTTTCAAGCAACTTTAGTAGGATGGTGTCATAGAAAACACACAGCTGTTTTCTCTTGAAATTTCATCTTTACAGAAATTAAGGCCTTAAAGCTATACTAAATAGGTTTTGCTAATGGGTCAATGCAGTTTTTAGAAGATAATTATTTGAACGCATAGGATATATAGATGTTAAAACATGTTGTGCATAGGAGTTACCAGGGGAGCTTACAGATGTCTGGACTCCATTTCAAAGGGCTCTGATTTTGTAGTTTGAAGATAAAACTTGGAAACTTATTTTTAAACCATCCACCTATATCATTACTATCCAACATCAAATAAACCAGAGATAAAGGGAAAAAAATGAAACTGGAAGGTCTTAGGGCTGCCATTGTTTGGACAGTAGAAAGGGAATATTGAGGATCAGAGGGAGGAGGATTTCATTTGATTGACTAAAAACTGTCCAAATCATCTTGAAGGAAGCCATGTTTTCTACCCATGGGAGAATTAAAGAGAATGGGAGATTATGATAATGTCTTTATTTTAGGCAAAATAATGTTTTATTTTAGGCGGATAGAGCTGCTGTGATATGTAAATCTAGCAGAGAGGCTATCATGCCACAAAATATGAAATTCTCCAAGTATGCCAGCAAAAATAACATTCGGATATTCAAATAATTAGGTTATTTTTCTAAAGAGTTTTGGTTTTAAAAATATTACATTTTCCCCAGAAGTTATATTTAAGTTGGCTCTTAAGTAAAAAGAACAAAATCTAAATGCAATCCTAAATGTCCTTTCAGAGCAGGTAAAATCAAAATCTATTTTTCTCTGTCCCCATGCATGATTAAAAATAAATACAAGAAATGGCCAAACCACATTTGACCCTATACCCAAGAAGTGATTACTTTGTCATTTTCAGTGCAGTGGGACACATATGCCATCCACAACAAATGACTGATGTGCTCTCTGATATTTTGCAGATAAATACAATGTATTTTTACTTGTAAGTACCATCTGCAGGATTTCAAGCATAAAAAATATTTTGATGCTTCAGGGACTTTTATATAATTGATGCTATCTTTTTCTCAGAATGCTTCAATGACTGATTATGAAATATTTGCCCAGTTCCCCTTACATTAACTCTTGAAAATAATATCCTCATTTTCTGACCCCAATTTGAGCAGTTGGCCATCTTCACCAGTACCCCTCTGGACTCCCCCAAATCCCTGCTATTTTATAGAAATACAAAACAAAACAAAGCAAACCCCACAGGTTATTTAAGTAATGGCCCAGGATTTTCACCCAGGAGTATTTAGCTATTTCTCATTTACCATAAAAACAGACAGATCTCAGGCTTCCTTCACAGGGTAGCAAGGTACTCTGTAATGACCACTGTCTCCTTCTTTCTGTTGTCAAGATTGCAGTCCAGCAGGGCTGAATTCTATTGCCAGGATTCTGCTCTTGAACAGGAACCCTGCTAGTCATCCCGGACTTACCAGAAACATCTGGTGCTTGGGAAGTTATCTTGGAGCATTAAAGATGGAGCTTGTAGGGCTGTCAGTAGAGCTGAGGCCTCAGGCTGAGAAATGAAACTGCTCTGCTTTTTCACTGAACCAGCTGAGCTACCTGTCTGTAGGTGATGCACATCACACTTTTTAAAAGAGGCAGCTCCACGTGATGCAGCTACATCCTGCTAGAGCAGCCCCCAGCAAGAAGTGCCAGAAAACAAAAATCACACAAGGGTAGCAGCAGCCCACGTGATTCACAATCAGATTGAGTACTTTTCTCATAAAGAAGAACTGTGAACAAGTCAGATGAGCTGGAAAGCCAAATTGAGAGAAGTGGAAGGCAGAAAAAACTTTCAAAGGGCCTCAGAAAAGCTACAACCTAATTCAGAGTCTTCAGTCTATTTTTAGTCTGATCTATGCTAACCTCACAACTTAACCCATGGATTTTACAGTACAGTTTTCAGAAGCAATAGGTGTAGAGCCAGAGGTTCTTCAATGCCTTTTCTCTTATGTTCACTTATACCACCATATTTAGCAGCCATAACCGATTAACTCCATCTCTGTCGTGAGTTGTAAATAAACATAGAGACATAAGGTCACTAGACCATATGCTCCCTTAGGGACGGAGGTGGATGTCAAAAGTAGTATCCAAGTTATATTACATGTGATAAATAAATGCTTAGATACATATAGAATAAAACAGATGTAATTTTTCACCTTAACAGACATTTATGCAGTTTATCTCATTTACTCATCACAACTACACAAGAGGCAAGTAATGAGAAGACAGAGGCTTAGAAAAGTAAATACCTTGGCCAATATGACATGCTCCACCCAAAGCTTGGCAATCTGACCCCAGAAGCTATGGCTTCAACTGGTATTTCTGTCTACCCCGTAATACATATTTTAAAGATATTAAGAAGAAAATATATCACACAGAACAGATAACATCGAATAAACATATCTTTATATCTTCATTTATTTCAATAGAATAATTTTGTGTCAAAATGGTGCTCATGTGGGCAGAACTGATATGTGTATACCTTTGTTTCCCTTTCTTGAAAAATAAAAGTAAGCTATAGCTCTTCAAGGTTTCCAAGTATTAAAAATAAATAATTTGCTTTGGTAACCTACTGAATATGTCTCTAAAAAATCAATTAATGAAAAAGGCACACTTAGGTAACTTTTAGTCCATAACCTATTTATTAAAGAATCCTAGATATTTTCTGTATTGAGATTAAAAAAAAAAAACTGTCTGAACTTATCCAAGTACCTGAAAACAGGATGTGTTTGTGTATTTGGAGAGTGGTCACTTAAAAAAGGGAGTTTTGATGAACTTTCTGGGAAAATTAGCAATGCTGGAAGCAGCTGTTTTTATCAGAGAAACTGGCTTTCTAGACTACTCAGAGTGACTTCCATCTGACCCCAAATGATTAACTCATCCAGTAAAATCTATACCAGTTTTTCTTTTTTTTCCATAGTAAGTGATCAGGAAAGAAATGTAGACTTGGTTTATAATTTTTTTAAGTGATGAAAAAAAGAGATGAAACAATGAATCCAGACACCAAGTTACAAAATCAAATTATGAGGATTATGAATAGCAATATTCCCTCTCAAAGTTTTGACATGAATTTAACTGACTGACTCTACATGCACTGGTTTTAGAATAAATTAGAACAAAAAGATATTCATACTCCTTAAATGTATTTACAGAAGTCTGGCTATAAGTGCTATCATCTATCATGATTTTTTTTTAAAGAATGATAAACAGGAAGGAAATAGAAGCTCCAGTCTTAATATAGTAGTGAACCATTCTAGATTTTAAGGAAAAGCTCATTTGTCTCATGTACGACTGCTAAACTCTTGACTGACTTTATGATATTTTAGTTCATGATCTTCAAATATGTCTGTCTCAGTGAGAGAAATACTAGCTGTGGGCTAATTTAAGAGCCAGCACTTCCATACATTTAATGTTCCATCCAAAATCATCCAGCCTCTAACAACTAAATCAAAAATCTTTAAATGCTTTTCTGAATGCAGAAACACAATGAAAATATGGATAGGAAGTTTCCTTTTAAATCTTAATGTAGTAAAGTCAGAGAAGGGCATGGTCCACCATGGAGTAAAATCTGTTCAGCACCTTACTCAGCTTCTAATCAAGAGCAGCCGTCAATATAATATGAAAATAAATACCTAGACAGATGGCATCAATAAACAAGCTCCACTCTTGCTAACAGATAAGTGACTCACATAACCCAAAGCAACCAACAGCAGCCTGTCGTGTCTCAGCTGCATCCCCAAACAACTTAGATGTAACTCTGGAATATAAAGTTACTGTAGAGATGCATTTAATTCTTTAAGAATATTAAAAATAACTTATTCTTAGCATTTGTTTTTAGAAATCTAATCTTTGATCTTTCCAGTAATTCTTTGTAGGAACCATACACAATAAATCTTGGGGCTTGGGAGATCAGGAAACATGCTGGAGACAGGAAAGAATACTGGCTCATAGTATGGTAAAGAAGAGGAGCTAATGCACAAATGTAAATTGTCTTTGTTGGTATTGTCATTGTTAATATTAATATTGACATTGCTACTCAGAGCACTGATTGAATAGATGACTGAAACATCAAACGTACATGGGCTTAGCAATATTTTCTCAGTCATGTGATGAATTTCTGAAAATTCATAACTCAAATAAATGGGTGGAGGAATGAAAATTTTAAGAAAAAATCCTTTGGAGAATGTTCACATATAAAAAAGCACAATGTTTAAAACATGTATCTTTGGGGAAAAAAGAGATCTTAGATGCCACTCAGTAGCCATGTGATTTAAGACAAAATTAGTTAACCTGTCTAAATTCAGTAACTGTCTTTAAATTTCTGACCAAATACCTACGTTATAAAGACAAAATGAAATGGTGTAATTAGATTACAGAATTTAGTATATGGTAAACATTGTAGAATTGGTCTCTATTATGTTCTTAGAAATATCTAATAACATGAGCAAAAATGGGATCAGTATAACAGATCACAGTAATGCATTTTAGAGCAAAAGTCATGATGCTTGGTTATTGTAACACCATAATGCTGACTATGAAATGAAAGGTCAAAGTGAAATGCTTTCACCAGGTAAGCTTTAACATGTCTGCTTCTACTTAGACACTCTGTTATATCTGTTCATAGAGTCAAGGGGGGATGAACCATGTATTCTATAATGTATACAATAAAGAATTGAACACTATCTCTTTTTTGGGGTGTTCTTCAATTTGAAGTGTTCTTCAATTGAAGAAATAGCAGGTACTGCAAATCTTAAAAATTAACATTCTTCAAGCTATTTTCTGATGTTATTTTATAAGATATAAGACTTTTTATAAAACATATAAAGTCACTGCAGTTACTTTTGTATGAGGTATCAATAGTATACATTCTTTTATAATTTTAATGGGCGTATATATTTGTGTTGCTAGTTGAAAATCATTTTCATAACAGGGTTCCTCACTGCCAATGCTGGCTCTACCCTTGTCATAAAATAATGAAAGTACAAAGTCTATGAGCTACCTATATCCACTTAACATCATAGTATGTTGGCAAATTATGTCCATAAAGATCTTAAATTTTTGATTCAATCTGCAAATATGTTACTGATAAATAAAATAAACATATATAACTTTTCTCCTTCCTTCCTCCCTTCCTCCCTCCTCTTTTCTTTCTTTCTTTCCTTTCCTTTCCTTTCCTTCCTTTTCTTCCTTTCCTTCCTTTCCTTTCTTTTCTTCCTTTCTTTCTTTTCTTCTTTTTTCTCCCCTTTATTCATTCCCACCCTGCACCCCCCCACCACCACCATTCCCCACCTTAGTTCATTTCCATGGGTCCTACATATAAATTATTTGGGGTCTCAATTTCCTATACTATTTTTAACCTCCCCTGGTCTATTTTGTATCTACAATTTATGCTTCTCATTGCTTGCACCTTTTCCCCTATTCTTCACCTCCCCCTCCCTGCTGATAACTTTTCTTCTGATCTCCACTGATGTGATTCTATTCTTGTTCTAGTTGTTTCCTTAGTTTTTGTTTCTTGTTTTTGTTTTTTTTTTTAGGTTCAGTTGTAGATAGTTGTGGATATGTTGTCATTTTACTGTTTATAGTTTTGATCTTCTTTTTCTTAGATAAGTCCCTTTAACATTTCATATAATAAGGGCTTAGTGATGATGAAATCCTTTAACTTGACCTTATCTGGGAAGCAGTTTATCTTCCCTTCCATTCTAAATGAAAGCTTTGCTGGATAGAGTAATCTTGGATGTAGGTCCTTGCCCTTCTTGACTTCAAAGACTTCTTTTCAGCCCCCTCTTGCCTGCAAGGTTTCTTTTGAGAAATCAGCTAATGGTCTTCTGGGAACTCCTTTGTAGATAACTATCTCCTTTTCTCTTGCTGCCTGCCCTTAAGGTTCTCTCCTTAGCTTTAATCTTGAGTAATTTAATAATGATGTGTCTTGGTGTGTTTCTTTTTGGATACAACTTCTTTGGGACACTCTGAGCTCCCTGGATTTTCTGGAAGTCTATCTCCTTTGCCAGGTTGGGGAAGTTTTCCTTCATTATTTGTTCAAATAAGTTTTCAAGTCCTTTCTCTTCCTCTTGTTTTCCTGGCACCCCTATGATTCAGATGTTGGAATGTTTAAAGTTTGCCCAGAGGTTCCTTAGCCTCACCCATTTTTTTTTTTGAATTCTTGTTTTTTTCATTCTGTTCTTGTTGAATGTTTATTTCTTCCTTTTTTCCAAATCATTGATCTGAGTCCTGTTTTCCTTCCTTTCACTGTTTATTCCCTGTATGTTTTCCTTTATTTCACTTTGTATAGCCTTCACATCTTCCTTTGTTTTTCAACCATACTCAATCAGGATGCTGTGAGCATCCTGATTACCAGTGTTTTAAACTCTGCACCTGATAAGTTGGCTATCTCCTCATTGCTTAGTTCTTTTTCTGGAGTTTTCCAAGAAGGGGCCATATTTCTTTGTCTAGGCACACTTGTTATGTTGTAAGGAACAGAGTCTTAGCTACTTGCCAGGGTGGGGCAACCCACTTCACTTCATTGTTGTGCTGTATGTGGGGGAGGGGTCAAAGAGGGAACACTGCTGCTTGCTAGCTTGCTTGGCTCTCTGCTCACTTTCAGTCATTTTCCCCACTACCCACAAGCAAATTGGGCCCTTCTGGCACTGATTCCCAAGTGAGTGGGTTTGTGTACATTCTAGGGCCTGGAGGATTTCCCCAACAACCTCTCTTGTGAGACTGGGAGTTTCTCCTGCCACCACCACTCACACAGGTTTTTATAGTTGGAGGTTTTGAGGCTTTCTTTTGCAACACTGGAACTTTGGATTGTGTGGTCTGTCTCACTCCCCAGTTATGCCTCCCAGTTTATTGGCAAGTGAATGTAGAACTGCCAGCCAGCACCTCCTGGTCCTCCAGGTGGTGCCTTGCTGCTCATACCCTCTGCCCCAGTAACCCATTTGCATTCCTATCAGTCTGGATGAATATTTCTTGTTTAACTCCTTCATTGTCAGATTTCCATATGGTTCCATTTTCTGGCAGTTCTGGTTGCTTTTTGTTTTTAAATTTGTTGTTGTCCTCCTTTTGGTTGTGTGAGGCGGCAAAATGTGTCTACTTACACCTCCATCTTGGCCAGAAGTAGCATGTACAACTCTTATCACCCACAGAACATTGACTAGAAATATACAATGAGGAAAAATTGATGTTTGGAAACTTTCAGAGAAAAAAAACCCTCAAACACCAAGTTAATTACATCTTAAGAAATTATTTATGCATGAGTTAAATTTACAGATAAAAATAGAAGAATCCTCCTTAGAAAAACTTAGGTAAGGACTGTCTATCTAAAGTTAAAATTTTGAAGTAGTGGGGTCAAAGACACTGAAAGAGAATTTTTGTAGAATTCTTCTCATCAGTGAAGAACTGGAATAAATAACAGTAGCTGGTAAAGATTTATTAGATACTGAAAAATGAAAGAAAATTGAGACCAAATATAATTTTCCTTTTATAACAGACCCTAAATGAAAAGAAATTAAAAGTTAAATTTCAGAAATCTGCTATAATATACAGAATCATGGACAAATATACTTAGGTAATTATATTAAGAAACTATACATAACTATCATTCTTCACACAAATTTGATAAATTTTATGCCATCTTTGTTTTTTTCATATATTTGTTAGTTAAAGATCCTTTCTATGTGCTTTTAGTTATCTATAATATTTTTTAAAAGGTAATTACTGTCTTAGCTGCCTGGCTAAGCTGTTTGGAGTATTGTCCCACACACCAAAAGTTTGTGGGTTTATTTACCAGTAAAGGGTACATACCTAAGTTTCAGATTTGTTCCCAGATCGGGGTGCATATGGGAGATAATCAAACCATGTTTCTCTCTCTTTCTCTCCTCCTCCCTCTATTTCTAAAACCATATCCTGGGATGAGGATTAAAAGAAAGAGTAATCACTGAGTTTTTGAGAATTCATTATTTATCAACATGGAACAAAAGAGAGGTAAGATTTCATTTATTCTAGTTATTCTATGTATGTATGCATGTATGCAGTCATTTATTGAATTTTGTTTTTGCCTTTCTTTAAATTATATTTGAGTGATAATGCTATTACAGTTGTCCCAATTTTGCCACCTTTGCCCCCATCCACCCAGACCCCCATTCCCTCAGGCAATTTCCAAACCATTGTTCATGTCCATGGGTCCTGTGTATATGTTCTTTGTCCTCTCCATTTCCTATACTGTACTTTACATACCCATGGCTATTAACTACCTAGTTGTACTTCTTAATCTCTTCATCCCTTCACCTATTCATCTACACTCTCCTCCCATATGGCAACAATCAAAACACACCCATATATATAATTCTGTATCTATTTTTTTTGTTTGCTTAGTTTTTTAGATTCAATTGTTGATAGATATGTATTTATTGCCACTTTACTGTTCAAAGTTTTGATCTTTGTTTTCTTGAATAAGTCACTTTAACATTTCTTATAATAATAGTTTGGTGATGATGAATTCCTTTAGATTTTTCTTGTCTGGGAAGCTGTTTATCTGCTCTTTGATTCTAAATGATAACTTTCCTGGGTAGAGCAATTTGGGTTGTAGGTCCCTGCTTTTCATGACTTTGTACATTTCTTGTCAATCCCATCTAGTCTGCAAAGTTACTTTTCAGAAATCATTTGACTGTCTTATGGGAACTCCCCTGTAGGTAACTAACTGCTTTTTCTTGCTTCTTTTAAGATTCTCTCTTTATCTTAACCTCTGGCATTTTAATTATGATGTGTCTTGGAGTTGGCTTCCTTGCATTGATCTTGTTTGGGACTCTCTGTGCTTCCTGGAATTGCACGTCTGTTTCCTTCACCAAATTAGAGAAATTTTCTTTCATTATTTTTTCAAACAGATTTCCAAATTCATGCTTTTTCTCTTCTTCTGGCACCTGTATAATGTGAGTGTTGGAATGCTTGAAGCTGTCCCAGAAGTGGCTTACACTTTCTTCATTTTTTTGGATTTTCCTTTCTTCTCATTGTTCTATTGTATTGTTGTTTGCTTCCTTATGTTCCAAATCATTGATTTGATTCTCAGCTTCATCCACTCTACTGTGTTTCACTATAGATTGTTCTTTATTTTAGTTAGTGTATCCTTCATTTCTGACTGGATTGTTATGCTGCTGATGTATTCACTAAGTTTCTTGAGCATCCTTATAACCAGGATTTTGAACTCTGCATCTGATAGATTGTTTATATGCACTTTGTTTAGTTCTTTCTCAGGAGTTTTGATATGTTCTTTCATTTGACTCCTGTATCTTTATCTCCTCATTTTGGCAGCCTCCCTGTGTTGTTTCTATGTATCAGGTAGAGCTGCTATGACTCCCTATCTTGGTATCATGGCCTAATGTAGTAGGGGTCCTGTAGGGTCCAGTGACACAGCCTCTCCTATCACGCAAGCTGGGTACTCAAGGTGCTCCCTTGTGTAGACTGGTTACACCCCCATCTTATAGTTAAGCCCTGATTGCTGCTGGTAGACCAATGGGAGAGACTTACCCAGCCAGTCTGCTGTAAGGACTAGCTATGACCACTGACCACAAACCTTCACATCTGTGGAGGATCAGCTGTGAGTAGGAAGACTCTGGTGTTCTGATGTGGTCTGTAGCTGTCCATTGGGTGTGCAGGCTCTGAAGTTTCCTGAGTGGTGCAGGCAAAGGTCAGCCACCACCTGTGTTTTACCTGGGGCCACCCTTCCTGAGCTATAAAGCAATCTGAGATGGGTGTTACTTATGTTGGGCTTGGAGATTCCTAGGTGAAGCCAAGCTATGAATCTAGATTGGCTGATACTAGTGCCAGGACTTCAGCCATTTGGCAAGAGATATGGGGGCTGAGAGCACACTGAGGCTTGCTATTGCTTGTTTGAAAACATTTAGGGACTTGTGAAGCATAAGCCAAGACCAGCAATTCTTATGGGAAAACAGCTTGGGTGGGCCAATAAATTGGGTGGGACTGAATCTCTGGGAATCTCCAGGGTTGGGCAAACAGTGCTAGCCTACTCCAGGTTGATGGAGTCTCAGAATTGGCACCAGCCTGCCAGCTCTGTGGCTTAGTGGGAGAAGGGTTCAGAAAGGGGACAATGGCTTCTGCCCACCTTTCTGTCTCAGAGAAAGCTTTGTGCCTGCTCTTGCTTTGATGCCAGACACTTCAGTTTCCCCCTGCATGCCATTAGTGCCTTTCAAGCTGCTATTCTTAGTGACAATATTATAATAAACTACTTTTATTTTTCTATTCTTCAGATGATATGATAAAACTTTTGGAGAAGTTCAGTGATTTTTTCCAGTTACACAGGTAATGCATGAATCCTACCTAAATGGATCAGGTGACTATCTAATTGAGTCCTACAGACAAGGTTTTACTGCCTAGTAGTGAGCACACTAAATAGGTATCACTCTTACAGCATTAAGTATGTTACTTTACATGGCCTAAGAATATGTGATGCATGGGTATACCACACATTACTCAACTCACACATAATTTTGATGTAGCCTTTGATGTAGAAAATCTCTAGTGTCTACAGCAGAGATTGGCATTGTTTTTCCAAGAGGGGCCAGGTTATAAACACCTTAGGCTTTGTAGGCCAGCAAACTCTACTGCAACTACCCAACTCTGTTGTTATGGCACAAAAAGAGTCATAGACAACACAGAAATGAATGAGCATGGCTGTGTTCCAATAAAATTTTATTGATGAACATTAAAATTTAAATTTCATATCATATTCACCTGCTATGAAATATTCTTGTTATTTCTTTTCAACCATTAATAATGTAAAACAATTCTAAGCTCTGGGATCATCCAAAACCAGATGGTAGATGCAATTTTGCATGCAGGATATAGTTTTCTGACCCTCTGCTCTACAGTATCTAAAGTTCTTACTGGCAGCAGTGGCTTAGGTATGTATGTACTAAAAAAATCTGGTATCCTGCTGTTTACATCCAAATTAACTCTTAATAAATTATTTGGTGCATTGTTTTAATGCACTATTCATCTTTCAAGTGATATAGTTAATTATGCCCATAGGACACAAGATAAGTAATCCTAAGTTATGTCATAAAAAAACAAGATGTAAAACTTGTCTCATCACTGAAACTAAGTAGTATTTTCCAGATTAAAACTTAATGATAGTTCTGGGATCAAGGAAAAAGGTTTTGGAAAATTCTTGTACATTTGATAGTAAATCTTTAAACAGTTATCAGCAAAGTATCTTCCAAGATTTATAAGAAACAATCCACTGTCACTTATATATTTAGCTATCAGAAATGTTTTTATGATTTTTATAGTTTTATAATTTGTACATTTTCATAATTTTTGTATTTTTCCTAATTCTTAATTTTTTATCAATGATATACCCATTTTACTTATTTTTGGTCACTTTTCTAATTTAAAAATAGATTATATATAAGTTATAATCTAGTTTCAAAAATCTCTTTTAATTTCATGGTTTCTTCAAATCCAGACCTTAAGAGAAGCAATAAGAATGAAAACAATATTCAACCCATTGCCCCTTTGGACAGATATCAAGTTCTTGCATGTAATTGCTCCTTTTGTCATATTTAGGAATGATATGCAAAACTTCTCAGAAGCTACCATGGTATCAATTTTATTTTCTTCTAACAATTGTACTATCAAACTGAGGGTCTTAGGGTCTTTTGCACTGAACTTTAAAACGAATAGAAGAAACAATGTATAGTTTTTTTTCTTTTTGGTTGTCAAATAGCCATCCATTGAGCAAAATGAATATATATATATATATATATATATATATATATATATAACAACACAATATTTGCCAGATTTTGCTGTTGCTAGTAATTCTTGGACAGGCATTTGACTGATTCATGATTGGATGATCCTGATCGTAGTGCTGTCACCATTCATGCAGTGAAAGCCCTGAGTGGCTTTCCAGGAAGTCAGGGCAGCCCTTCTTCTCTTTCACAGAGAAAGGCTATATAATGTTAGATTATTAATGATAGAGCTGCTATTAAAACAAACAAACAAACATAGAAAGGCAGGGAAACTATGACTTTATTTTCTACAAAGTTCTGTAGTGTCGAGTTCCAGCCAAAACGGAGTCATAGATAGGAATGCTTTACTTCCTTGTACAACCAAAAGAAGGATAACAACCAATTCAAAAACAAACAAACAAAAAAAACAATGAGAATAGTCAGAAAATCAAACTGCATGGAAGGCCAACAACCAAGGAGTAAAAGAAGAAATATTCATCCAGGCTGGTAGGAAGGATGGAGATGGCTGCCCTCTGGTAGGAGGGCAGAGAGGATGTGGAACAAGGCATTGGTTGGCAGACTGGGGCTGGCAGGCCAGGTGGTCCTACATTCACGTGCACAATAAGGCAGAAGGAACAACTGGGGAGCAAGACAGAGCATGGAACCCAGGGTTCCAGCATGGGAAACTAAAGCTGCAGTACCTCTCACTGTAAAAACCTGTGGGTGTTGCAGCAATGGCAGAAACTTCTAGTCTCACAGGAGAGTCTTTGTAGAGACCTGTGGGATCCTAGAAAGTACACAAGTCCGCCTATCCAGGAATCAGCACCTTAGGGCACAATCCACTTGTGGGAAAAGAGGGAAGTGACAGAAAGTGGGGAGAGAGACATGATAGCTAGCAAATGGCAGTGTTCCCTCTTTGACTCCTCCCCCACAGACAGAACAACAATGAAGTGAAGTGGGTTGCCCTGCCTGGCAAATACCTAAGGCTCCACCCATTACAACATAACAAGTGTGCCCAGACAAAGAAATATGGCCCAAATGAAAAAACAGATCAAAACTCCAGAAAAAGAACTAAGCAATGAAGAGATAGCCAACCTATCAGGTGCAGAGTTTAAAACACTAGTAATCAGGATGCTCACAGAAAAGACTGAGTATGGTAGCAATATAGAAGATGTGAGGGCTATGCAATGTGAAATAAAGGAAGAAACACCAGGAACCAACAGTGAAGGGAAGGAAATAGGGACTCAGACCAACAATTTGGAATAAAAGGAAGAAATAAACATCCAGCTGGAACAGAATGAAGAAACAAGAATTCAAAAAGATGAGGTGAGGCTGAGGAACCTCTGGGACAGCTTTAAACATTCCAACATCTGAATCATAGGGGTGCCAGGAAAACAAGAGGAAGAGAAAGGACTTGAAAACTTATTTGAACAAATAATGAAGGAAAAATTCCCCAACCTGGCAAAGGAGATAGACTTCCAGAAAATCCAGGGAGCTCAGAGTGTCCCAAAGAAGTTGTATCCAAAAAGAAACACACCAAGACACATCATAATTAAATTACTCAAGATTAAAGCTAAGGAGAGAACCTTAAGGGCAGGCAGCAAGAGAAAAGGAGATAGTTATCTACAAAGGAGTTCCCAGAAGACCATTAGCTGATTTCTCAAAAGAAACCTTGCAGGCAAGAGGGGGCTGAAAAGAAGTCTTTGAAGTCGTGAAAGGCAAGGATCTACATCTAAGATTACTCTATCCAGCAAAGCTTAATTTAGAATGGAAGGGAAGATAAACTGCTTCCCAGATAAGGTCAAGTTAAAGGATTTCATCATCACTAAGCCCTTATTATATGAAATGTTAAAGGGACTTATCTAAGAAAAAGAAGAAAA
Organism: Phyllostomus discolor; assembly: GCF_004126475.2. Classification (NCBI taxonomy): domain Eukaryota; kingdom Metazoa; phylum Chordata; class Mammalia; order Chiroptera; family Phyllostomidae; genus Phyllostomus; species Phyllostomus discolor. The sequence goes on along the minus strand of NC_040905.2, from coordinate 157,557,118 downwards.
TCAAAACTATGAACAGTTACATGAAAAACTTACAACTATCAACTGAACCTAAAAATAAAAACACAAACAGAACAGAAGCAAACAACTAGAATAGGAAGAGATTCACAGCAATGGAGATCACAAAGAAAGTTATCAGTGGAGAGGGGGAGGTGAAGAATAGGGGAAAAGGTACAAGTAATAAGAAGCATAAATTGTAGATACAAAATAGACCAGAGGAGGTTAAGAATAGTATGGGAAATGGAGAAGCCAAAGGACTTATATGTACAATGTGTGGACATGGATTAAGGGTGGGGGCAGATGCTGGAACAAGGGAGATTGAAGGGGATAAAGATGAGAAAAAAATGGTGCAACTGTAATAGCATAATCAATGAAATATACTTAAGAAAAAAGTTCTGTAGTATCAATAAATTCTTACATACTTTTCAGTTCATTCCCACAGCAAAGCCCAATAAAATAAAGGGCAGGGTATTGTTTCAAAGTAGCAAACTTTGCTCTACTTTGCCACATCATAACTGATTATGGGAAACAAAAAGAAGAAGCTAGAAGTGTACACAGAAAACGCTACTTGAAGTACCAGGACACAAAACCTAGTTAAGAAGTACAATGGCAACTAGAAATACATCCAGCAAAGAAATGAACTATTCATCCACCAAAATTAGCAGAATTGGATGGCAAGACAAATAAGGCTGATGAAGAGGATTCTCAAAGGATAAAAAATTAGTGACAATGCCCAGCAATTATAGAGGAAATTAATGGGAAGAGAAAAATGGAGAGAAAAAGAGAAGTCTACATTCAAAACTTTTGGTGGGAAAATGATTATAGAATCTGTCAGGTTCTCCCAAATTCTGATGGACCCTGTCACTGTAGGAATACCTTTCTCAGCAAAACTACTCTTTCCTTTACTCAATTTGTTCTATATTCTCCATCTCTTTTTGAATGGATAATCCTATGGAAAATGGTATTGCTCAATAGGACTGAAAATGTTCTATTAATCAGTGAGCTATGGAGAGGAAAGGAGTGATCCAGAGCTGAACTGTATAAGAAAAGACACATTCAGGGAAAGAAGCTACAATATAATGTGAAGTGGGTCATGGAAGAATGAGAAATGAAAGCAGTGATAATTGTTAAAGAATCCATATATTCATCTTCCTCTTTTTTATCTCTCAATATTAGTCATAAGCCTTGGAAGTAGTAACTTTGGTTGCAGCCTTTAAACTGTAAGCATGTTAATCATCAGCTTTGTGGATACTGTACTTAGCTGTAGCCCATCTGCCTAGTGGCTACTGCAAGTGGTTACATCACAATTTCAAATGCTTTGTCCTCATTGTCCAAGAAATAGATTGATGGACCTCATGATTTTTTTCTTTCCCCTAATGGCAGCTTTCTCAAATCATCAGACTTCTGGCTCCTTATTACTAGGGTGTAAAACATCATTCTGTTTCTTCCCACTTGACTTGGCATATATTAGGGAAATAGAAGAGGAAACAATAGCTCCCTGGAATGATACCCTGGGTAAGTTAAATGCCTTCTGAATAAATGTGTAGTATCTCTTTCTCAGGCTTAGGTAATTACTTTTTTATTTATCTGAAACCATGTTCATCCTTTCCAAACTAACAGAGTCACTCCCTGCAAACAGTGGGTTTTCATCACAGAAGCTCACAAGGTGCAGATTTTGCTGATATAAATACATACATACATACATACATACCAACATGGGGTACATATTTTGGCAAGTGGAGGCTGAAGTTTAACATTTCTCTATTAAATTAAAATTGCTTTCTGCCCATATTATACAAAATGTAAATTGTAGCTCAGTCAGGCAGCAGACAGAGGTAGGCTGCTTTTGAAGCACAGATGTCTGAAAGCTCTTTTTCAGAGCAAACACCCTTCATGGGCCATGCATACAATTTATTAGTAAGGTAATGCAGTAGTATTTATCCAGTCATATACGGCATCTGTCTTGTGTAAGAGTGAAAGTCAAGGTAAAGGAAGAAGAGAATATTAATAATATCTTTTAAATGACCATGGCTGATGAATACTCCCCTTAAAGTAAATGAAAAAGAATCAAATGGAATGAAATACTTTTAAGTGAATAAAAAGAAAGCCAAGATATGAAGAAGGTATTTTCACTCTACACTGAACCATTATCTATGTCAAAAGATTTGCTCCTTAACACCAATCAGAATTTTTTATTTTTCCTCTTAATGAAACACTCAAGGAACTGTGATATATAGTCTATGCAATTGTTTTAATGAATAAAGGCCCTGGATTGGAAAAAAGAACACATTTCAGTAATGAGTGATCTTTTACATGATTAAAATGTCAATTATTTCACAATGCTCTGGAGGCTCTATAACTAAAAGACATTTGCTACTAGTGGACACATATGGACAATAAATATGGTAACACAACACAGTTATGCTTCATATTTAGCCAATATAATGGAAATGTGCCTAATTTTACAGAGACAAACACTTCTATAGAAAATAGTACATGTGACTTTAAACTTGCCTGTTTCCTCCATTCTTGGACTTCACAGATGACTATTGTAGTAAAACAAAGTACTTGGGATAGTAATTAATCTGTATATCAAGAATGGATATGACTCTCACCATCTGCCCTCAGAATAGACATCATTATTCATTAAGCACTCTTTCACCAGCCCAATGTGGGAACACAGACCACTCAAAAGAACACATGTGTAAAAAGGGCCCATGGACAAAGACAATGGGGGCAGGTGGACTGAATATGGGAGGTGGGGGTGGGTAGGGCAGGGGAGAGTAATGGGGGGGAAAGTGGGACAACTCTAATTGAACAGTAAAAATGTAAACAAAAAATAAAGAACACGAAAAATGCAGTGACTAGCAATTGCATTGTGTCTCAGTTTCTTAATTATTAGCATAGATAGGCAGACAAAAGCTCTAGATTACCTGGTTTCTCATAAAATTAAAAAATATTTTAATAGTGTAACCTCATTTTAAATATGTAGGAATTAAGGCTAACCACAGTGAAGTGATTTGCTCAAACTAGCAGTGATATGTAGTGCAGAAAAGGAACTAGGAGGGAAAAATTAGTCCAACCCACAAGTTTTATAAAGAAGGAAACTGAGGCACAGAGCAGAAAGATTTTGACCAAGAACAGCTGTTGAATCCTGTGCCATCCTCAATCAGTTGATGTGGCTTCCCGGACTACTGTGTAGCAAAGAATTTCAAAGCTGAATCTGAGCCTAATGGATCAGTTGATCAAGTAGCATTGATCAATAAGCAATGTCTTGAGGTTTGAGGAGAGGGAAGAGCAGCAAAAAAATCCTCCAGAAAAAAACAAAACAAAACAAACAGAAAACCCCCCTGCTATATCATATTCCTATTTAACCTTCTTGTTCGGAGTCCGACTGCACCACAATAACTGTAAGGATTGGATTCTCAAATAATACCTTTCATTTTTGAGGAGAGAATGCTTTTATCACATTTGCATCACTCTCCTACCTTATTTGAGAGAAATATTGCCTGATAGCTACAATTAAGTCGGTATTCTGATTTACCAAAACAGTTCTGTGAATGTACTTCATGCTCCTGAGACTGGGTTTTATCATACTGGCAAATTCAAATTTCTGAGGCTGTAAGTTTCAAGATCAATTTCTGGAATATGGTAGCACCACCAGGGTAATGCAAGGCCATCTGCGGGAAAGCCAGTTGTCTTTCTTCTTTTAACAAGCCTCGGATTTTTTTATGTGGTACACAACATTGTCTTCAAAGTTACATTCAGTATATTTGCACCTAATTTTAGATAATGGTATAGAAAATCACAACTTAGGAAATAAAGTTAGAATATTTCACTTTAAAGAAGTGTTTATCACAAGGTCCCTAATAATAACAAACTCCCCTGGTACATTTAAAATAAGATTTGGTTTTCCCAAATTGTTTAAAAATAACTCTTCAGCACCACAGATTGAGTGCATAAAGTAATAGTCACATGTCCATGAGTGATATCTACTAGGAAAAAAAAGCCAAATAATTGGTAATATAAAACGATTTCTCATTCTAAGAATCATATAGCATATGGCATTTCACAAGATCTGCTTTTGAAGAGTGCCATTATTACTATTCCTCCGTGGAGTCAGTAAAGGCAAAACAGATGCAGGAAAAGGATTACAGAGTCGGCTAGGAAAGACATCATTGTTAACAACTGACTTTTGAAAACTCAACTAAAGAACAACTTGAATTGAGTGTCAAGGAATTTTCTTTCCTTCCTGAACAAGTGTTTAATTGTAAATAAGTGAGTGTATTTGCCTTATTTAGGGTAAGGGCAGACACAATATAGTTTTTATGATTTCTTATTTATTGTTCATACACATTTTACAAGAATATAAAGATATTAATAACATTTTACTGGTCTTCCTGGTAGTTCCTATATCCCTTCAGCACCCCTACTTTTTGTTGCCTTCCTTATGCCTAAGGTACAAGAATAGGAGTTTAAGACTATAAAAAATACATTACCATTTCACACCCGGAAGGAAAACATGCAAAAGCATAGGTTAAAATGTGAGGCAGAATATACCAATGTCGCTTTGATGATCTCATTTTAGAAATATATTTGTGAAGCTTCCTAGGACCACTAGTAATTGTAGTAAATTACCACCTATATCACAATGATCTTGTCGTCACAGACAGTCCTTGGTCACAGCTTTCTCTGTGGCTTTTATCACCACAGCAGAAAATAAAGTTGTTAGTTTTCTTGCAATTTTCTTTAACAAACATCACAAAATTGCTACACTTGTGGTATGGATCTGAAAATTGGCATCTCTTCTTCAAGAAAAATTCAGTGTTGGGGAAAAAACTAAAATTACATACTAGATTACCAAGAAATAACTGTTGGCAGAATGGATACTATAGAATAAAGGTCTTATTTTTTTTATAATCAGACAATGATTTAAAAAATATTGATTTTATTTCTTCAACAGTAAAAGAAATCTCAGTTGTCTTTTTGCTAGCCTATGGTAATATACATAATGAATTAATGTGATGTTATGATAACTTTTAAATTACATAATTGCAAATATATGCAATTGGGAAAAGAAGAGACAGGGGAAGGGGGGAAGGAATGGAGGAAAGGAGAGGGAAGGGAATTTCACTAAGAAATCCTAACTACCATTCCAAGCACATGAGTGTATTGGGAGAAATAAATTTTTTATTACCCCGGCAAGACTCACTGCAATGAAACTCCTATGTTATGAGACTAATTAGGCTTGAAATAGTCATTTCTTATTCTTACAACTCATGGAAAGAATGTTTAAATGGTTTATCAATCACAAACGGTCCCTACTGGCAATAGTTCGAATTAGGATTATTATTTTTTTTGATTCACAATGGTGTAAAAGCAAAACACGTTCAGCAGAAACCATACTTTAAATTTTGAATTTTGATATCTTTCCTTAGGCTAGCGATATAAGGTAGGATACTACGTTGTGAATCTGGGCAGGGTGAGTGAATTGCAGCTCCCAGTCAGCCAGATCATGAGGGTAAACAACTAATACTCTACAGTGTGTTCACTGCGTTCAATGCCTTTGCACAACGGCAGGCTGACGTGTTCTGAGCATATTTAAGCTAGGCTAGTCTAAACTGTGATATTTGGTAGGTCAGGTGAGTTAAATACATTTTATACCTAGGATATTTTCAATGTATGATGGTTTTGTCCCAGTGTAATCCCATAGTAAATTGAGGAGCATCTACACTGATACATAGTATACTATCTTGTTCGTGATGACATAATTTGATTATAATAGTAACATAATCTCATATACTCTAGTTAAAGAATTTGCCATGCTGGGGATCTTTGCTTTTTCCAGTTTACTGTTGTTGTGGTGGTGGTGGTGGTTGTTTTAAATTACACTGTGGTGGCCATCTCTTAGTTTACTTCGAGACCCAATATCAAGGTGGGGAGAGGAGTCTGTTCCCCCGCACCACCCAGTGATTCTCATACCAGCTGGCTGCTCTACAATTCAACTTAATTCTGACATCACTTACTTGTAGATAGTGTGAGATCCCAAGTTTAAGGGCTATGCCTGAGTTGTATCCTTCTTATAATAAACTGGTATACTAGGGAGCAAATTGCTTTCCTGAGTTTTGTGAGCTCAAGGAAATTAATGCAATTCAAGGAGTTGTTAGCCACTTGTTCAAAAGTACAAGGAACACCTGGACTTGTGACTGACTGGTGCCTGATACCCAAGGCTGGGTTGTTGGAACCTCAGTTTATAGCTGGTCCATCAGAGACACAGGTGACAACCTAGCCTTCAGCTAGCATCTGAAGCACGTGTGTAGCAGAGAGCAGTCTTGTAAGACCAAGACTTCTCAAGCCTCTTTTAATTTTATGACATGCAAAGAGCTGCAGAATGGAGATCAATACACTTTCTGATTGAAAATCAGAGATGAGAAATTCTCACTCAGAGATTTAATCATTTGAATTTTGAATTATTTGTCATGGTGCATTAAGCTGGTTCCCTCAGCTCTCTGCAGACATCTTGCTGCACATGTCCTCTTCAGAGAAAACTACAAAGCAGCTCCCACTGAAACTAAGTTGGTTCTGGAGATATCAATCCTAACACTTACCCAAAATCTGTTTTGGACTTTTATGTAAAGTATATTTTCTTACATGGCACTAACTCTTCCTGAGCATATTATATTGCATGAATCCTGGTGACTTTTCAATTATGTCTCAGTCAAAAACAGAACAAAATATTTAGGATATTCAATTTTACCTAATTTCCTTATAGCATTACTCCATAAAATAATCTGTAAACTTTTCAACAAAGATTATTTCTTCACTCACTCAGAAGATTTAAGAGTAGATGATACAGACAGAGACAGAAAGAGAGAGAGACAGAGGAGAAAGAACTCAAATTTTGAAAAAATAATGTTAACAATTAATGAATTTGAATGAAAGTTATACATGTGTAATTATACCAATCTTTTAACTTTTTTTATAGGTGTGTGGGGCTAAGAAAAATAGTTTTTCTCTCACCTTGTAAGTTCTTCTAGCTGGACTAATAATCAAATAAACAGAGAGAGCACAGCAGAAGAAATGTACTAGGTTTATTTTGTGATCGAATATTTGTGGGTGCCGTAATGAGACCCCAAGGGGCAATGGAGAGTTGAGGTTTATATGCCACTATGGACAAAGAGGAAAGAGGGAAGTGATGAGATTTTAGAAGGTGAAAACAGGAAGTTACATGTAGCCAGAAACAATGAAATGCATGGCAGTCAAATTCCTGCTAGGCCACCCAGAAACAATGGGGCGCAGGGGTGAACCTAGTTATCCTGTCCCTGCTTGGAGCCTGCCTATCAATGTGCCCAGGTGGGTATGCTGATTCCCTACCTGAAGCAGACCTTCTATCTTAATATCTTAGGCAGAAAGAGGGAGTGGCCATGGTTCTCTCTGGGTCTTTTGTTTCTTAATGGCTAACTTAAAATCAATATCACAAAAAGCACATTTTGGTGAGGCAGAACTTTCATTCCCTTCATTGTGAAGCTCATCATGGTAGAAGGTTGGGAAAAAAATAAAGTAAAACAATAAAAAAGTTGAATAAACAAAATTTTACAAGTTAGAAAGTTAAGAAATACATTAATTTTATCCCTTGGGTCAAAGAGAAACTACAAATATAAAATTACATTTACAATATTTACTTTCCTCTATAAATGGTCATGGGGGCAAGAACTGACTTGATCTTTAAAAACATTTTAACAATAGGAATACATGAGTCTAAGCATACCAAAACTATCATAATGATAATAAAAGCAGATATTTAGTGGTAATTTAATAATGTCAGGCAATGAACGACCCATTGCACATATAACCTCACTTATGCTTCACCAAAAACTTACGAGTAAGTGCTATTATCCCCCAAGTTTACTGAAGTCCCATGGGTTGGTAAATGGTGGAGTCAGGATTGCTCCCCTCTGTTATGCACAGCATCATTACTCATCAGCTTCTTCTTGCCCTTATCCATCAGAGCTGGCTGTCACCATGCTCCCATAAATGAAGTGTCTATCTTGGTATAATGATTAAGTGTGGAGACTCTGAAGGCAGCCAACCTGCAAAGTAGATTCCTATTCCAATTCTTAGTAGCTGTGTGACATCGGTCCACTGATTTGCCCTCATTATTCTTCATTTTCCTCAACAGTAAAATGGAGATAGTATAGCTTCCCAAGCTGGCAGGATTACTTGAGATGGGTGCATTTAAAGAATATAACACAGTGCCTGGTACGTAAAAAGTATCCTGTAAATGTTAGATATCATTCTTGCAAAGGGCAGGGAAGGCAGGCATTCCTCACTGCAGCAGCTTCAAATGGTTTTGAAAAAAAAAAAAAAAGCCTGAGTATATTCCAAAGTAAAAAACTTCAAAAAGGAAAAGGAGACATAGAGTTACTAAAAGTATAAATATTTATCAATTATTTAGAAGACGGGCCAAATTCAATTACATCCCCATGCAAAATACCTATTTAATATTAAGTATAAGCTTCATAAATATTTGTCAAGTAATTGAATTTAACAATTAACATCTGCACCCCCATGTTCACTGCAGCATTATTTACAATCTCCAAGATTTGGAAGCAGCCCAAGTGTCCATCTGTAGATGAGTGGATAAAAAAGCTGCGGTACATATCTTACTTATAGTGGAACCTAATGAACAAAATGAACTAACAAGCAAAATAGAGGCAGAATTATAGACAAAGAGCAGGCTGACAACTGTTTGGGGTGTTGGTGGAGGGCTGGGTGGGGGTGATGGAGAAACTGAGCAAAAAAACCCCTGATAGACATGAACAATTGTGTGGTGACTGCTTGGGGGAGTGGGTGGGACAAAGTGGGGATGGAATGCGGGCGATAAATGGTGACGGCTTGGAGTGGTGAACACACCTACAGTGTATAGATGCTGAGTTGTGGTAATGTGTGTCTGAAACTGTTTAATTTTGTTAACCAGTGTCACCCTGATAAATTCAATGAATTGTTTTTTTTTTAATAAAATAATTAAAGAAGCAAAAGCAATTAATGTCAAACTGCTTCACAATAAAGATGGTAACAAAAATTTTAATATCCAGGGCTAAAACTCTTTTTAAAAGAAAGGATTAGGCCATTGCTAGCCAAATAAAAAAAAAGGCAGGTCCCAAGGCATGGAGTCTCAGCCATGGGCAGCATGGCCAGGTAGGAAAGACAACACGTCCATACCCAGAGTTATGCAAGCATTTTTCTATATCAAGGAAGGGAAAGAAAGATGTGAGCTGTTCTGGAAGCATTTACATCAGCTCCAGACAGAGCGGACGGGAGTAAGTGAAGCAGGGTTCTTCTGGGATAGGTGCAGCAGAGTCTGCCAGGAAGAAGTGGCTGTGCCTGTGAGTCAGCTGTGGGCGCCAGATTGGAAAGTTCATGTGTTACTAAAAAGTGGAGGCTCCTGGGGTTCTGTGGCACCTGACTGTCCTCTTGGATATTTGTGGAAATAGCCACCTGAAAATGAATCCTAAATTCCAACAGATATATGGGAATTGAGCAGTGTTTTGTCAGACTTGGTCCACAATTATTAACAGCTTCATTATTCTGTCTCTTCCTCACTCTCCCGCTCCTGTGATTTTAATTTAGAATATTTTGATTTTTTTTAATAACTAGAAAATCAGTATTATTTTATGAATTAGAAAAGCAGAAACATATCAAATGCTGTGTTTAAACTTAATCTTGAATTTATGAATTAAAGAGAAAAAAATCCAAGACCATTCAATGAAGTGAGTGCATCTCACCAAATATCTTATCATAGTAAAAGAAGATCAAACATAAGAAGTATTATCAAAGAAAGTTTGGTCATGGAAGTGTTGGGAGCTTTCACCACTGTCTGTTTAACATGGAAAGGTCAACTGTTCCGACTTGTCAAATAAAAATATGCCAATTTTCTTCTGAGATTTCTGCCTTCCATCGCAGGAACATTAGCTTTGGGTGGCTTATCTCCACCTCTCCATCCTATTTTATCAAAAGAATAATTAAGAAATAAAACAGCCCTTAAAGCACAAGGCATGGTCAATATATTTCCCATCCACCTACCAAAAAAGTAATTATCCATAAAGTCATAAGCTCTACTTAAAACATGGATTGTGCTTTCACAATTCTAAAACATGGATTGTGCTTTTTTTAAGTGAATAAGAGGTGAGGCAACAAGGACTCTCAGGGTAATTTACTACAGGTTCTGAGGAGGAGGGCACATAATTTAGGTTAATAGAAATACTGCTCCCCTTCTGCATTCTACATCTCCATTAATGCCATGCCTAAGGTTATCTAAGAATCCTAAAATATCAAAACAAATTAGAATATAGTTTTGTTTTAAAAAATGATTATGTAAATACTGAATAGTGGGAGCATAAATAATCACTCTTAATTCTTTTTGGCTACAATATTCTCTCTCCAAGCTGAGGTTCATATTTCAGAGGATCCCTGTGGTAAAATAATTTGCAAAAGCAGAAATTAGAGCCTAGGGGCAAATAGAGTTATGGGAACAAAATCAAGTTTGAACAGTCAATTATTTTAATAGGCTTAACATTCACTAAGATAAAACAATAGTTAGCATGTATTAAAGAAGTAAAAGCATGCTATTATACATAAAAGGAGGAAAAAATGTTAGCAAGATATAGACTTTTTACAGAATATGACTTTTTTTAATAAGAAGAAAACCTATTAAAGGGCCTTTCCCTTACAGAATACTTGAATATTCAGGAGGTATCTGGATAAGCAAGGTGTACACAAAAGAGGAATGAATTACTGTTTATAATAGACAAACAGGTATCCACCATATGGAACCACTAGCTGGCCATGAGTGTGAGAAAAAAACTCTAAAGATAAAGGAGAGGACTGGAGACAAAATGGAATTGAGAATGAGTTGAGCATTTTATCACAAAGGAAGGATAATTGAAGCTCTCTTTGAAAGGCTGTTCATTATTCATTTTAAAGTTATTTATTTTTTGATTTTCTAATCTCTAGCCATAATCTCCAAATTATCACTAAAATTTTCCTAAAAGCAACCAAACACTTAAGTGAATGGTGTTTTATAAAATATCAGATAAAAAGGAACAATTGCAACAGATGAAATGAAAAATCCAAAGAAACAGGAATCACTAACAGGAGTGAAATATGACCCTCTTCTTCACCAAATCCGTAGCGATATTCAAAGGAGTACTGGGTTTAAATTAAATTTATCTGGATTTTCAAGAAAGAATGAAAAGCCTAATTGACATCACCCCAGCTCCTCAAACTCTCCTTTTTCTGTAGTTTAAAAAGTAAGCTTATAAATATGTTTTGCTCTCAGACAGATAATATCCGAAAACATCTCACACCACGCAAAAAAATCAACTCAACACGAATTAAATTTTTGAACTTAAGATCTAAAACCAAAAAACTGCTAGAAGAAAGCACAGGGGGAAAACCTCCTTGACAAGTGGTTGCCAGGGGCTGGGGGTTGGGGAAAGAGGGAAAGGTTGGTAAAAGGGTACAAACTTTCCTCTGTAAGGGGAATATAGTCTGAGGATATAATGCAAAGCATAGTGACTATAGTTGGAAACACTGTGTTGTGTCATTGAAAAATGTTGAGAATAGAACTTGTGTTCTCACCCCAAAAATAATAAAATATAAACAAAAAGTACAAAATAGATATATGAGGCTATGATATATTAACTAACTAGATGGGGGAAATCTTTTTACAATATATACATACATAAATCTCCCTGATGAATGCTTATACTGTCTCACAATTTTATTTGGCAATGATAGCAAGAAAAACAAACCACTATGTACATAGTACTCTAGCCAAACATTAAATTGTTTTTTAAAAATAATCAGAGCAAAATAGTTTATCTAAGCTATAGAATGGCTGCTTAATTTACATATACTTGTGAAAGTCTTGTATTTGGAAAGATACACAAAATAAGTCTGAACCCTAATACTTTGTGTTCAGGAAATTTGTGATTAGTGAAAAATCATCTGGTAGTGTACTTCATAGCCTAGAAATCTAAAATATTTCAGGTATAAAATGCTATGATTCAAAGTTTTATAATACACAGATTACCTTAAACTTTGAGTTTATGTGAAATCATCTAAAGAAAGGGCATGATGATTTATTTTCTGCCACAAAGGACTCTTGAGAATATCATTAGATAGTGCAAGTGCACAAAACCAGTAAATTATCAACCTAGACAACAATAAGGTTTTCACTATAAGAAACCTTTAAGTATTTTTGTTCTTACTTAGATTCTGTATTTTATTGTTCTTTTTTCCCGCCATATTCTGCAAACTTTTCCTTAGATATCTATTAATTTAGGGGCCTAAATCACTTCTTAAAATTCTATAGCAGGGGTGTAAAACTCATTTTCACCAGGGGCCATATCAGCCTTGCGGTTGCCTTCAAAGGGCTGAGTGTAATTTTGGGACTGTATAAATCTAACTACTCCTTAACTAAAGGGACAAGGAGCTTGGTGCTGCTGCTGGGTAGAAACAAGGTGCTGGGACAGATCAAACAAGGTGGAGGGTCAGATTGGGCCTGCCGGCTTTGTGTTTGCCACCTGTATTCTATTGCTTTTGAGATTCCATGAGAAATCAAGAGTCACTGATAAGGTAGAGCTAAGTATTGATATCTTATATTGCTGAGGAAACAAATGAGTTTCTAAAGGTTGGATCATTTCACCAAGGTTGAATATTTGTTAATAACCTCAGTGGGATTCAGCTGAAGACTGACTAATCTTTATTACCTTCTTATTGTACTTTGCACATGCTCTACATCTAGAACCGTGGAATCAGGCAACTAGCATTAACATTAATAAAGATTAACAATAGTTCTTGAGTTTGGAAACACAGCTTTAAATCTAGTGATCAGTAATCACATTGGTTCTCTGGATTCATGCTCTAGACAGCTAACTTAAAGGCATAATTTTAGAATATTAGTCCTTTATAAATTTAAAACTTCCAGGTTTAAGACAGATTGATAACAGTCCGCCATATCAGCTAATCTGTTTTTTGTCAAATATGATAAATATTAATTAATTAATTGATTAAAATATAAATAAAATTAGATAAAATACATATAAAGAATGATAAATACAGGATCCAAGATAATGATTTTCTTTAATGAACAGAGGCAGAAAGAAGGGATAAGAGGGTCAGATGATTAAGTGTAGGATAATCTGAAGACCCTGGATTTGTTGCACATGTTGGGTTTGCAGGTGCTTATTAATTGTCACTTGTGAAGTATGGAAGGAAGGAAGGAAGGAAGGAAGGAAGGAAGGAAGGAAGGAAGGAGAGAGGTAGATTGGCCATACATTGAGCAACAATAATTGTGTTTTGAACCAAGTACATGATTATTGTGAGTAGCTGAGTTCCAAAGGTGAGTGGAAAAGGTTTCAGAATTCACTATGCTATAAAAATTTAGGAAATGAAGTCTTACACAATCAGATTTTTCTTGCTTTATTAAAGCAAATATATTTTTTTCTAATGAAGAGACTTATTAAATAAAACAGAATCACTGACTAAGTCTTGGGAAAATAATTTGAAAATCTCTTTTCAAGTAGGACTTTAGAAGGAAGCATATGGTTTAGAAATTTTGGCTAACATCTGTGAAATTTCACTTATATTTAAACAGAGCTGTGAATGTCTCCCCTGGGCACCTAGCATTCTATTTTAATTATGACACTTAAAAAATTGTTTTAGCATCTAACAGAGCACACATGATGTGAAAAAAAAGTGTTAAACCACCTCCTCTGCAGTTTTAACAATAAGACAAATATGAGATCATTGCATCACTTAAAGCTCCTTATATGAGAATTAGTGTGTTGGCACTATTTTCAGAAAACATTTGCCCTTAATGATATCATCTTGTTATACATATTTGCCATTTTAGGGGACTCTTTTTCAAATTTGTTTTACACAAATTGTATATTAGAATTTTGAGATATTATAACAAACTTATGTTATAATATCTATGTAGGTGGCACAAACCTACTCAAGAAATTCAAAATAAATGGCATGCTACCCACTAAGGATGACTTTAAGTCATGTTTTTGTGTCAAACTCTCTGCCTTAAACATCAAATTGTAGGATTTTGGCTCATTTGTGTCATATCAAACACAACATTTAAATAGGCCAATCTTAAGATACAAAAAAAATAGGCTGCATGCATGCATAAATTAAATTACTTATCCCTTGGGAGAAGTTTAGGGTTGAAGTTACATTCTACAAGCTACTTGTTTAAGCTGTATTCTACTCTACATATAGACACTTGTACAGAAGTCAGGCAAAGTACTAGACACCAAAAACACCTAATAACAGCACAGAGAGTCTCTATCATTTAAAATTTTTCATGGTAATTCTTTGGATGTAGAAGTGCACTTGGTTAACTAGCAACTTATGCATTTCCCGAGTGACAAGCGATTTGGGTAATTTTATATTTGTCTGGCAAAACCCACAATGATTCAAGGGCAACTCTCTTGGGGAAAAATATATACTTTCCTCTTCCACAGTTTAACATTGTGGTGAAGATGAGGGAGTGGATATTCAGGCAAAGAGTTCAAGCCCCTTTCTCTTTACTCTTGAGTCTGAGGAGAAACTTTAATTTGAGATATGGACTAATGATGGAATCAAGAACTTTTAGATAATATGTTCAAATCACTGTACTGAGCTATAGGTTCTTTTTGTCTTTACGGATTACTCACATGGTCAAAGTGCAAGTAAAGCCCAAAGGAAAGGAGGAATAAGAACATTTTCTGCTTTAGGCTTTAACATAGAAGTTGTAAGGAATTCATGAATGTTCTATTGTGCACACTCTAGATCAGCAAGATTGAAAAACACATCTGGATTAAAAGCAAGAGCTTTTGAAGGAAGGAATGGTCACCTTTCCCATCTGATACTCCAGAATTCAAGCATAACTTTATTGTTGGTTAAATAAGATGAAGGACACCATAAATTATGGTAGAAGATTCCATCCCTTCTTAGGGTACCCAGCTATAGAAATACAATGCATTTATGAGTAGGATTATTATTTCAGTATGTGTATTTTTCTGAAATATGTTTATATACACTTAAACTACCTTGGAAGATTGCATCCACATAATCATTCATTGAATCACACGGGAGAATATTATTTGCTATGTACCAAGCTAATTACTTAGAGTTCAAGTGAATAAAAGAGTGAATGAGCTTATATCCTAGAAGAGTGAGAGGACACAGGATTGCAACACAGAGCTGTGGTTGTAGAAGTAAAGGGAGCACTCTGTAGAAATACTTTATTCAGACTGTCAGAGAAAACTTATAGGAGTCATCCAAATGGAGACCTAAAGAATGAATAGGCATTATCCAGGTAAAGGAAGTGAGGTGGTAGGAATTCTAATTGCAGTCAAATAACTGTATAATAAGCCAAACTTATATGTTTGAGATTGGAGGAAAAGTGTAGACCTACTAAGCCCTAGATACATCTCTGGATGAATTACAGAGCCTCTCTTGGCTTATTGTCTCATTTTCAAATAGCATTGATAGGAGAATAAAATTACATCTTATATAATCTGTCAAATACAGAACAATAGATTTCTCATAACTGTTAGATTCTTTCAGTCTTTACTTTTTTCCAACGACCATTATTGTTGGTAGAAATGCAGACTTGTGCAGCCACTGTAGAAGACAGTACGGAATTTCCTCAGAAAACTAAAAATGAAGCTGCTGTTTGACCTGGCAACTCTGTTGCTGGGATTATACACTGAGAATCCTGAAACAGCAAATTCAAAAGAACCTGTGCACCCCAATGTTCTATAACAGCACAATTTACAATAGCCAAGTGCTGGAAACAGCCTAAGTGTCCATGAAAAAGTGAGTGGATGAAAAAACTGTGCTGCATTTACACAATGGAATACTACACAGCAGAAAGAAAGAAGGAGTTCGTATCCTTCATGAGAGCATGGCTGGAACTAGAGAGCATTATGCTAAGTGAAATAAGCCAGGAGGTAAAATAGAAATACCGTATGGCCTCACCTATAAGTGGAGCCTAATTAATAAAACAAACAAGCAAAATAGAACCAGAGATGTGGAAACTAAGAACAAACTGACAGTAACCAGAGGGGAGGGGAAGAGGGACAACAGGGAACAAAGGTGAAGGGTCAAGTTAAGGAACATGTATAAAGTACACAAGGACAATGACACTGGAGGAGGGAAGGGTTGAATGTGGAAAGTGGCAGCTGGGTAGGGCAGGGGAAAGTAAGGGGGGGGGAGGGGAATACTGTAATTGAACAATAATAAACAATTAAAAAAGATTTAATGCTGCAACAATTAAAACACTTTGCCAGTTCAGTCTGTTCTTTACTTAATCTGTCAAACCAAGAACAAATTGGCTGAATTGATGTGTCACATTGGTCAATAGGTCACATTTGTTGATTTAGGGAATAGTAGTGTCAAGATCAAGAGATAAAATACTTCTGAGATAAGATAATCTCAGGAGATAAGCAGTTTGAAAGGACAAAAAATGCCTGGACTCTGGGTTTGCTGTGATCAGGTTAATATTGAAAAACAGCTTCAGTTTTCAGTTCATTTTGCTTCATATATCCTGGAGACCAAGAATAATCACTAACAGTTGGGTCACTATTGACAAGAAAATTATATTGGAAGCTTGATGTGGTCTATATGTTTTATGCTTGAGGAAAGAAAATACTTGAAATTTCTTTTCTAGAATGCTAAAAAATCATGCCTTATAGGGCTAATTGCTAGCATTTAAGTGAAAACGGTATGTGCTCCTAGGATCTTAATTGCTTTACATTCCAGAATTTCAAAAATCAGATTTATTTCACCATGTCCACTGAGTGTGATCCTAAACAGTACTAAAATTATATTCAAATTAAAATAAGCATATCTATGATCTTTATGGTATTTAACTGTTTCTTCTATCTGGTTTGAGTCTCAAGTATACTTTACCTTGGTTTTAATGTCCTAGAAAAGTTGAATTTAATTTGATTCTTTGGTACTCTGTGTTTGTGTGCACATGTGTGTGCCTGTGTGATAAGCTTTTACAGTGGTGTAGAGATTATTGCTTTTTCTTTCTTTCTTTTTTTTTTTTTTTTGTAAATAGAGTGGATCTTTTTAGTCTGATGCTGTTTAGTGCCAAGACTATTAAAGTCAATCAAGCGTGCATTTCTGCTGATCTAGTAACTCTATGGAGTTCCTTAGATTGATACTGAATTGACCTTTGCTGCTTACTTTTATTTTTCTGCCTAAAATAGGCCTTCTGGTAGTTTTTAATAAAATAATCAGAGATTTCTATGTGCTCTAAATAGTTTAAGTGAACAATAATTCTTGCTTTCCACTGGTACCTCTATGTAGTCTTAAACTACTTTTCTATAGTCACATCAAAGACCCTTCATTAAATGATATTTCTATTTCAAGTATGAGAATGCTCAGCAAAATTCTCATTAGCCAGTTTTGAAGGGTTCATGAAAATCCTTGAGTAGTGAAGTCAAACTATATTCGACTATGTTTTTTTTTTCATTCATTCTGCATTGGGAACATTAAGCATTAGGTATATTAAAATTGGCTAATATTACAAAATGTAGACATTTAAAGAAAAATCAAACAAAAGCAGTTACTTTGTGACACTCAATCATCTTTTAGATTCACCAATACAATCAGGACTTGAAGGCCAGCTATTTTAACACCAGACTCTTTACTCTCAACTTTCTTCCCTAACTATTGATATTTTTATAATCACTATTTTGCCTACCACCAACTAGAAGTAATTCATACTTTCTCAGTTCTCTGCTTTTATAATAATATTAAGAGCTTTGTTTGTTTTGGTTTGAGTCCACGCTCACTGAGACCACTTATATATCTCTGCTGTGGCACCTTCATCTTTTGTAAACAGAACATATAAACCCAAAGACTTGCTGTGAAAATAAAATGGGGTGGTTACATAAAGAATCACTGATAATACCTGGATCTTATGGATCTATAAGTAAGCCTTGGGGCTGTAGAAAATGGCTGGAGGGATTTAAACAACTGTGCACAGTAGGTGGGCTGTATTGATGGCCTCTCTTTCTCTCTCCTCGTATCCAAAAAGACCTGAAACGAGTCTCAGAGGGGCCATGTAACTTGCATTAATCAAT
Organism: Phyllostomus discolor; assembly: GCF_004126475.2. Taxonomy (NCBI): domain Eukaryota; kingdom Metazoa; phylum Chordata; class Mammalia; order Chiroptera; family Phyllostomidae; genus Phyllostomus; species Phyllostomus discolor. The sequence continues at coordinate 157,538,966 of NC_040905.2, read as the reverse complement.
TGGATATTAACAAACTCAAGAAAGTAAAAACTTGAACTGTGCCTGAGATATTAGCTTTGCATGCTCCTACATATCTGCATTCATCTTAAGGAACATGTATGAACTAGCTTGCCAGAGACACGAAAAATCACTGGTGCAGTGAAATCACCCAGACAACCTTGTGGCCTTGTGAGCCCCAGCCAACAACATTGCCCCACCACCAACGCTACCATGGACTCCACAGTGCCCTTTAAAAAAGGTCCTTTGGATGTCCTTTAACATGTCTTGTGCTGAGAGAAGAATATAGGCAAAGTAATATAGTGTATATAGTGCCTAATAGCTTATATTCGATATTATATACATATAGATTTAGTATTTACTTGTGTCACAAGTATTTTGAAAACTTATGTAGATCTCATTCTCCAATCTGTCCTTCTACCACCTGCATTTCTCTCCACCTCTCTTACCATTTTGATTTAGTCTCTCATTTCTCTCAACTTGTCAGTAAATGGGCCTAAATGGGCACATTTCCCAGCAGCATGGTAAGCAATGACTGAGCTGACCTTGAAAGAACTGCTTAGGAGCATATTGGCTTGTATCTCCTTGCTTCATTCACCATTTACGTTTGGCCAATGCATAGCCAAAGCAGTCCCAAAGGGTCAAGTTGGTTTCTTCTGTTGAGAAATGACTGTTACCACCTTTTTAGAGTAGAAGGAGGAAGGTTCCAACATATTTCCCCTTCTACAAAAAGCTGTAATTCAGAAGTTCTCAGTATAGAATTGGTACCTAACTTAAACTAAGTAACTTTTATGCAGAAGAGAACTAAGTTTTTGTTGGTGGCATTTCAGTTTCTGTGCATCATATTTGAGCCCTATATAATATATGCCAACTGGCAAATTCTCTGTTTAGATTGTTCATGAAGTGCCCTTATGCCCCATTTGGGGGCCTTGCACACATGTTACACACACATGTGCACATGCACACACACCACAAAGAAGTCCAAGTCCTGTCTTTTGAGTGCGTACTCTTTCACGGATAACACACTGAAAAGATAGACCCATGGTAAGTTTGTTTTTTAAGCTTCCTTTGTTGCTGCAAAATATGTAAACACAAATCTAATTATTTAATATTCTTTGATGGACACTAACATTTCTTTATTTCTAGAGAATAGTTAGGATTTTTTTTTATAACCAGAACAGTCTTTAGAGAAGGGAAAAACATCTGTAGAAACTGACACTCAATGAATAGAGAAAAGATCTGAAGAGATTAACTAGGAGAAGAGGAAAGAATGGATGACATCTGACAATCACAGGATGCTATATGTGTAGAGCTGTTGTAGGTATTTCCTGGTTTTCACTCTCAACCTTACCCAGTGTCTCCATCAATTAGGAATTTTAAGAGTAGATCAGCTTGTACCAAAATCAGAGAGTCACATATCAGCTTCGTTATAAATGAGGTCACCAACAATCCTAAATATGTTTTGGTGACATGCAAACACTGTTTCACCTGTACTATGTCTGACTTATCTGTCAGCCTTTATTTCCAGCGTTAAAATAAATATATTTATCATTCAGCCATATACCGCAAAATTTTTCCATCACTTGGTTTTCTCATTTTCCAGGGCAAACTTTTCAATACCCGAGAGAAAGCAATTGAAGTAGAACTGTACCACAGTGCATTTCCAATGTGATGCAGCAGAAATAACGTTCAATGGAATTATTCTGTTAGTAGTGCCTGCGAAGCCAAGCTGAATAGTTTACGCTTTCAGTAAGTATTTGACATTAGTTGATTTTTTCCAGTCCTGGAAGCTTTATTCTGTTTTATTCCTTAGTGCATATTTATTTGGAAAATATATATTATCTAGAATAATTTCCAAATATTAACCTAGACATAGTAAGCTAAAGGATGTTCAATACTCAGAGCTGAGATTATGGCTGACCCTCTGCCAAACTATGCAGTAGGGGAGGTTTTCTGGGCCCTCTCAGCCTCCCCATCACCCAGAAAACACTGACATCATAATCACCAAAAATCTCTGAGCATTTTAAGGACATGTGTCACAGATTCCCTTAATGACATAATATGGCTTCTAAGGGGAGTCTCCTGCAGCAGCCCCACAGGAGGCTTGTGGATTTGTCACCTATATGACAAAAGAGACACTGTTGATTTCATTAAGTTAAGGGTTTTGAGATGGGGAGAGAATTATCTGAATTATCTGAGACAACCCAATGAAAGCAGAGGAATCCTTACAAGGGAAAGAGAAGGCAGGGAACTCAGAGAGCTACAGCAATGGAAGCAGGGGAGGCATTGATCTGGGGCATTAACAAAGACATGTGGGCAGCTTCCAGAAAAGACAAGGAAATGGATTATCCTCCAGAGCCTCCAGAAGGAGCACAGCCCATTTTAGACTTCTGACCTCCAGAGTTTGTAAGGTAACAATGTTCTGTTATTCGAACTCCCTTAATGTGTAGCTAATTGGTTTTAGCTACAATAGAAGACTGCTGCACAGCCCAAGATAGATAGAAGGGCTTATCTCAGATTTGTGGATGCTAATTTTGCCTATTGTAGTAGATTATAATTGATACATTACACAAAACCACATTTTAAAAACAAATGATTCCAAGTTGAAATGATAAGGACATAGTACAAAATGAAAAGAGGACTTTGGCCTTTTGAACTTTGTCGTCAGGAAACAGGCTGAGAAATTTCCTCATTTATACACCCAAGCCATTACTTATAGGATAAGAATGGTGCCGAAGGGATGTTGCCAAGAGATGCCAGAGGAGAGAGCAGGGATGAGACCTAATCAAGAAACTGGCAACATATGCCCAGCTGGATGTCAGAAATACTATATACCTGCAATCATTGTGGAGTTGCTGTGGGGTCTTCAGTTTTCTCTGTTTGAATCAAATTATCTGTATTGGTTACCTTATGCATCTGTAATTTAGAGGTCCAGTGAACAAAAATGATTCTCAAGGAGCTGTATCTTAGGAATTGTGTGTAAATAACTTTATCCATACATGGACATGATTTAAATCAAATATATTAGACCTCAAGGCTGATACTCATGACAAAAAAAAAGTGGAATAAAAGAAGGTGTCCCATAGAAGGGGGTGTGTGTATTTTGTTGGGGGGAAGGAAGTATATAAATTTTGATTTCCAAAATGGCTGCCACATTGTCTCCTATCACAAAAAGCAAGTTTACAACATGACCCTTGACCATTCTCCCATTGAAAAGAGAGCTCTGTATTCCTTGTCCATTGAAACTAGGCAGACTCGTGACACTCCTATACCAATCCAATGAGGAAGAAGTGACATTGCATAATTCTCATGATTAGCTTAGAAAAGGTAGTGCAACCACTACCTTCTTTGCTGGAGCCCAAGTCACTGTAGAAGTTTCCAGTGGCCCTGAAGCTACTAGGAGGTCAGGAAGCCCAATGAAGAGACCACATGGGAAAGCCTATCAATTGCACAAAGAGACCCGACCAGCACCCACTCACTCCAGCCCCACCTCCTTACACTTGCATCCCTGCCACTCTCCCCAAGCATATTCCAAACTTTTGACCCACAAATACCATGAGATATACTAAAATTGTTTTCCTTAATCCAATAAATTATGGGGGAAGTATTATGCAACAATATAACCAAACTAGTGCCTTCCCCTAAATCCTCAAAACAATAAGACCCTAGTTTCAATCATTTACACGTGGATGGTGAATTACTTCTTGAACTTTTACCTGTATTAGAAAGCCTTCTTGAATACCATAGCAGAGCTGAGTACTCACTTCACATTATTTACCACCATCAAACTGTAAATATTTTTTCTTAAGATTGTGGTTACTACACTGGATATTTATTATTTATGCATCTCTCACTTTTTTCCACTGAGATATGAAATCCTCAAGGGAAAAGGCCCTGAGTCATTCAAGTTTATGTCTCTTGAAATGAAAAGCACAAAGGCTACACATAATTGGTAATGACTGTAGGCCTGTTATATAAATAAATGAATTACAGTTATTTGAAAAATCACTTTTGTTGTGGAGGGAAAAAAAAGGAGGAGGCTTTTTATTCCTTTTAGGGATTCATACCCTTACAATATAAGTAGAAGAGGGAATTTTTTGTTTGTTTAATGGTATTGGACCTTTGCTGTAGTTTTCTGAGCCACAGAATGGAAAAGGAGAATCTTACCAATTTATTAAGCCACTAGTGAGAGGGTGAAATACATTTGAGAAAGTGAAGTATGACTTATAATACTTGTGTATGACCACAGTTTTGGAAGGAACAAGAAGTTGATCTTATGGTAAACACCAAGGTCAAGAGGCAGAAAGATATTAGATGTTCAGCTTCTTGTGGGACCAATCTAGGACCCTTGAGGAAGAACATCAGGGCTTAGCCAGTACACAGCCAACCTGGAGGTCTAACTGGTGGTATCTAGGGTAGCACTAAAATGGTTTCTAAAGAGATACCTAGCTTCCAGCTCCTTAAAATATTTCTTGGGAAATGGAAAAAAAAGAGAGGGGCAAATGCTCTTTGCAGGAGAAACACCTTTTACTTGTATGGGGACATAAAGGGGATAATACTTTTGAAATGCCCCTATGTGAAATCATTCAGTCAACTATATTTTATGGAATATCTGCTTTATTGTCTTAGAAAATGTGGGTATAAAGGCAAACAAAACAGATATGCCCCAGTGTTCATGGAAGTTTAATTCTATCAAAGGGAGACAATAAACTCGCAAGAAACTGACAAAGTAGCACACATTCAGAAAATAAAAGTGTTGAAAAAAATGACACCTGGTAAAGGGAGAGAGAGTAGCTGGAGGGATTTGGGACATTAGCTAGGATGGCTGGGAAGGGTGCTCCCCTCCCTTCAGACCTAATGTAAGAGGCCATGTCTCCATATAAGCAAGGGTTATAGAGTATGGAGCACAATACTGAGACTTTATGGAGAAACATATTGGGGCAATAGAGGTAAGGCATTGATGCTGCTAAGAAAGATCCTCCTCTCTGATGAAGAGAGTCTCATGAGGACAGCCTCCTCTTCACTTCCTTCATTGAACACTGCCCCATGAGGACAAGATATGCAGAACTACTGCAGTCATCTTGTGATGTAAATGGAAGGCAATGGACACTACAAAGAAGCCACCTCAGGATCTTGATTTTGTGGAGCCAGAACCAAACCTTGAATCACCTACTTTGGTTCTTCTATTGTATGAGGGAAACAAACACTAGTTGTCTAAGCCACATTTATGATACTTGTAACCTAAAGCATGCTAGTTTGTTAGGGCTGCCATAATAAAGTAGGACAAACTGTGTAGATGAAATAGAATTTATTGTCTCAGTGTTCTGGAAGCTAGAGATCTGAAATCAAGGTGTCCTGAAAGTTGGTTCCTTCTGAGGGCTCTAAGGGAAAGATCTATCCTAGGTCTCTCTCCTTGGCTTATAGAAGGCCATTTTCTGTCAGTCTCTCACATCTTCTTCCTTTTATGTGTGTCTTTGTGTCTAAATCTTCCCTTTATATAAGAAAAGGAATTATGCTGGATGAAGAGCCACTCCTAGTGACATCATTTTAACTTTACCTCTGTAAAGTCTCTGTCTCCAAAGGTCACTTTCTGAGGCATTGGGGGTTAGAATTTTAATAAATGAATTTTGAAGAAACAATTCAATTCATAAGACAAATAAATGCACATGTTCCCATCGAGTAGGTAACTCTTAAGCTGTGAGATAAGGAATGCAGAAGGAGTTTTTGTCCCCTCCCAAAAACTTCCATGGAAGCCAATGATACTGATTGTATCTCACTGACAGAGCTGGGTTATGCAGCTGTGTCTTGTACAACTATTAGTAAAGGCTAGGAAAAAAATGAAGTGTGGAAATCAACCAACAACATGTGCCTACCTGTGTGTACATGTCCTGCTCTGTTGTTTAAAGCCACCTTGATTAAGCTTTACAGTTGTGCAGGGATAGGGATAAGATGATGTTTGTGTGAAATGGGTCATAGACTTTCCATGTTATACTTTTGGACTTTAAAAATTAAACGAGACAAGACTTCCAGCCAAGATGGAGGCACATGTAGATGCACTTCGCCTCCTAACACAACCAAAAGAAGGAACAACAAATTTAAAAACAAAAACAACCAGAACTTCCAGAAAATTGAACTGTATGGAGTTCCAACAACCAAGGAGTTAAAGAAACATTCATTCAGACTGGTAGGAGGGGTGGAGATGGGCATCTAGGGTGGAGAGGATGCTTGGCAAGGTGGTGGCTGGAGGACTGGGGTGGACAAGGCAGTGGCTGGTAGACCAGGTGAGGCAGCAGTTGGTGGAGTGGGCAGTCCCACATTCACCTGCAGACAAATACAGAGGAACAACTATGGAGCAAAACAGACCATGCAACCCAGGGCTCCAGTGCAGAAAAATAAAGCCTTAAAACCTCTAGCTATAAAAATCCGTGGAGGTTGAGGTGACAGGTGGCCTAGCCTCACAGGAGAATTCACTGGAGAGACGGAAGGCTTATAAAACATACACAAGCCCACACACCTGGGGATCAGCACCAGAAGGGCACAATTTGCTTGTAGAAAGCAGAGGAAGTGACTGAAAGCCCCCCAAGAGCTGAGCAAATGGCATTGTTCCCTCTCAGACCTTTCCCCCACATACATAGCCACGGTGCAGACCTGGGTGTCCCCACCCTTGTGAACACCTAAGTCTCCGCCCCTTAGAATGTAACAGGCACCTGAAGGCAAAAAAATATTGCCCAAATGAAAGAAAAAATCAAAGATCCAAAAACAGAACTAAGCAATGAAAACATAGCCAACCTATCAGATGCAGAGTTCAAGACACTGGTAAGCAGCATGCTCACAGAAATGGTTGAGTATGGTTGAAGAATGGAGGAAAAAGTGAAAGCTATACAAAGTGAAATGAAGAGAAATGTACAGAGAGCCAACAGTGAAAAAAAGGAAAATGGGACTTCAATCAATGCTTTGGAGGAAAAGGAAGAAGTGAACATTCATCCAGAACAGAATGAAGAAACAAGAATTCAAGAAAATGAGGAGAGGCTGAGGAACCTCTGGGGCAACTTTAAAGATTCCAACATCTGAATCACAGGGATAGCTGAAGGAAAAGAGGAAGAGCAAGGGATTGAAAACTTATTTGAACAAATAATGAAGAAAAAGTCCCCCAATCTGGCAAAGGAAATAGACTTCCAGGAAGTCCAGGAACTCAGAGACACCCAAAAAAGTTGGATCCAAAGAAGCACACACCAAGACCCATCATAATTACATGACCAAAGATGAAAGATAAGGAGAGAACCTTAAAATCAGCAAGAGAAAAGGCAGTCTGGCAACTCTTACCAAGGAGTTTCCAGAATATCAGCTGATTTTTCAAAAGAAACCTACAGGCAAGAAGGGGCTGGAAAGAAGTATTCAAAGTCATGAAAGGCTAGGACCTATATCCAAGAATACTCTATCTAGCAAAGCTCTCATTTAGAATGGAAGGGCAGATAAAGTGCTTCCCAGGTAAGTTCAAGTTAAAGGAGTTCATCATCACCAAGCTCTTAATATATGAAATGTTAAAGGGACTTATCTAAGAAAAATAAGACCAAAAATATGAGCAGTAAAATGACAATGAACTCACAACTATCAACAACCAAACCTAAAAAAAACAAAAACAAAAGCAAAAATGAACTAAGCAAATAACTAGAACAGGAACAGAATCACCAAAATGGAGATCACATGGAGGGTTATCAGTGGGGAGGGGGAGGAGAATGGGGGCAAAGGTACAGGGAATAAGAAGCATAAATAGTAGGTACAAAATAGACAAGGGGAGGTTAAGAATAGTATAGGAAGTGCAGAAGCTGAGGAGCCGATATGTATGACCCATGGACATGAACTAAGGGGGCAGATGCTTTCGGGAAGGGAATGGAGGGTGCAGGGGACAAGGGGGAAGAAAAAAATGGGACAACTCTAATAGCATAATCAATAATATATATTAAAATTAAAAACATATATAATACATAATTTTAACAAAAAAAGGAATGAGACAATACTTAAATGACATTAGAATAACATTTGACTTTTTAAGCATAGGAACATTATCCTCTGAGGGTTGAACAATTTATCATTTGGCACATAGAAAAAGCCACTACTGATACATGGGCTAGCATTTCCTTTTTCATATAAATGCTATGTATTTGTTCTTTATGTTTTCACTTGTAATGATATATGATATTAAGATATACCATATATCTTAATGATATATGATGACATATGATGTATAGATATATATGTCATATATCACATATATTTTTTCTTGACAACACATTCAGATTTACCTAATTATCTTTGAAGGCTGATAGAGATCTAGTCTACTTAAACTACTAAATTTTGATGGTCAGGTAGAAAAATTTTCTTCTGAGACTTCTAAATCTAGTTCACTGTTAGATATACAGGATATCATTTTATAAGTCTAGAAAAAATATTAAAAGTTAGATGTTTCAAGAATCTTATGTCTGGGCTTTGTGTTTGTAGGCACATAAATCTTCCATAAAAGGCTAAATATTAACTACATATTACTAGAAAAGTTCAAAGCTTTTATATCATAATATTTAAATTTTCATTAATGTATTATATATTGTACATAATACCAGCTCTTTTTAATAACTAGGATTTAATGAGCCTATAAATTTAGTTTTACAATTAAAATATTTACCTCATAATTCTATTACTTATTACCAACTTTTAAAGCTGAACATGAAGACAGAAATGACCTCTTTATCTCTACTTTGTCAAATGAAATAGGTTGAGAAAGACTAAGCTGAAGTTTACTTTTACTGCTTCTATTATCACATATATTTATGCAATGAGCATTACTGAGTGACTACCATATGCAAGACCTTGCAAATAAATAAGCAAATATCTACAAGTAAAATATATTTTAGGCCACATGATGATAAATTTTATGAAGAAAAATGAGTCAGCAAAAGGAATGTGGTGTGGGGAGTGAGTAGGGAGGGAGAGGGACTCTTATTTAAATATCCATGGAAGGGCCTCCCTGAGATGGCTTTTGACTATAGGAGGTGAGGGAGCAGACCTTCCTGGCATTTCGAAGAGCAATCAAGGGCAGTGTAGAGAGCAAATACAAAAGCCCTGAGGATGTGTGCACACTTACTGTGCTCCAGGAAGAACATAGGCCTAGAACATTGTGAGTCAGAGGGGAAAGTAGACAAAGTCAAAGACCCAACATAGAAGTCAAATAATCTAGAATATTGTGCAAACTTGTAATAACATTGGTTCTTACTCCATGTATGATGGAAAGGCACTGAAGTACTTAGGGCAAAGCAGAGCTCTGACATGATTCAAATGCCTGCTGGTCAAACATAGACTTTGGAGGGGAGTGAGGATGGGCCAGAGCCTGAAAGGAGGTATGTTAATTAGGAGGCTGTTATCATAGCCAGTTAAAGATAATAGTGACCTGTACATGAAAATAGCAACAGAGAGGTTGAGAAGTAGTAAAATGTTGGGTAAAATTAGAAGGTAAAGTTAATAAGATTTAGTGAGGTATTAGTTTTGGGATAGGAAAAAGAAAAGAAGTCAAAGATTACTCAATCTGTTTTAATCAGAGCAAATAGAGTAGACCTGCCATTGTTGTTTATGTTGGAGAAAATCTGGATAAGGGTGTTAGATCAGGAATTTGGTTTTGAACATGCCAGATTTTAAATGCTCATCAGACATCCAAGTAGACATGTTAAAAAGGCAGTTGGAGGTAAGAGGGTGAAGTTCAGGAAACAGCCTGAGTTTAAAGACATACATTTTGCATATAGACTACATTTAGGGCTGTGGGACTAGATGAGTCCATTTAGATAGTGCTGATAGTGCCAATAATGATTACGGGTCAATCATTCCATTAGGTCCTACTTTAATCCTTACACAGATTTTGCAATAGTACTAACACTGAGAAAGATTAAATAAATTTTTATGGACAAATGGAAGATGCAGTATTCAATCCAAGGTGTACATAAAATTAGAATACATTCTTCCATGCAGTGTAGGCACACTACATGTCTTGCTGTAAATGCATTGAATGTTATCTCCTATTTGGCTGTAGAAAGGTCACTAGTATTAAGGTATAAAAGTACTAACAAGCCATTTCGTACTGCCCTGCCTCCTCTAATTTTAGGAAATGTTAGCATCCTTTCTCTTTGATTTTCACTAAACCTTATAAGCCTTGCTTGGAGGTAATTTAAAATAATTACCTGTTGCTTCACTAGGGAAAGCTATCAGTAACCTAGATATAGGTTTCCATGCATAAGCAGCATTTTTAGAAATTTATTGTAGTGAATAACAATTTAAAAGAGATCCAAAATCATTGCATTTCACACTATTAGTTATTTTCTATAGCATATGCTTTTCTGAGCATATTGTTAAGGATTTGTGGTAACAAAGAGCTTTGCTTCTATTTATGTATTATATATTCTATTTATGTCTGTTGTATACATAAATATAAATGTAGATGTATGCTCTCTTAATAAATGCACTTATGAAATCAATTGCTACTTTGAAATTTCATCACTACTATAGTCTATAAGCTTTTAAGACTCTGGCAATTCCTGGTACATGCAACAAAAATATCTTGGTAATATAGTAAGTCATACAAAAAAATTGATCATAAGCTTTTAGGAATTTAATTTTATTGGGATAAATGAAAGTATTATGAAAGTATTGATCACTAATGACTTTCTTGTTATAAATGTCATTTTAAATATAAATTTGTTTAAAAAGCTAACATCTAATCATTTTATTCTTCTGTATTTTAATGAAGAAAAGAAAAATTATATATTATTGTACATAATTCAGCCAAATTGAAGTAGATTAGTGCATGTCAATATTATGTTCTGCCATTGTTTTGTGTTCTTCGTCAAAGTTATCAAGTGTGACATTTTCTAAACAGAAAGCTGAATAGAAGAAAAGTCATAAAATGATTAAGACTTGTTAGTTACAATTAAAGGAAATTTAAAATAAGTGTTTTGTTTTTATAAATATCATAATCTAAGTTCTAATTTTCTACATTTTAAATTATTATGGTAGTAAGAGTTTTGGTATGAACACATAAAATAAGGAGTTGCTTATTTCTGTAATAAAAATAATGTCCTAAATACTATTGGCTTAGAAATGGTCCAGTGGAGTAACACAATAAGAAGCCCAGTCGTCACCTGGAGATGTCTACCTGATAACTTCACAAATATCCAGTTTTGCTAAGAATGTCAGTGTACCTATCTGAACACATTCAGATTCTCACAATGCTTTGTAGTGGATGTAATCACGTGATACAGTATCAGCCAATGAGATAAAAGCAGAAGTTGTTGAGTGGGGATAACTTAAGGTTTACTAAAGGTAGAAAACATAGCTAACACATGCCTTTGTACATTTTACTTTTTGTTCATTCCCATCTTCCTTTGTGGAATGAAAGCTGGAGGAAAAACTGCCATTTTGCAACTACGAGGCAATGTGCTGACAAAAGCCACAAGCTAATCACAAGTCTCCAGACATTTCTTAGATGGGGAAAATAAGACCTTTTTCTGAAATGTAACTGTTTTTGGTTACTATTAGTTTGGCTTATGACTTAATATCTGCATATTCCTGACATAGTATGCAGAAAAAAAATTCTCTCCAATTCCACAAGAGAATTAAGCTAAGGATATTTTATCAGGATTATTTATATTCCATAGACTAAAGCTTCTTGAGGATATACTATCTAGCCTTGGTACACTGTAGCTCTTTAATAATTGTTTGGGTAAATAAAATGATAAGTAAATTAATGCTAATAAAATATCTGAGGATTTTAAAAAACTATTTTAACAGAAAAATTACTGAAATATCTTTAAAATGTGGACTTAATATCTGCTCTTAGTAATGATATATGCCAGGTTCCTAAAATGTCTATATGTAGGAAATGTGAAATTTTGTATATAACTAGTCACTGCTCAGCAATTTCTCCTAATGTAAGCTGGTATGTACAGTAATTATTCAAGACAGGTGAAAAATATATGGCTGCCTAATATTGTAGAGAACTGTTAATGGTTACTTATAAACAATGCAAAAGTGAGGCAAAAGCAACTAAACCGCCATGAGTTGTTTTAACAGATAATTAGGCAAAAGGTTAATAATATTAACAACTGCAGTGAGGGTTCTGAAGGTTTCTTCTAGCTTCAGAGATGGCAAGGATTTGAAACATGCTGAATTCTTCTGCAATATTCTCTCAAGGAATGGATAAGTGATCGCCTTTGCCAGATCCTAGGTAAGTGAGAAACTGGCCAGAGAAGATATACCAGACCAAGCAACTATAATCAAGTCCTGAGTTAATGGTGTTGATGAGATGCTGCTGCCTCAGAAGAATGCAGTCATGATACCTGAAGGGGCTGCATATTTAGCTGGTCACATAAACTTGACAGCTTCTTTGAACTACAGTTACTTGTACCTATTTAGCTTAGCTCTGTGATGACACACATCTCAAGGGCAAAAAGGCTGGGACATTGAAAGCTGTTACTGGAAGGCGCAATACTTGCGCTATGCTATGGTGCTAACTGTGTGTTGTATTGTTTTTGCCCTGTATCCCACATAAAAGCTAACTGGTGCTGTGTAAAATCTATTGCTCTATGTGAGTTTGCTTCTAGTAGAGGATAATGGGTGATACAGTTAACCATTTTCCAATGAAAGCACAACACAGAATATTTAACTCAGAATAGTTTTGAAGTATAATAGTTTAGCCCAAGTGTAGGTGAATGTATAAAAGTTATTTCTACAGGAAAATGTGTTCTGGAAGTTTCCCCAAAATACATACAGTCTTGGATCTAGGACTAAAGGGCCCTCCTATTTTGCCTCCACACCTACTGCTTCAGTACCTTCTGCATTTCTGAAGTGCTTGCTGTGTCTCCTAAACTGAGGCAGTTGATGAGGCAGCGGGTACCAGCAATGTTGAGACAGAGGTTGAGGGAGGAATTAGGGGATTCTGCAACTGCAGCCTCCCCCTGAATTCACCTCTACCCCAAATCCTCCTTTTTCAAGAACCTCAAGAACACACATACACATGCTCATCCTGTTACTTTCTTACATTCTAAGCTCCTCCTTTCTCTTAATTGGATCCTTTTCAGTGACTTTTAAGTATATTCAATTTTCTGATATTAAAAACAGCATAAGATATTCTATCATTCAGTAGAGCTTCCTCTTCCCACTACCAGACTCCTCTTCTTTAGCCCATTCTTTTTCCTTTGTAATATTTAACATAACCTTGCATACATTTCTCCACCCTTAACCTAGCATCTGTCATGTCTCCCCTGAACTCCTGCAATGTCCTCCTAGCTGGTTTCTCAGGCTCTGTTATGATTCCCCTCAAAGCTGTTCACCACTCTGCCCCAAAGAGACCTTTTGGGATAGCAATTCAGATCGTGTTGACTCCTCACACTAAAAGCCTTTCCATGTACACATTTAGACCAACGTTCTTTAAAGGCTCTTCAAAGCCCCGTTTGATCCCTCTGCTACATCTCTCCAGCCTCATCATCTCCCTGATAGCACTTAGCTCTTTGATTTGCACACTTGTCATTTTCATTTTCTTTTACTTATGTCCCCTCAATATGCCTCAATATGTTTCATCTTGCCACAGAATCTTACTCAGTATGTCTCCTCTTGCCACAGAATTTCCCTTTTCTTGTTATCCTTTCCCTGTGTTGACTTAACTAACTTCTACTTGTTCTTTGCAGCTCATGCCACATTTTTTCCCACTGACTGCAGTAAATCTCTCAGTACTCACATACCATCTCACCACAGGTTTTTCTTCTAAGAACAGTTTCAAAATTACCATAAGTTTGGGGATGAATTAAAGAATACCTATGTTTTCTTTTAGGATATATATTACATGGGTTCAGAGACTTAATCTTTACTTAGACTTGTAACCCCAGTGCCAGTTACTGATACACACATGGCAATGAATATTTATTGAATGAAGTTGTGTTATGCTATCCTCTGACTTTTCTACTTCTTTTTGAAATGTTTCTGTGATTTTAACTCAAAGGGAGAAAAAAAGAAAAAAGTGCCAAAAGATGTTTCATTTTTTCTTGTGATTGCTAAATACCTTTTTACTTTTTCTTTTTAATTTTCTTTCTGTAAAACCCTGCTAAGAAAAGGCAAAGTTGAGTCTCCACATGTAAAATAGTTTTCTTATAAAGTATATGTTTTTAAATTTCATCTAGATGAAGGATATGGGTTAGGAAGAAATTTGAGGCTTTGACTGGTATCCGGGGGAAAAAGTGACAAGAATGGAAATTGTCCTCCTTTCTCAGGAGTATGTGTTTCTGTCCCAAAAGACAAATTTGGCCCAAGAAAGACTCAAGAAATGGACACCAGTAAACACCTGGGATTCTGGATACTACTAGAAAGATGAAGAAGAAAAAGAAAAAGAAGCAATCTCAAGTAGCAGCTAGTGAGAAGGGGAATGAATTCCACCAGGAGTCCTAAAATGGGAGAGATGAGAAGAAGGCTAAGCAGACATACGCAAACCCAAGGCCCTCATATATTTGAATATTTCAGTTGAATGAATGATATGGTTCATTTTTGCAAATTGTAAAGTGAGTGACTTATAGCAGTTAAATTTCAATTTAGCACTCATGACATTTAGTTCTTTAAAAATCTCATTGATTTATACACTTGCTATTCTTTTGTTATGGTTATGATAAATAACTTAAAAATTGACTATCACAGTGGTGATGAATAAAGTCATTTTTCATTTATAATGGAAAGCTTGTCTTTCTTGAGGTTATATGGCACATAGGTAGAGGCTGAAACTTACTCATGACATGAATGATGGGTAGCTAAAGGCTCTGTTTGTCATAGTTCGCCTGCTGCAAACGAGATGGCTACAAAGCTTAGGGCCCATCCATTTATTTAGGGAGACAGATTAATTTTTCCATCTTTGATGTTCTCTTTGGAAACTTACTTTACAATAAAGACTGAGGTCTTCCTTAAAACACACATACACATGCACACAAAGAATGTGAAAATGTGAAAGTCACAAACACACAGAGGATGTGAAAATTTTATGATGTCCTGGTTCAAATATGTTATTGAAGAAAAAGGAAGGTTTTGGGCAGTTTTAAAGACAAGAAAATCACAGAGTTATGAAAAATATTACATTTCAGAGAGAATGTTACATTTTGGAATTTTTTCTACATTAAGTATTTTCAGATGAAGAATTCTTCACTTGTGCAATTTTGTAAGCAACTGAAACTGGAACAAACCTCTCCTATTTACTGTTAGGTAGTGCTTTCAATTGTGTTACCATTACCCTGGGTAAAAAGTCCAGTGCTTTTGGCTTGCTAAACACTTTTTTAAAGGGGAATATATACAATGCTTGGCAACAGAACATAAAAATCATCAGAACATTTATATTTCCTTCATAAAAGAGCTTCCAATCACTAATTAGATCTAAGGAATTAATTTTGAAAGGGATCAGCCTAAGGAGATAACTGACTTATGGATTACAAAATAATATTTTAAATGACACATCAGAAAATGCAGTTGCTTTGGGCATCAGTTGAAATATTACCAATTATCATAATTAAGTACAATTCCAAATATAAGTATAATGCAAATCTGACATCAGTTGCCATTTATTTGGATTATAATGGGAAATACTTTTAATAACACATTAGAAAAATCATTAAATGGAGATCTATTTACTAAGTGACAATAATAAACATTGATGCATGAACGTGAGCAGATTTATATTTGTAACCTCAAAACTTTCTGCAATTTCTCATAAATAATCTCTGGGTTTCCAGTGTTTCTCAATGTGGCATAAATGGTATTTTTGGTAGAATAAGTCTTCCCTGTTTGGGACAGCCTATGTTTTGCAAGACTATTGACATTCTTCCTTCCAAAACCTTGAACTCCTCCTGCTAATTAAAACAACAAAAATCTCTCTTACGTATATATGCATGTACACACACATTTTCAAATGCCCCTGGGGGTAGGTGATAACTATGCTAGCTTCCTTCAGAACTGTTGCTAAAATCA